>NC_137617.1:51082731-51100231 GCF_963280865.1 Gymnoscopelus braueri | reverse complement strand
AGAGACGTCACTGGAGCTTTGGGACGCCGACATTTGAGAACCGTATGGTTTCAACAGACTCACATGACACAGCCTAGCTTTTCCTTTAGGCCACACTTTATCCCCTGCCAAATCATTACCCAGGATTATGTCAACCCCTTCCACTGGTAATTCAGGACGCACTCCAACCACCACCTCCCCACTAACCAACCCGCAGACTATGGTCATTCTATGGAGCGGTACGGGAATGATCTGCATACCCATACCTCGCATCAACATGAAATCGCCTGTCTCTGAACCTGAGTAAAATGGCATTACGTCTTGACGAATAAAAGTATGTAACGCACCTGTATCTCTCAAGATGTTAACTCTGACTGCCTTCATACCAGGTAGTGCTACATAACCCTCCGAAATGAATGCTGAATACTCAGAGTCACACCCAGTGGAACACCTGATGTCCGAAACACTTTCCATCTTAACATTTAGCTGAGGTGAGGGAATGGCAGATGCAGCCAAAGCGGCCGGTTTGATTGGTGCACCACTTAACAGCTTCTCTCTAGCTTTAAGAGCAAAACAATCCTTTTTCCAGTGTCCGCTTTTATGGCAAAAATTACAAACATTAGACTCATCCTGTTTCCCTGAACCATCTTCAAACTCAGAAAACCTTGAATCCCCCAGCCCCCCAAAGCGTTTTCCTATATACACTGGACCACCGGTCTGATGCGTATAGACACCACCAACTACACTTTTGTGTATTAAACCGTATTCATCAGCCAAGATGGCTGCTTCTTGGGGTGTCTTAACTTTTCTCTCGGTTATGTATGTAGCAATATTAGCGGGTACACAGGTTTTTAATTGTTCCAGAGTTAGCAGATCACAAAGCTCTTTGAATGTTTTAACCTCTGACGCAACACACCATCTGTTAAACTGGACCAACATATCTCTTACAAATTCAACATACGTTTGCTGTTCATTTTTCCTCCAATTCCTAAAACGTTGTCGATAAGCTTCTGGTACTAATTCATATGCCCGCAACACTGTACTTTTAACAACCTCATATCTTTTACTTTCTGTAATGGACAAAGAAGCATAGGCCTCCTGGGCCTTACCTGTGAAAACACATTGAAGTAGCAGAGTGCGCTCACCATCAGACCAGCCCCTGGCGTCTGCCACACGCTCAAACAGGGAAAAGAACAAATCTGGATCAGTCTCCGAAAACTTGGGAAGTAAATTCAAGTTAGATCCTACATTAAATTGCTTTGCTTCCTTAACACTCAACTTGAACTTCTCCTGCTCCAATTCCAACTTTAGCAATTCAGTCTTTTGTTTAATTTTTTCAATCTCTTTCTCATGTTCCAGTTTAATTTCAAGTAATTCCTTTTGTTGTTCAAAAGTCAACTGCCTAGAAAATGAAAAGGTTTTACCATCTTCCAGCTCGTCCTCCAATAGTACCTCCTCTGGTAACACGTCCTGTGTCACCAAGCTGTCCATCAGAAATACCTTGACCTTAAATTTTACCCGCTTGTCACGGATCTCAATTTTGTAGTGTTCTGCGATTTTTAACAGTTGTTCTTTTGTGCATCCATCTAGTAGCTCCACAGAGGGAGCCTTAATAAATTCCTCAACCAAACTCATTATTTCTTTAAAAAAAAAAATTGTGCAAAGGATTCAACAAAAAAGTGGAACAAGACCCCGGAGCCCAACTCCCCTATCTAACCTGCCTACCACAAACTGACTCACTCGCTCACCCCTAGTCTTCAGTGGCCCTCCTGAGTCCCCCATTCCGACAAGGCATCTCAGTGGTACCACTCCATCCCATCTTTTGTGGAACACAGTCTAAACCAAAAAAAAAACAGAGATTCCCATATGGAGAACCACCGTTAAAATCTACCGGGAGTTGGAACCCCAAGGACTACACCACTCACTTAACTCCAAAAAAAACCTGCACTAAGAAAAAATGAGTTCCTTAATGCTCTCTCCCCCCCCCAACCAAAATACAAACTGTGTGTGTCTCCCAACCCAATTTGTTCAACTTAAGAACAAAACCCAACCAAAACCTAAATAACAAACTTAAGTGTGATAGAAAACGCTTAAGTTTAATTATCACTAATTTAGGTTAAAAAGTGACGAGCCCCCATCTTGTCATGAACTGAATCACATCATGACAAAAGTGGGAGACGACACACAGAGGGTTAGCTTTAAATGTATTTATTGATAATGAAAGAACCAAAAAGTTATACTTAAGTAGAATGGGGTGTGTATAGTCAGTGGTATCAGTAGTGTAGTGCATGTATGGATGTGTGAAAATGTAGTGTATGTGCAAAGTGCAGAAACAAGGTAGAACTAAACTCAAAAGGAACCAAAAGCAAACAATGTTTCCTGTGTAGGGGAGAGAGACAGAATGGCCCTGACCAGCCTGCTTAAATACTCCAGCAGGTGATTTGAGTCAGGTGTGCCTCGTCATCTAGGCACACCCCTGCAGGCTGGTCCCCTCCTCCTACACAGAAACAGAAAACCATTAGAACTCACAGCAACACTACACACAATAGGATGGGTCGTCACACCCAGATGAAAATTGCTCACCAGACCTGAATGTTTAGAGATTTCAATATTTGTGTGTTGTAGGTTGATACTTTGAGATTTTACGTGAGAAGTGTGTGCAACAACTGAACATTGTGTGTAGTGTTTGGACAACAAGGTGATCATGTGATTGACATCAGAGTGTAAAGAAGGAAAGTCAGAGTCTAATGCAGATGAGGGAGTGTGAAGTAGTGCTAAATTGGGTCGAGCGATTAGTACACGAAGTGAAGGGTGTGCAAATTGTGCCGAATATTCGCTTTTTGTGTTAACAATTGTGAAAAACTGTAATGTACTGTATGTTTTGTAATAATAATCAAAATCTGCACAGTAACTAGTAACTAAAGTTTTCAAATAATTGTTGTGGAGTAAAAGTACGATATCTTCCTCTGAGATGTAGTGGAGTAGAAGTAAAAGTATTGGAAATGACAAATTCTCAAGTAAAGTACAAATACCTCAAAATTGTACTTTACACCACTGCTTGTTGCGCCTTAGCCTCATCAAAATGTACTGCTGCTTCATTATGTACATAATAGATTATGTAGATATGTGTGTATAGTAATGTGTGTCATTGTCGCTGCTGCAGCCGCCACCAGAAGCTGTCAAAGACTTCTCCTGTCACGTCCTGATAGGTTCACAGAGTATCATTCATGTAAACGTCCGTCGACCAATCACGTTTGCAGCGAGCAGCGGAGGTTGTTGCCATTTTGGAAGCGTTTAAAAGTGTTGTCTTCATTAAGAACAACAAGAACCATAACAAAGCCTGAACAAGGACAATCAGGACAGACAATAAACAAAAGAATATGAACAATAGAGGGAAACAAAGCCAATCAAATTGCAATACATGCACGCACGCACGCACGCGCGCACGCACGCACGCACACACACACACACACACACACACACACACACACACACACACACACACACACACACACACACACACACACACACACACACACACACACGGACACGGACACGGACACGGACACACAGACACACGGACACACGGACACACACGGACACACGGACACACGGACACACTCAGGAGTGGAAAAAGTACTCAAATGTTTTACTTCGAAAAAGTTAATACTGCAATGTAGAAATACTCTGTTACAAGTAAAAGTTCGGAATTCAAAATGTACTTGAGTAAAAAAAAAAAAAGTATTGGCATCAAAATGTACTTAAAGTACCAAAAGTAAAAGTACTCATTATGCAAAATGTCCCATTTCAAGTTTGCAAATGTATACATTTGCGATGCGACGCATTGTGAGCTTGTAGATCTGCTATTTTAAAATGGCCGAAATATATATAGGGCTTACTGTAAGTGGTTAATGTAGGTTTTGTAATAATAATCTAAATCTGCAAAGTAACTAAAGTTTTCAAATAAAAGTAGTGGAGTAAAAGTACAATATTTGCCTCTGATATGTAGTGGAGTAGAAGTAAAAGTAATGGAAATTGGATATACTCAAGTAAAGTACAAGTACTTGAGTACACATACTTACACATACATTCTGAAATGAAATATGACACTTTTGCACGATCTGTATTTCGATTGGTACTTCTTTGTCGTTTGCAAGTCACATCACTGTCTGTCTGTCTGTCTGTCTGTCTGTCTGTCTGTCTGTCTGTCTGTCTGTCTGTCTGCTGCTTGGAACTGGCTGAGCTGCGGAGGGGGGAGGGGGGAGGGGTGGTTGTTAAACTGACAACACTCCCAGCTCACCTCTGCTCTCCCCTATAGTTGAACAGTTAATGCAAGTAAAACCAGTCAGTCACAATGCTGCCAAATAGAGCACCATCAGGGCTGCACTTTAGAGGAAAGAAGGTGTGAAATGCGTGACTGTCTTTGGTTATATGTAGCTGTTGATATTTTATGAAGGCAAAAACAAGGACAGAAAAATGTCCTCCCGTGCACGCTACGCACGCACGGGAGGGGGGGGGGGACATCCGAGAAAGCTTGCCAAGGGCGGCAATGGGGCCCCGCACGCACGCACGCACGCACGCACGCACGCACGCACGCACATACACACACACACACACACACACACACACACACACACACACACACACACACACACACACACACACACACACACACACACACACACACACACACACACACACACACACACAAACACAAACACACACACGGCTATGCCTTATTACACATCCAATAAATCCAGACACTAACGTGCCGTACCCCCCACAGTGCTGCTGGAGTCATTCCTCATGCTGTTTAATCTAATCTCATCTCTCTGCTCCTCTTATTACCCGAGATAATCTCATTACTTTTCTGTAAATTACATCATCATCTTTTTTATTAAATTAATGATTTATCTTTATTCATATTGTTGTTGCTGTCGATGGACAGAACCCTAGTATATACACATTTTAATGATTTTATGTTATACATTGTTGTAAATTAACCCATTAGGACCTGAGGTTCAATTCTACAAATGCTTTCGAAATCAGTATTTTTCACACTTTAAAAAACTGTAAGACAGACCTGTAAGGGTCCATGTGTTACACTGACAGAGGTACAGACCTGTAAGGGTCCATTTGTACACTCTCAGAGTTACAGACCTGTAATGGTCCATTTGGTTCCATTTGTTACACTCTCAGAGTCACAGACCTGTAAGGGTCCATTTGGTTCCATGTGTACACTCAGAGTCACAGACCTGTAAGGGTCCATTTGGTTTGTAACTATCAATCATAACTATCAATCATTTGGCTGGGGACCCCCTGGAACCCAACCCCCTCAAGGACCCCTGAGAACCACAACTATAAGTACAGCGCTCAAATAAAAACATATACAAATAAACACACTATTTCCTGAGTCCTTGAATGAACAACAGAATAAAACAGTCAATAGATAGAGTTCCCAGAAGAACAATCGATCGTCCGTCAACAGAAGTGTGACAACGTAACGGTTCACAGCCTCAGGACAACATCAGCAAACCGTCAATAAACAAACTAATGAAAATCCCAAAGAAGTCAAACACTCCCTAAAGCATCAACATTTAATTTACTATCTATAGAACAATGATATAAACCGGCAGTGGTGGAAAAAGTACTCAAATAGAAAAACACATCTAGCTCGGATTTCTTCTTTTTTTGGTGGAAACACACACACAGACATATTCAACAGAACAGACGATCGCGGTTAAAACGTTTTTGTTCCGGTGGATAGAAGAGAAAAGGGTCCGCGGCTGAATACATCTAATTTTGGGGGGGCCTTGACATGAAAGAGTTTGAGAACCACTGAAATAAAAGGATGTGACACACTGGTTCATTTTAAAATCAGGAGACCACAAGGGGAGCTAGATTTTAACATTGAAATGAAAGGTTTTAACTTTTTATTATCTGTAAATATAGTTGTATTTGTTGATAACATGTATTAATGTGTTAATATTCTATGCTATGTTGATGAATTGAATACTCAGGACCACAATGGCAACAAGTCCCCAGTTTCAGAGGATCCCAAAAGCAGTACGACACACGGCAAGAATCAAGGTTCAGGAGGTTTATTTTCCAACTTAAACTTCCCATAAAATGGGGCAAAACAAGGACTCAATCTACAGATGGCTTTCAGCCTAAGTACAGCACATAACAGACTAAAGGCCTTTGCAGACAGGGTGCGATTATTCGCACGGAGAAAACGGACAATATCATTTTTTAAATGAACACATGGTTCTCTATGACCTCATGCACACCGGCTCCGAATTTGCCGTGCGGTGATGCGATGCGGCGATGCGTTTTTTTTCAATGGAACCCAGTTCGATTCGTGCGTCTTTCCGCATGCGGTAAAGACTGATTGACTAATCGCACCCTGTCTGCAAAGGCCTTAAAGGTCGTAATACACGGCAAGCGGTTCACGCGATTATTGTGGTTTTGTCCTCCTGCGCGGTGCGGCGAAAAACAAAAGCTCACCACAATCCAGCTCTTGCCGCACAAACGAGCATGCGATAATTTCACGGGCCGAGAAGATTTTTACCGCTCTAGCAGTGATTCTCAACTATTTTAATGTCAAGGACCCCCCAGTTTGACATGCATTAGGGCTACGGACCCCCATTTAATGGCATTTATATCTCTGGGAACCCAATTTATATAGTAATAAAGCCAATGTTAATTTAACTCTGAGAGTGTACAAATGGAACCAAATGGACCCGTCGTACACTCTCAGAGTTACAGACCCATAAGGGTCCATTTGGTTCCTAACTATCAATCATTTAGCTGGGGACCCCCTGGAACCCCCTCAAGGACCCCTGGGGGTCCCCGGACCCCACTTTGAGAACCAATGCACTAAACAACGACCTGACAAGGGACTGAACAAACAGGGGCATATATATATATATATAGAGAGGCTATGTGCGTGACATCATCCTACCCGGATGTTATGCGGGAATGCCTACTGAGTGGCAAAAAAAAACGACTTTCTGGCCCTGCCAGCCCATACATCCACACAGAAAAGTCCTTTTATATCTGATTGTATTAAACGACATTAAACTCACCAACATGGCAGCTGTACGGAAAGCTTGAATGATCCTCTTTCTGTCTGCAAAGTCTTTGTTTCATAACGATCCAGCGTAGAGACATGTTTATGTTATGAGATACTTTCACTTACTCCAGCGCTCCCTCCACGCTGCTCAATGTTTTACCACTCAGTCTAAATGAGGGGGGCGTGTCCCGGTGGAAAAGTGACACATGTGCATACTCTCTATTGACCAGTGGTGGAAAAAGTACTCAAATTCTTTACTTAAGTAAAAGTACCAATACTGCAATATAAAAATACTCTGTTACAAGTAAAAATCCAAAAATAAAAAATGTACTTGAGTAAAAGTACAAAAGTATCGGCATCAAAATGTACTTAAAGTACCAAAAGTAAAAGTACTAAATATTTGATCTACAAGCTCACAACGTGTCGCGATGCGACACGTTGTGAGCTTGTAGATCTGCTATTTTCAAATAGCCTAGGTTTAAAATAGGGTTAAAGTGGTTAATGTGTGTTTCATTATATCATAATTTATATCTGAAAAGTAACTAGTAACTAAAGTTTTCAAATAATTGTAGTGGAGTAAAAGTACAATATTTGCCTCTGAGATGTAGCGGAGTAGAAGTAAAAGTATTGGAAATTGGAAATACTCAAGTAAAGTACAAATACCTCAAAATTTTACTCAAGTACAGTACTTAAGTAAATGTACTTAGTTACTTTACACCACTGCTCTCTATTGACAGGGCACTAACGACACACAGGTGAACTCAAAGTAAACTCAGCACAGGATAGGCTAACAGGCAAACGAGCAAACACAACACAGGTGACTAGGCTTACAATAATTAGACAGGAAACACTATTACAAAATGAAGGTACACAAGACCAAGGCAGCAACAGAGTAAACCAAAAAAAACAACACCAACAGAAAGGGAATACGTGGAGTTGGTACAACTGAGGTTCAGGAGGTTGACCAAGGAGAAGACAACCAATCACAACTCTAACCAGCCACCAGCAACTCCACCCATGCCAACCAGTGCCAACCACTCACCCATCTGCAACCAAGCTGACAACTCCTCCCCTGCCAGCTACCAGGGTATTTAAACCATTAAGACCTGGAACTGTCATTTTTAAAAAGCATTATTTTACACTTTGGGCTATTCAAAAATAGCAGATATACAAGCTCATAGCGCGGCACCGAGTGCCGCGCTACGAGCTTGTAGATCTGCTATTTTTGAAAATTCGTGAAAATGTGTGCAAATCTTTGAATATATATATTTTTAAAGCGAACATTTTAACTCAAATCTTTGCTTCTGGGGGTCCTTGGAACTAAATATTTTGATGGGGGTCCGCGGCCAAATATATATAATTTTGGGGGTCCTTGACATGAAAAAGATTGAGCACCACTGATATAGAAACATACGTTTTTCAGAATACTGTTGAGCTTTAGGAGACATGTAGAATCGGCTTCAGGTCTCAATGGGTTAAACCTGTTTAAACCCGTGCTAGTGTCCTGTATTTGTCATCAAATACAGAGCAACACAACACGTCCTAATAAGTCCAAGACCTTTTAACTTATAAGGACAGTCAAGGACACAGAACAACAGAACAGACCCATAGAGAGAGAGAGAGTTCTGACACTCACGTTCACTTCATGGGGCCAGGTCTTCTACATAGCGTTCTATTGGTGAATCGTGACAAAGCCCTAAACCGGAGGTTTATGGAATGCATTGGAGTCTATGAGCGTTTGTAACTATTTCCAGTTATCCACTTACAGTTATTCCAGTATTTCCAACAAACTTCAGGACTCTCTGAAACTGGTACGATTGGTCTCCTATAGAGACATTCAGGGTGCTTCTTGAGGACACACTACATAGAGACATTCAGGGTGCTTCTTGAGGACACACTACATAGAGACATTCAGGGTGCTTCTTGAGGACACACTACATAGAGACATTCAGGGTGCTTCTTGAGGACACACTACATAGAGACATTCAGGGTGCTTCTTGAGGACACACTACATAGAGACATTCAGGGTGCTTCTTGAGGACACACTACATAGAGACATTCAGGATGCTTCTTGAGGACACACTACATAGAGACATTCAGGGTGCTTCTTGAGAACACACTACATAGAGACATTCAGGGTGCTTCTTGAGGACACACTACATAGAGACATTCAGGGTGCTTCTTGAGGACGCACTACATAGAGACATTCAGGGTGCTTCTTGAGGACGCACTACATAGAGACATTCAGGGTGCTTCTTGAGGACACACTACATAGAGACATTCAGGATGCTTCTTGAGGACACACTACATAGAGATATTCAGGGTGTTTCTTGAGGACACACTACATAGAGACATTCAGGGTGTTTCTTGAGGACACACTACATAGAGACATTCAGGGTGCTTCTTGAGGACACACTACATAGAGACAGTCAGGATGCTTCTTGAGGACACACTACATAGACATTCAGGGTGTTTCTTGAGGACACACTACATAGAGACATTCAGGGTGTTTCTTGAGGACACACTACATAGAGACATTCAGGGTGCTTCTTGAGGACACACTACACGTAACACTGTTTATTTGCGTCTGATTTTTAAATCTCTATGTTGTTATCCATGTCACTGTATTGTCTGATTCATCGCCTTTTGCGATTATTTTAATGTTGTTCTATGCTTCTGCTTTTCTTTTTTGCTTTATTGTCAAAGTTGTGACATTGTAATGTGATTCAAATGTTTGTTATCAGGGCGTCCTTGAAAAAGAGAGCTTTGCTCTCAATGGGTTTCCCTGAATAAATAAAGGAAAAAGAAAGAAAGTTGACATGAACCACGTGACCGGCGCTGTTTCTGCGGAGAAACAGCGGAGGGGGTCCCTGCTTCATCTCTCTCTCAGCTAGGGTGTCCTTGGCCTGAAAACGTTGAAGACCCCTGGTCTAACACAAGGCTCAGGACAGTCCTAATACTTCCAAGACCTTATAATAAGGGCAGTCAAGGTCCAAGGGCTGAGTAATAATACAGTCAAAGTCCAAGGCCCGAGGAGCAGACCGTGACGTGATCTACAAGCTCACAACGTGTGGATGTAGATCGGCTCGTTGAACCGTTTGAAAATGTTTTTAAAATTTGTAAGGAAAAATGTCAAAGAAGTTTATGGCTAATAGGTCAAGCACCGGCCAAAATACGGCCCTGTATGTTTTATCGTACTTATTTCTTTACTGTATTTTTTCTACTAATAAAGTATTCAATCAATCAAAAATGATAAACGTGTTGTGGACAAAACAGGCCATACAATTTGATCATTTCCAAAACAGTGAAAATATAGTTACTACTTACATGAAGCTCGCAACAGCTGCGACGTGAGCTTGTAGATCAGCTATTGTTTTGTAATGTTGCTAATGAGAATGAAGACGATGCTAAAAATGACACGTCTGTTCATTTCACCCAGCTGTTTTCATCCGGATGAATTATTATGCAAAACAACTGTGATTAGCTCGAATAAATTAGGATCAGGCTGTTATGTAATAATAATAGTGACAGGCAGGATGCTAATGTGAGCCAATCAACACACTGCATAATTGTATACAATGTGTAGCGGGGGGGGGGGGGGGGGGGGGGTCCCTGCTTCATCTCTCTCTCTCAGCTAAGGGGTCCTTGCAGTGGTGGAAAAAGTACTCACATGTTTTACTCTTTGAGAAAAAGTACAAAAGTATTGGTATCAAAATGTACTAAAAGTAGTATTACTTATTATGCAGAATGTCCCATTCCACAAGTTTTCAAATGTATAACTCTTCTGGATGAAAAGCGTCTGATAAAAGAATACATTGTAAATGTAAATTGTAAGAGACGAGATGTTTCACCTCACAGAGACGAGATGTTTCACCTCACAGAGACCAGATGTTTCACCTCACAGAGACGACATGTTTCACCTCACAGAGACCAGATGTTTCACCTCACAGAGACGACATGTTTCACCTCACAGAGACCAGATGTTTCACCTCAAAGAGACCAGATGTTTCACCTCACAGAGACGAGATGTTTCACCTCACAGAGACGAGATGTTTCACCTCACAGAGACCAGATGTTTCACCTCACAGAGACGACATGTTTCACCTCACAGAGACCAGATGTTTCACCTCACAGAGACGACATGTTTCACCTCACAGAGACCAGATGTTTCACCTCACAGAGACCAGATGTTTCACCTCACAGAGACGAGATGTTTCACCTCACAGAGACCAGATGTTTCACCTCACAGAGACGACATGTTTCACCTCACAGAGACGAGATGTTTCACCTCACAGAGACGAGATGTTTCACCTCACAGAGACGACATGTTTCACCTCACAGAGACGAGATGTTTCACCTCACAGAGACGACATGTTTCACCTCACAGAGACGACATGTTTCACCTCAAAGAGACGACATGTTTCACCTCACAGAGACGACATGTTTCACCTCACAGAGACGACATGTTTCACCTCACAGAGACGACATGTTTCACCTCACAGAGACGAGGTGTTTCACCTCACAGTGACGAGATGTTTCACCTCACAGAGACGACATGTTTCACCTCACAGAGACGAGATGTTTCACCTCACAGAGACGAGATGTTTCACCTCACAGAGACGAGATGTTTCACCTCACAGAGACGAGATGTTTCACCTCACAGAGACGACGTGTTTCACCTCACAGAGACGACATGTTTCACCTCACAGAGACGAGGTGTTTCACCTCACAGAGACGAGATGTTTCACCTCACAGAGACCAGATGTTTCATCTTCACAGAGACGAGATGTTTCACCTCACAGAGACGACATGTTTCACCTCACAGAGACGACATGTTTCACCTCACAGAGACGAGGTGTTTCACCTCACAGAGACGAGGTGTTTCACCTCACAGAGACCAGATGTTTCACCTCACAGAGACGAGATGTTTCACCTCACAGAGACGATATGTTTCACCTCACAGAGACGACATGTTTCACCTCACAGAGACGAGGTGTTTCACCTCACAGAGACGAGATGTTTCACCTCACAGAGACCAGATGTTTCATCTTCACAGAGACGAGATGTTTCACCTCACAGAGACGACATGTTTCACCTCACAGAGACGACATGTTTCACCTCACAGAGACGAGGTGTTTCACCTCACAGAGACGAGGTGTTTCACCTCACAGAGACCAGATGTTTCACCTCACAGAGACGAGATGTTTCACCTCACAGAGACGAGGTGTTTCACCTCACAGAGACGAGATGTTTCACCTCACAGAGACGAGATGTTTCACCTCACAGAGACGAGGTGTTTCACCTCACAGAGACGAGGTGTTTCACCTCACAGAGACGAGGTGTTTCACCTCACAGAGACGAGGTGTTTCACCTCACAGAGACCAGATGTTTCACCTCACAGAGACCAGATGTTTCACCTCACAGAGACGAGAGGTTTCACCTC
The DNA here is from genome assembly GCF_963280865.1 of Gymnoscopelus braueri. Taxonomy (NCBI): domain Eukaryota; kingdom Metazoa; phylum Chordata; class Actinopteri; order Myctophiformes; family Myctophidae; genus Gymnoscopelus; species Gymnoscopelus braueri. Next base: position 51,087,734 of record NC_137617.1, on the reverse strand, counting down.
ACAGAGACGAGATGTTTCACCTCACAGAGACGACATGTTTCACCTCACAGAGACGACATGTTTCACCTCACAGAGACGACATGTTTCACCTCACAGAGACCAGATGTTTCACCTCACAGAGACGAGATGTTTCACCTCACAGAGACGAGGTGTTTCACCTCACAGAGACGAGATGTTTCATCTTCACAGAGACGACATGTTTCACCTCACAGAGACGAGATGTTTCATCTTCACAGAGACGACATGTTTCACCTCACAGAGACGAGATGTTTCACCTCACAGAGACGACGTGTTTCACCTCACAGAGACGACATGTTTCACCTCACAGAGACGAGGTGTTTCACCTCACAGAGACGAGATGTTTCACCTCACAGAGACCAGATGTTTCACCTCACAGAGACGACATGTTTCACCTCACATAGACGAGGTGTTTCACCTCACAGAGACCAGATGTTTCACCTCACAGAGACCAGATGTTTCACCTCACAGAGACCAGATGTTTCACCTCACAGAGACGAGATGTTTCACCTCACAGAGACGAGATGTTTCACCTCACAGAGACGAGATGTTTCACCTCACAGAGACCAGATGTTTCACCTCACATAGACCAGATGTTTCACCTCACAGAGACCAGATGTTTCACCTCACATAGACCAGATGTTTCACCTCACAGAGACCAGATGTTTCACCTCACATAGACCAGATGTTTCACCTCACAGAGACCAGATGTTTCACCTCACAGAGACCAGATGTTTCACCTCACAGAGACCAGATGTTTCACCACACAGCAACTGTTCAGTTTCTGAATTTCTCCTTGGAAATCAATCATCTATCTACCCGTCCGTCCATCCATCCGTCCGTCCGTCCGTCCGTCCTTGTCTACGTATCCGTCCGTCCGTCCGTCCGTCCGTCCGTCCGTCCGTCCGTCCGTCCGTCCGTCCGTACGTCCGTCCGTCCGTCCGTTCGTCTACCTACCTATCTATCTATCTGTTTTTCAATGGGGGGGATTGGTTTCTATGTGGGAATACAACAACAAAAAAGGAGCCAGCAGTCGATGAAACAAAAAAGTGATGACTGTGTGTGTGTGTGTGTGTGTGTGTGTGTGTGTGTGCGTGCGTGCGTGCGTGCGTGCGTGCGTGCGTGCGTGCGTGCGTGCGTGCGTGCGTGCGTGCGTGCGTGCGTGCGTGCGTGCGTGCGTGTAAAGTGCCAGTAGGTAGAGGTGTTACAGCATCAGGTATTTGACAGCCTGTTATTGAGCAGAAATCCTTCTACAAGCTGGAAATAAAACCACAAAACGTTGAGGGAATGAAAAGCCTCTCAGAGGAAGAAGAAAGTAACTGGAGTACTTGCGTTTAAGAATACTTAAAGGAGTAGTTCATCCTGAAAATAATTATATCAATTACACACCCCACGAAGCCCTGAATTCATGGAGATTCTTTAGTTTTTTTGTCACATTCCTGAGACAATACTTTGATGACCAGTTCATCGGTCAAATAGGACTCTTTGCTTGTAGATCTGCTATTTTTGAATAGCCCAAAGTGTAAAATAATGCTTTTTAGCTCAAATCAAGAAATTACACAGATGCGTTCCAGGTCTTAAAGGGTTAAAGGACGACTTCACCCATTTTCAGCCTATCTTGGTATAATTACAGCAGCTATAGACTCATCACTGGTACCAGGAGACATAACACCTGTTTTAGCTGCATTTCACTGGCCGCCTGCCAGCCTCCTTCACGCTTGATTTGAACATTTTACTGCTATAACTTTTAAAGCTCGTCATGGTCTATAGCACCTATCTATCTATCTATGTGCTAAAACCCTTAGATCAGGGCTCTTCAATAGGGGGTCCGCAGAGTCACTACAGGGGAGGGTCTCCAAATCTTTGTGTGAAAGGATGTTATTATATTTTACATCAACCGACCAGTATCCTAACATCACTATTCTGAGGAGAACTTTAGCCAAAAAATACTAGATCTACAAAACTCACAACACACGTGCAGATCGGCTGTTTTCGGCAAATTGGTTTGGTGTAGAGGGAAAAAAGAGCAGACCAAGTACAGAGTGAAAGGTCAAGTTTACTAAGTATTGATGGTTTAAGTGTTTTAAATGTCTGAGAAAAACACATTAACATGAATTTCCAAGTGTCTGTCAAACTAGTCTATGAAGATATCTATGAAATGTATGAAAAAAGTTTAACCTGCAACACAATGTTATACAATATGTAGCCAGGGGCGGATTTAAGGATCTGGAGGCCCTAGGCGAACCATAGAATGAGGCCCCGGGGGGGTGATCGCCGGCGAGCGAAACGCGTGGGCGCCGAAAATGTGCACGCCCGCGATGGTTGGGGTCTACTGGACAGTCTTAAGGCTATAGGTTGGAGACCGAAGGAGATCGAACCTTTGGCCTCAAGCCCCCAGAGTCTGGAACAGCCTGAACCACATCATTAACACACTTTCAATCCCTTTAAAAACCCATCTCTATAGAAAGACATTTTTATGTCTCTCAGAATCTCAATGATAATATGTCACCATTTTTGTCTCAGCCAGGCGTGAAATGTAGTGAGAGTCATAAATAAGTTAAGGCTGTAAGGTTTAAGTATCTAAAAATACAAATACTCAAGTACTTTGTGTCTGTCCACTATACTGTCTGCTTTTAACCGCTTGTTGTTAACTGGAGTGCCTCTGGGCTCCATAGTAGTGCCTCTCCTTTTTTAAATAGCCGATCTACAAGCTTACAGTGCCTCACGGTGTGACGTGCTGTAAGCTTGTAGATCGGCTATTTTTCTGTGAAAAAGAAGCCTTTCCCTTTTAGTCCTCTGTTCCTTTGTGGTGTTGTTCTGCCTCCATGCTGTGCTGCTGGATGTGAAGACATTAACATTACACTCACGTCCAACACTAAGTTCACCCTTTTATAGATGAGGAGAGGAGAGGAGAGGAGAGGAGAGGAGAGGAGGGGAGGGGAGGGGAGAGGAGAGGAGAGGAGAGGAGAGGAGAGGAGAGGAGAGGAGAGGAGAGGAGAGGGGAGAGGAGAGGAGAGGAGAGGAGAGGAGAGGAGAGGAGAGGAGAGGAGAGGAGAGGAGAGAGGAGAGGAGAGGAGAGGGAAACAGAGTGAGAAATGGGGAGAGAGGGAGGAGAGACAGACAGACAGAGAGAGAGAAGGGGGAGGGGAAAGAGAGACAGGCAGAAAAGAGAGAGAGAGAGAGAGAGAGAGAGAGAGAGAGAAGAGAGAGAGAGAGAGAGAGAGAGAGAGAGAGAGAGAGAGAGAGAGGACAGACAGGCAGAGAAGGGGGAGGGGGAGAGCTCTCTCTCCCTTCCCTCTCCCTCTCCCTCTCCCTCTCTCTCTCTCTCTCTCTCTCTCTCTCTCTGTCCTAAACAGCCACCCACTCCAGTTACTTCACCAAATCCACTTCACAGCGCGATGGATCCACCAGACACACGCACACACACACACACACACACACACACACACACACACACGCACACGCACACGCACACGCACACGCACACGCACACACGCACACGCGCACACACACACACACACACACGTAGTAGCCTACACACGCACGCGGCTACACGCACGCACGCCTGTTGGATCAATTCCATCTGTTGAGAGCATGCACACACCGCACACTTTTCTGCAGTCACATTGTGCGTGTGCATGCATGCGTGCGCGCGCGAGTGTGTGTGCATGTGTGTGTGCGTGCGTGTGTGTGTGTGTGCAACAAGCCTTCATGCAGCTCCTATCAGCATTCAGATCAGCCAATAAAGAATCGATCTAACATGAAGCTGATATCGACCAATCAGAGTTGTATCCATGCTTTCATTCTGAGTGATCGATTCTGATTGCTGATTGACACCTGATGCCGGAGTCATTTCTTCTTCTTCTTCTTCTTCTTCTTCTTCTTCTTCTTCTTCTTCTTCTTCTTCTTCTCAGGAACAGATTCAGAGCTGCGTTACTGAATCTGTCGGGAACGTGTGAGCGTTGGCCTACAAGTGGGCGTGCCCTCAGATCAGGAAGGGGGCGCGCTTTACCCAATCAAATGTAGTGGGCGGGGTTTACATCTGTGCGCTCGCTTCCCACTGGAAACAAAGCCAAACTCATTTAAGAATAGCGTCCTCTGAGCCCACAAAACCACGGAGAGTTAGTAACAGTTTAACTCATAGAAACAAGTGGGCTTATAACCAAAACCATCCATGTTCTTTGGGAGAAATGTTGTTAAAGGTTTAATGACATTCACTTTTACACCACATTCAAAGTCTTTGTCCTGGTCCTTCAAAAGTGTACAAAAAGTTTTAAGTGAAAATTCCATTCCATTGATCCATGGCAGGTGTTTTTCTCTCACATTTCTAAAGCCTTTTCAACTGCAATGAAAAAAGAAATCTTTGCCTGCGGGTGTCGCTGGTGAGGGATTTTGCCTGTCAATCATCGCCTCTGCTCCGCCCCCCCCAAAGGAAAGGATAGGGGAGGGGCGAGGAGGAGAGTGGGCGGGATTAATCGACTGTGACCTCACTGTCGAAGGGCCAAGCTCAGATTACTTTTCAGCCTAATTATTCAGAAAACCCCAGACCACAGAAAATCCACTGAATGTTCTAAGTTCAGGTTTTTTGGGTGTAATTGAGGTCATAAAACCCCAAATAAAACATTGAAAATAAAAAAAGTGAAAATTAATGTCATGATACCTTTAATGTTCCGTGGAGAAATATTGTTAGTGGGAATAAAAACATAGGCGCATCACCGGAAGTGGAGGGCTGAGGGCAGAGACCAATCGCCGGTTTCCAGTCATCGTTGGTCTATTTAATCCCTCCCCCCAGAGTCAAATGCAAAAGTGAAAAACACTGGGGTCTCATTTGAGATAATCGCAATTATTACTACAGTTGCAGCAACTCAGCATAGAGATGGTTTAAAAGGCTTACGGCAGATCTACACAGAGAATTTTCGCACACACAACACACACACGAGCATATACGCACACACGCACGTTTAGATCCAGTCCTATTTTAAAAG
>NC_137617.1:51052731-51080231 GCF_963280865.1 Gymnoscopelus braueri | reverse complement strand
CGTTGTGAGCTTGTAGATCTGCTATTTTCAAACATTTTAGTACTTTTACTTTTGATACTTTAAGTACATTTTGATACCAATACTTTTGTACTTTTACTCAAGTACATTTTTAATTCCCGACTTTTACTTGTAACAGAGTATTTCTACCATGCAGTATTGGTACTTAAGTAAAACATTTGAGTACTTTTTCCACCACTGCCTGTTAAGCACCACGATGGAGTGGACAGCTCCCTGTATGACTGACACCTTTCTAAATAATTCAAGAATCATCTTTATTGTACAGAGGTTAAGTAGGTCGTTCTTTTTTAGGGGTAGGTTTATTTTGAAAAGCTTAGTTCAAAGCCCAGTTCAATTATGATTATTTTGGGGGGTCCCCAGTTCAATTATGATTATTTTAGGGGGTCCCCAGTTCAAATATGATTATTTTGGGGGAGTCCCCAGTTCAAATATGATTATTTTGGGGGGGGTCCCCAGTTCAAATATGATTATTTTGGGGGGTCCCCAGTTCAAATATGATTATTTTGGGGGGGTCCCCAGTTAAAACATGATTATTTTGGGGGTTCCCCAGTTTAAATATGATTATTTTGGGGGGGTCACAGTCTGATCTTTAAATTCAAAACCTGGAGTAATGCAAGTGATTCTTAAATATCGTTGCTGTCTTGCAGAAACCTATATCATACATTTATGCCCTACTCGTATTACAGTGCTACGCAAAAGTAGCAAAAATAGCCGATCTACAAGCTACGTGTTAGCATGCTATCACAACATGCTCCAGATGGCCAGAAGCTTACATTATATGCCATAATACTAATGCTGATCAATTATTTAGCAACAACAGATGTCTTTTTTTTTCTCATTTTTAACCCTTTTTTTCTCCCCAATTTAGTCGTTATGCCAATTCCCCACTTACATGTGTGTTGTTGTCACTGCTGTCGTTTTAACTCAAAGCTTTGCTTCTGGGGGTCCCTGGCACAAAACATTTTCAGATGGGGGTCCGTGGCCAAATGTATATCAATTTAGGGGTCCTTGACAAGAAAAAGGTTGAAAACCACAAATAGCACCAGTCTAAACGGTATAATACTGGGTGATGCAGAGGGCCACTATATTTCCACACTCACTCCAGAGGGACACATAACACATACTGTCTCTCCGTACGTTTTTAACATTTAACTTTTTTCGCCATTCTATGTCACACAAAAGTAGCAAAAATAACCGATCTACAAGCTCAAAATGTGTCGCAGCACAACGCGTTTTGAGCTTGTAGATCGGCTATTTATCTTTGAATTGGAATCCTGTTTTTTTTGTTGCTATTTCTGAATTAGAATCCTGAAAAATAACAATTTTATTTCATTTCAAATGCATTTAGTTATACTTATGTCAACTTTATGAACTTAAATACAAACACATTGGACATAAAAAAGACAATAGAATGTTAATACTAGTCATTAAGCTACTAATATAGACTGAAGTAATTAAAGCGGGTCATGTTTGCATGTTCTGAATCATAACGGGCCGCATTAAGTGAAGGTGGGGGCCGCATGTGGCCCCCGGCCCGCCAGTTGCCCATGTATGGTCTAAACGGTATAATATCTATAAATAATACTCTGTACATTGAAACTCTAGAAACTATAAGATGCCAGTGTCAGTATTACAGTGGCCTCCTGGTACTTAATCAGAACAACATTGAGTAACATTGTTAGATCAAATAATATCATTTCTGTCATTCATTCATTCCATACTAATGCTGAGACAACCAGTTGCATTCAGTCACTGTTACATAGAATGACTGCTCTATGATACTACTATATAAATGCATAGAGGAGGGGAGGGGAGAGGAGAGGAGAGGAGAGGGAGCCATTGAGAAGATGATGGAACTATTTTCTCTCTCTCTCTCTCTCTCTCTCTCTCTCTCTCTCTCTCTCTCTCTCTCTCTCTCTCTCTCTCTCTCTCTCTCTCTCTCTCTCTCTCTCTCTCTCTCTCTCTCTCTCTCTCTCTCTCTCCTCTTCATTGACAAAAAAAACTCCTCTCTTGTTTCCTAGGCAACGGAAGTTCCCACACTCCAACTGCTTCTGCATCCGTCAATCAAAGATAATCATCCAAACCCTGTATCGTCATGGTAACCCTGCTAAACATCCAAACCCTGTATCGTCATGGTAACCTGCTAAACATCAAAACCCTGTATCGTCATGGTAACCCTGCTAAACATCCAAACCCTGTATCGTCATGGAAACCCTGCTGAACATGCAAACCCTGTATCGTCATGGTAACCCTGCTAAACATGCAAACCTTGTATCGTCATGGTAACCCTGCTAAACATGCATACCCTGTATCGTCATGGTAACCCTGCTAAACATCCAAACCCTGTATCGTCATGGTAACACTGCTGAACATGCAAACACTGTATCGTCATGGTAACCCTGCTGAACATCCAAACCCTGTATCGTCATGGTAACCCTGCTGAACATGCAAACACTGTATCGTCATGGTAACCCTGATAAATATCCAAATGGCATACCCGGCAGCTGAGTAGCAGAGAGCTAGTGAACCTGTGGGTTAGCACCCTTAGGGTGACTCACAATCTGTGTGTTAGCACCCCAGGTTGACTTCACAGTGTGTGGGTTAGCACTAGAGTTGCTCCGGCCCGATAACCTACTCGTGTACTCGACTCTGTACTTGGAAAAGCTCCCGATACTTTGACCCGATTAGTCCATGAGCCAGAGCCCCAAAATTGAGCAATGATTATCGAAAGATTTGGCAAAACCATACCTATATTAAATTGTTTATAGGGTCAATATAAGTAAATAAATATATGATAACCTTTCCACAGGAGCAGCTTTTTCATATTTATCACACATTTTGTTATTTTCCCCATACGTACATGACAGGTGAAAAAATGACAACATTTTAAAAATAGTTATCATAATGAAACTTCCCCACTTGATTACTTACATGAAGACAATGATTTATCGTATTACAAAGTTTTCTGAAATTGTATATTTAAATATGCAAATTAGGCATTTAGTCCATGAGCCAGAGCCCCAAAATTGAGCCAGATATAGAATATTCCCTCGTTAAAAACCTTTGAATCCAACATCTTAACAAAATGAAATAAAAATGTTGAATCTGGCTTTGTCCAATGTTCCAATGTTGATTTTGGAAAGTTATGCAAATTCGGGCATATTTTCCTAATGCATAATTTGCATATTTAAATATACAATTTAGAAAACTTGTAAAACGATAAATCATTGTCTTCATGTAAGTAATCAAGTGGGGAAGTTTCATTATGATAAAAACAATTTAGATGTTTTAATTTTTTCACCTGTCATGTACGTATGGGGAAAATAACAAAATGTGTGATAAATATGAAAAAGCTGCTCCTGTGGAAAGGTTATCATATATGTATTTAAATATATTGACCCTATAAACAATTTAATATAAGTGTGGTTTTGCCCACTCTTTGGATAATGAAATCTTGTCTGGCTCATGGACTAGATACCAGAACACTGACGGCCGCTGGTGTTTACATGGCATCGTTAACAGCTGTGCCTCAACGTTATTATCACCACTCTGAGTTTCTAACTTGCGGTCATAGTCGCGATACTTTTCAGTTGTGTGGTGGTACTTTTAGATGGATTTTACTGTAACAGAAAGTTCTATCCACCGTCCCAGTGGAGGAGCATGGATCACGGAGATCGGCTCATTACACGCACGGGGGTCCGGTAGAATCGTGAAAAAAAAAAATGGCCGGCCGTGATCCTCCATTCTAGAGCTATGGCTGTTTGAATGGGGCTTGTTTTAGAAATCCAAGAAAAATGTACTTTTTTAAATCCTTTAACATGAAAGGTGCCTAGTATTTTGAGTGGTGCCAACCACTCCTACATTTGACCGTGTGTGTTTGTCCGTCCGTCCGTCTGTCCGTATATCTGAGCAATGCCTCAACAGCTGCAGCTGATTGCAACACAAAGATGCAAGCAGTTACACTGATTCAACAGAAAAGTGCAACACTTAATACTTTGGCAGACTGCGCTCTCGTGTGTTTGAAAACATCCACCTAAGAACACCAACGAAAGTGTCAGTCTACAGGGCAGTGTGTCTACTCTGCCATGTGGGTCAGAAGCCTGGACTGTCTATCAGCGTCACATCAGACACCTTGATGCATGATCAGAAGCCTCCAACGCATCCTTAGCATCACCTGGCAGAACCGTGTCCCACACTGACACACTGACATTCTCCAACGCTCTGACTCCATCAGCATCGAGGCCACCTTAGCAACGAGGCGACTCCGATGGGTCAGCCCACGTCATCCGGATGCCTGGCTGCCGTTTGCCCCGTCAGGAAAGATCTTGTCTGCCGGTGGTCCAAAGCTACGGTATAAAGACCAGCTGAAACAGACTCAACAGACCAGCTGAAACAGACTCAACAGACCAGCTGAAACAGACTCTAAAGAGGTGCAACACCAAGCCCAACGACCTGGAATCAGCTTCAGCTAATCGGACACTGTGGCGTTCTTTATGCCATGAAGGGGTCACACACCTTGAGGAGAAACACGCCCAGCAAAAGGCAAAAGATAGTGCGACACCAGCACAAACACCTCCATGCTGATCCAGTACCATCTCAATCTCCTGATCCAAGCCTCAAACATCCTAACTGTGGCAGGATATATGGTTCCAGAATCAGGCTTCATAGTCTTCAACAGTGGCATCTCCACCAGCAGAGATAACCATAGACATATAAAGGTAGAGCCTCCTCTGGCTCTGAAGCGTCTGTATGCCGGGCGCGCTTCCGCTTCCGGGGGGGCAGCTGGAAATGTCCACGTGCGTCACAGAAGGGGGCGTTCAGTAGGCCAATCAGAGGCAGGTGGGAGCGGGACAACTAGATTCTGAGTCCTGGAAAAGACGTGCTATGATTGGCGAGTAGTCAACACGCTGTGATTGGCCAGTGCCCGTTCCCCCCGGAAATATTGCGGCCACAATACGAAACAGGTCGTTCCAACAAACTGCAGAGGCCAATGAGGTATTTAGATGTCTTTGTCTATGGATATAACCACTCATCCTCCAAAGAGGATGATACGATCTCCCATCATGCAACAGCACATGCCATACATTGGACATGGTCCTTTCCCCTTGGGCTCAACCTTCTTCCAGGAGAAGTTCTCTGGACTGAATCTCCACAGATCACTGAAGGTCTGGTTATCGTTGCAGCCACCAAATATGTACAGCTCTCCATTGTAGGTAAAGGCTGAATGACAGCAGCATCTTTCTGGAAGAAGCTGTGCAGAAGGTGTGTTCAGCCAGCAGTTGGTCTCTGTGTCAAACACTCTGATGATGGTGTTGTAGTAGACCTCCTGGTTCCCCCCATAGCCCCCAAACACAAACATCTTTGTTCCGATGATGGTGGCAGAGTGACCTGATGAACCAGGTGGTGGAGTTCCTGTGGTGTTAATTAAAGACCAGACCATTGTGCTGGTGTCCAACTTGTATATGGTCATTAGTCCATCCAGTCAGCTTGGTGGATCCTCCATGGATAAACATGACCTTCTCCAACACACAGGCTGAGTGGTAGTACCTCTCCTTTGGAACAGTCCCAGAAACCCTGGGTTTCAACCATCTGTGGGCGTTGACATCAAATGCATAAAGCACAATGTAGTAATCGTCTCTCCAGTATCCTCCCCAGACATAGACTGTATCTTCTATCAGCACAGCTGAGTGGCCCTGGCGCTTGGAGGGAACCTCAAGGTGACGTTCTCCTCTTCCAGGTGTCAGTGGAGGGAATTTCCTCCAGCATAAAGTCACCGTGTTGAAGACATGGATATCCATCTGATCCATGGTGTTTGAGGTCTCTCCATCTAAGCCTGCAAAGGAATAAAGGTTGTTCCTCACTGCTACAGCAGCATGATAGACTCGCTTTGGTCCTCCTGCTTTGGAAACAGTCCAACACGACATCACCCTATCTGTCTGTCTGTCTGTCTGTCTGTCTGTCTGTCTCCGTCCCTCTCTTCGTCTAGCTCCCTCTCTTCTTTCTCTCTTGACGTCTACAGTCATTGTGAACACAGAGCATCATCTTATATCTTCTGGTGTGAAATCACATGCAACACAAACTGTTGTCATGCATGCCTTAACGACTTTGAACCAGCGCCAATCTTGTATGTTCACAGAGAAGAACTCTAATAATCTAAGAGATCTTCTCTTTGCAGCCATGTGCTTCCTGGTACAGTTCAGTTGGTAGAACACTTCTCTATCATTTCTGTCAGGTGTGTGATGATTATCTATGATAATTTGTATTGTCTGTAGCCACAAGGTGTCAGTAGTGTCAGTAGTGGGTCAGTATTTATATAATGAATGCACAGAGGCAGGCAGTGAGTTCATATAGAGTTCATGCATCTGACAAACATTTGTACACATGTGGTCGATATAAATAAAGAAGCCTATGGAATTAAAGGACATGGTCATCATTGACTCAACGAACAGAACATGGTACCAGGAGTAAAAACTCGACTTTAAAAAAAAAGGAGGAATTGCAACAAGTGACATGGATATCTGGGATAAACCGGAGCGTTTGAAGCTGAGTGGGAATGTCGACAGCAATGGACCCTTCGCTAAGCCCCACCCACTCCACTCTGTGACTGGTGGTGCGAAGTTAGTCACACCCAGGCCTGGCAGCGCCTGGCAATCTCTGCTTCTCACCCATTGACTTGCATGTTAAATGACGGCTTTTCCCCTTTAAAATAATCGATCATTTCAGCAGCAATAGCTTCAAAATTTCTTCTAAATCTAGTCAACAAGGCCTGCAGTAGGCTATGCACTGGACAAATGTGCATGACATTATTTCAATAAACTAAAAACACGGGAAATGTTAGAGGGCGTAATAGCCATGGATACACGACGGTCGTCTGTCTCGACCGTCATGGATGAATTTCAACCTGGTGTTTGCACTTTCTCCATTTATAGCCCGTACATCTACAGAAACGTTCATATTTCAAACATAAAGTGCTTATCCCATGGCCATGGATGTTACATTTATGTACGGGCTCTCAAAAGTACCCGTATCATCCGTATTGTTCAATAAAAAGCATTTTAATCTGATCGGTGGCCATTTTCTCCATATGCTTTCAACTAAGCGACCCTATCGGTTGGTAGGTGTATTGCACTCTGATACATTATAACTCTATGAGAAAATGGCCACCGATCGGATTAAAATGCTTTTTATTGAACAATACAGAATATACGGGTACTTTTGAGAGTCCCGTGCATCATTTTAACATCCGTGGCCATAGGGTAAGCAATTTATATTTGAAATCTGAACGTTTATATAGATGTACGGACCGTAAATGGAGAAAGTGCAAACACCAGGTTGAAGTTGATCCATGATTGTAACAGGAGTTTTCATGTACCGCAGGGTAAGACTACAGTAACAGTTAATAAATAGACGAACAAATGAATGAATATACTTTAACGTGCGGAATCCGAAACAGGCAGCGCTGTGATTCTGAATTTTGTTACGATTACGGTGATTAGTGACACCACCTGGGCGAGTGAGTCGTGTAACTTTCCCGACGTTAAACTGTGTATGTGTTCAACAACTCAGCCATGCAGCCTTGCAGTTTAAACGCAGATTTCAGCTTGGGAAAATAACCATCCAACGGTTTTGGGTACGTGGAATCTGTTGCTGGTTCATCACCATTGCGTTATCGTGGTATGATTCCTGTTCTTGCTATTATGTTGCAAATTATTGTGTGTGTGTGTGTGTGCGGGCGAAATAACATTGACAGGCAGCTATGGCAGGTGACGAAAGCTTGCCAGACCTGTGCCAGGCTAACAACGGTTGCTAAGCTGGCATTGGACAATCGCTTTTGGGGTGGGGTTTAGCGAAGGGTCCATTGGCGATCCTTCAAACAACAATTCCAGCTGTACATCGCGGCTATGGGATTGGAAGAGAAGTCGGGTGCAAGAAAGGTAGCATTACTGCTAACAATCAGAATCAGTTTTATTGTCACATCACAGGTTTACAAGGTAAAAAAGTGGGTGAAATTCTTTTTTGTACATCGTTCCCATCGCAACGTTAGTTTCCATAGAAAGAAGAGGGGGGGGGGAGAAGAAGAGGGTGGGGGGCAGGTGGGAAGGAGATCAAAAACAAGAGAGCAACAGAAGGCCAGACAAGTTATCTACATATTTACAAATTACCTGAGATAATAAATAAAAACTAAAAAAACTAAACTAAGGTGCCTGAGCATAGCAGCAATGTATTGTACTGTGCATGTTATACTTATACTGTGCATGATAGACAAAGGACGTTAAGGTGCTTAAGGAGCACAATAAAAAGACCCAAAAAAGTCAGTGCGTTATACAAGGGATTAAGGTGCAAAAGGTCAGTGCGTGTCCACCTAGAGTGGACTGACCCTAGTATAATCCGCATGTAGCTCCATGAGGGAGTGCAACAAAAAGTCATTTGTACCTGGTGTAGTCCACAGGTGTGTCCGAGGGGGGGCTAAAGTCCAAGTCATTGTCCCTGGTATAATCCACAGGTGTGTTCAGGAAGAGCCAGAAAAGTCTGCGCCGTCTGCTGTCAGGCTGCTGAACTCATCCAGGCTTATGCCCCATTCAGCATTCTGACAGCGGCTGGATTGAAACTACACCAAAATCTGGTGGTGGAACTCTTGATACTGCGGTAGAGCCCCTTGCCCGGTCGCGGTCGTTGTAGGGGGTTGAACAGTCTATGACTTGGGTGGTGCTTGTCCTTGATGATGCGCTTGGCTTTGACCACGCACCGCTTTTTGTACAGTTCCTGGAGCGCTGGGAGCTCGATTCCCATTATCCGCTCTGCCGATCGCACTACTCGTTGTAGGCTGACCTTTTCTCGGGCAGTGCAGTTCCCGTACCAGGCCGTGACACAGCCTGTTAGGATGCCTTCGACAGAACTGTTGTAGTACAGCCTGAGGATGCGACGTCCTACTCCGAGCTTCTTCAGGCGGCGGAGCCAGTACAGTCGCTGCTGAGCCTTTTTCCTCACGTGTGTGGAGTGCGTCTCCCATTTGAGGTCCTCCTCGATGTGTACTCCGAGGAACTTGAACTCGCTGACCCTTTCCACTGCAGCACCGTCGATGAGGATGGGCGCATGGTCTCTCCGCGGCCTCCTGAAGTCCACGATCAATGGCAGGCCCACAAGCTATTGAAGTGTACAATACGTTCGTCTATGATGATGCAGATGATAAAAATAAATTGGATAAAGTGCTCGAAAAGTTTGACGCACATTGCTCTCCAAAGAAGAACGAGACATACGAGAGATATGTATTTCGTTCTCGAGTGCAGCAACAAAGAGAGCCTTTTGACAGTTTCCTCACTGATCTGAAGCTAAAAGCACAGACATGTAACTTTGACACTCTGAAGGACTCCATGATACGGGACCAAACTGTCTTTGGAGTGGAGGATAAAAAGCTCAGGGAAAGGCTACTGAGGGAAACGGAGCTGACCATAGACGGAGCCATAAAGATCTGCCATGCAAGTGAGCTGTCCCAAATGCATGTTAAAACATTCAGCGAAATAGGGACATACGGCGCTGCTAACATGAGTGACAGTTCTGTGTGCGTAATACAAAGAGGTGGAAAAAGACGCACGCAGATGCGCCCTGCACAGCAGCAAAGGAGCGATGATGCCACATTCCACTGCAAGCGGTGTGGTTCACAGCACGGACCCAGACAATGTCCAGCCTTTGGTAAGAAATGCTCTAACTGCCAAGGCAAGAACCACTTTGCTAAACAATGTTTCTCAAAAGGAAAAAAAGGGAAACCTGTGAATATAGTGGATGACAGTGATCTGAGTGATCTGAGTGATACATTTTTCGTTGGCATGGTTAACTGTGAAGATGAGCCTGCAAAAGAGGTTAATGCCATTAAAAAAGGATAAATAAATAAATAATAAATAAATGGACAGCACCACTGCAGATACATGGAACTTTGGTCTCTATGAAGCTAGACACTATGACAGAGCAGCAAAGCAACCTCCACCACTGTCAAGCAATGACACTGTCAGAATTGAAGAGCCTGTTGGATGGAAAACAAAAGCCACCGTTCTCCAAGAAGTAGCTCCACGATCGTTCACTGTGAGGACAGAGGAAGGACAGATCTTTATACGCAATCGCCGGAGTCTTCTTAAAACACCAGAGACTGTTGAAGAGCTCAGTGAGGCCCAGAGTGAGTCCATCCCTGAGTCCATCCCTTCACCTGCCACAGATTCACAAACAACACATACACAACACACACAACACACACACCACTCTCCTTCTCCACCTGTGCTCAGGAGATCCACAAGAGCGAGCAAAAAGCCTGAGAGACTGGGTTTGTAAAAAAGGAAAAAGAAAAAGAAAAAGAAAACAAAATAACTGTAAATTAAAAAAAAAAAAAAAAGGAAAAAATAAAATTAAAAATAAAATTGTAAAATGTATATGTGATTGATATGTGATGTCTAGATTGTTTAGATTTATTGCAGGATAGGAAAGTCAGATTATGTTTTTTTTTTTTAAACATTGATGCTGGCTACCTAATGCTTAGTGTATTAATGTTGCACTCTGATATTGTTCTTTGTGATGTGCTTAGATAGATTACAACTGCATTATTAGTTGCTTCACAGAAAGGGGGATGTGATGATTATCTATGATAGTTTGTATTGTCTGTAGCCACAAGGTGTCAGTAGTGTCAGTCGTGGGTCAGTATCTATATAATGAACGCACAGAGACAGGAAGTGAGTTCATATAGAGTTCATGCATCTGACAAACATTTGTACACATGTGGTCGATATAAATAAAGAAGCCTATGGAATTAAAGGACATGGTCATCATTGACTCAACGAACAGAACAAGGTGGAAACCTTATATGTCCAAAACTATTACTTTTCATGATTCAAATTCAAAAACAACAAAACAATAGCTGATCTACAAGATCAAAACCAGTCGCTTCACGCCTTTTTATTACGCCTCTGGATATACGATCATACAAGACTATCTCAGGTTCAGTGATAAACATTCTCATGATCTTGTAGATCATTGATAAACATCTTCATACAGGAGAATAGCGTTGCTGTCGGGCAGAAACCTTATCTCCATATCTACACTTTTTGTAGTTTTTTGGTAAATGAACACCCTACTAGATACAAACTACAAAGTCACACAAAATAATCAAAAATAGCAGCGTTTGTTTTATAGACAGGTCGGGATACCAATTTGATCCAACCAGGGGCCTTTTTCACGAAAGCAGAATTAGGGATTAAGCCTGGATTTAACAGCTATCCTGGCTTAATTTATCCAGGATTAGCCTTAAATCAGTTCCATGAAAGCTGAATTATCTGTAACAGATTAACTTAGCCAGTTAACCCTGGATAAGTTTATCCATGACTCGGTTTCATGAAAGCAATCCTACCTTAGTTACCATGGAAACGTAGCTGTGAAGTTAGCCTGGTCTGGACTAAGCTAATTTTCCCAACACTCCTTTAGAATGTCATGTGACACATGGAGCCTGTCCTTCCTCCACCTGCGCTCAGCTCTCCGACACTCTCTCCTTGCAGCACGGGTGTTGTCATTTAGCCAAGACTTTTAGCGGCGCAACAGTGTCCAGAATGCCCACACAGGTGGAAAGAAAGGAAGATGTGAGTTGCTCAGTGTCTAGACCCTCAGAGAAACCATTGTCAGCCTGAGCTACACTAGTAAAGGCAGAAGAACAAAGTGCAGCAGTAGCAGGTTTCAACACACGGTACTGGCGCGCAGGAGAGCATGATTTAAAAGTGTCACAGGGCAATACAAAATAAAACAATTACAGGAAAATTACAGACCGGACTGGAGCACAAACCTGTACATTAGAAATAGGCAAGCCGTAAGAAATGACAAGATTCTAGCGTATGCCCGAGCTGGTGTGTAGGCTCAGTGACACTGTTGGTGCCGCTATATATGACTATGAATTGAATATCAAGGACCTCAATGGAAACAAGACCGCAAGAACTTTATTGAACGGACCTTATAGACAAAGTATTTGACATGTAACTGTGCTGTTCTACATGTTTTCCTAATAAAATATTCAATCAACCAATCAAGACACGCTGAACAAGGTTAAAAGCATCAAGTACATCCAACAAAGCTTTAGCCAGTGGCTTAGAGATACAGCACACATGCACGTTCAGATCTACAACAACTCAGATTTGTCGTACTCAATCAGAACACTATTTGATGTGTAGGCGCTTGCATTCAGGCGGTACTACTCTATTTGATGTGTGGGCGCTGGTATTCAGACGGTACTACTATCAGCATGACGTTGTCTGGTGAGGGTCTATATATATATACTGGTTCTATAGATCTATACATACTGGTTCTTATCAGTGTGACGTTATCTGATAAAGGGTCTATTATGTACTGGAAGTCCCCCAAAAAAAATCACCATGAGAAAATAAAAAGTAGTGAAAAAAGCCACTGTACAAGCTAACAACGCTTTGCATCATGACGCGTTGTGACCTTGTAGATCTGTTATTTTCACTAGTTTGGGTCCTGGGAAGCAGTAGCATTAGCATTTTGGGTTGTGCGCTAAAAACTTTGGGAAACCGTGGACACTGTGTGTGCAGGCCCGTAACCAGGAATCACATTTAGGGGAGGAGAATTGTTTGTGTGTCCCCCCCTCCCTTTTTTGTACAAAAATGAAAAACGTTAATAAAAACAATAGGCAAGTATAGTCAATGCATGTATTCTTAAATAAAATAAAGCACATTATGCAGCTTTACAGATAAGGCGAACATGACGTCCTTTACAAAATATTGACTCATTTCAACATTGTGATTACAACAGCAACAATAACAGCAACATCAAATGGTGTTCAAGCATGTAGTGATGTCTCAAAAGATGAGGGGCTTGACCTTGAACATATCTATAACTGAATCGTAGTCCAGACCTTCAGTTAAATCTCTCTCAAACGCTAGGAGACACAGACTATTTCAGCGAGAGTTTGTGTGTGTGTGTGTGTGTGTGTGTGTGTGTGTGTGTGTGTGTGTGTGTGTGTGTGTGTGTGTGTGTGTGTGTGTGTGGACAAACAGAAACAACAAAATATAAAGTTTAATGTTCTTTATTCAAGAGATCACTAACAAAGAAACAAACATCTCTCTCTCCATGGCTCTAGTCTGGATCCTAAAAGAGTCTAGGTGGGGTTGAGGCCATTTTATAGGTTTGCACACAGGAAACACACCTGCAACCACTCATTGGGGCCAAATTGGGTCAAACCATTTGGCCATGTGTCCAGAGGGGTTTGTGTGTCAAAGAGGGACACTGGACATTAAAAACAAAAGCAAAGATCTACAATATCTAAAGTAAATATATTTTGTACTGGTTTATGGATGGTGAACAGAAGTCAAGTCAAGTCAAGTCAAGTCAAGTCAAGTCAAGTCAATTTTATTTATAAAGCACATTTAAAAACAACCTAAGGCCGACCAAAGTGCTGTACATCAGGGTTAAAAAACACACAAGAATCATCAATACATACACATACAACTGCGAGCAAAAATACACAAAAAAACAAAACAAGAGGATCAACAATATATACAAAAAGGCATTAATACAAAAAGCATGGCAAAAAAGGCAAGTAGCTAAGGGAACATACAGGAAGATGTGGGAGCACGTAAACAGGTGTCCAACAATTTCTCCATGGCAGGGGTTAGTACTTAAAAGGCCTGAGAGAACAGGTGCGTTTTTAATCTGTTTTTAAAAATGTCCAACGAGGGTGCAGCCCTGATAGATGGCGGTAGGTTGTTCCATAGTTTTGGGGCAGCAGCCGAAAACGCACAGTCACCTTTTGACCTCAGGCGGGTGTGTGGGACCTTGAGGAGCCCTTGATCTGCTGATCTAAGAGGCCTAATGATATCAGGGGGAGGAAGCATCAAGCATAAGTAGGGCGGTGCCAACCCCTGGTGGGCTTTATAGGCGAATAATACAATTTTGAATTCGACTCTATATTTGACTGGGAGCCAGTGGAGGGACGCCAGAATCGGAGTGATGTGGTCCCACCTTCTGGTGCCAGTCAAGAGCCTTGCAGCCGCATTCTGGACGAGCTGCAGTCTAGAGAGGGAGGTATTTGAAACTCCTGCGTACAGTGAGTTGCAGTAATCTAGGCGGGAGGAGATGAGGGCATGAATTACTTTTTCCAAGTCGGGGGTTGATAAGAAGGTTTTTATTTTACTAATTTGTCTAAGATGGAAGAAGGCACCTTTAACGACGGCATTTATTTGTTTGTCGAATTTGAGGTCAGAGTCCAGGATTACACCCAGGTTTTTGACATATGGTTTACAGGTCAGTGGGCCAAGGGAGGTGGTGATGATATTTGTTTTGTGAGGGGAGCCAAAGAGAATGATTTCAGTTTTATTGTCGTTGAGCATGAGGAAATTGTCCGACATCCAGGATTTTATGTCTGTGAGGCAGTCTAGCAGGGGATCCAGTGAATGTGTGTCATTTGGTTTGAGGGGGACGTACAACTGTGTGTCATCGGCATAGAGGTGGAAGGAAATGCCATGTTTCCTCATGATGGAGCCCAGAGGGAGCATATATAATGAGAAGAGGATGGGACCCAGGATTGACCCCTGGGGGACCCCACAGGAGAGGGGAGCGGAGGAGGAGGAGTTGTTTCCAAGCTCGACTACGAAGGATCTTTCTGCCAGGTATGACTTGATCCAGTTAAGGGCAGATCCCTGGATGCCAACCTCGTGTTCGAGGCGCAGGGTTAGGATGTTGTGGTCGACAGTGTCAAATGCGGCGCTCAGGTCGAGCAGCACCAGGATGGCACAGTCGCCTGAGTCTATTGCCCGGAACAGGTCATTTGTGACCTTTAGTAGTGCAGACTCGGTACTATGGAGTGTCCGAAAGCCGGACTGGAAGACCTCGAGGGATGCATTGTTATCCAGGTGGGTTTGTAGTTGGGAGAGGACGGCCTTCTCGAGGACCTTGGACAGGAATGGTAATTTAGAAATGGGTCTAAAATTGGCTGGGATGGTGGGGTCAAGGTTTGGTTTCTTTAGTATGGGTTGAACAATGGCGTGTTTGAAATATGACGGGACAATTCCCAAACTGAGGGAGCTGTTTATGATAGACAGGACACTAGGACCCAGGCTGTCGAAAGCCTCTTTGGCGAGAGGGCAGAATGTCAGATGAGCAGGTTGTGGGTTTCATTTTGGAGACAATGATTGACAGACATGGGAGAGACAGTGGCGTGAACTGACATAAGGTGGCAGTCGGAGTGGGAGGGGTGTAGTGATCAACAGAGGAGGGTGAGATGCTGGAGCGAATACTAGCTACCTTATCAATACAAAACTGGAGGAAGAGCTCACAGGTGGTTTGGGAGGTATCCGGGTTGGCATTTGCTTTTGGGTTGATTATGGTGTTTATTGTGTCGAAGAGAACTTTTGGCCTGTGACAATTTTGTGTGATGAGATTTGAGAAATAGTTTGCTCTCACTGCTTTGACCGTGGTTTGGTAGTTTAATATGGAGTCTCTTAGCATATCGTATGAGATTTGAAGTTTGTCCTTCTTCCATTTTCTTTCTACTTTTCTGCAGTGTTGCCTGGCTGCTCGGGTGGTGTCATTTAGCCAGGGCTGTGGATTTAGTTTGGGCTGGCCAGATTTTAAAGGGGCAATGTTGTCTAGGATACCCAGGCAGGTGGAATTGAATAAGGTGACCATCTCTTCTATATTCAAATGAGGGGGGGGGTCTCGATTGTGACACAGTTTGAGGTGGCTGTGTATGATGTTGTGAATTTACTGACAGTCGAGCTATTTATGTGACGGCAGGGGCGAGTAGGCAGACGGAGTATGGAAGTGTGACAGGGTAGAGGGACATTGAAAAGAATAGGTTTGTGGTCAGATGTGCAATATACTTGATCCCAAATATTGATGTTTGATACTGGGAAACCGTGGGATAGGATAAGATCGAGTGTGTGACCGAGCCGGTGTGTGGGGCCTGTGACATGTTGAGTCAGGTTAAAGGAGTCAATGAGGTTTTCGAATTCCCTGACCATGGGTCTGGTGGGACAACATACATGTATGTTAAAGTCCCCCAGAAGCAGAATGTTTTCCCATTTAGGCATAATATGTGATAACAGGTCTGAGAAGTCTTTGATGAAGTTTTTAGCTTTTGGGGGACTATACACTACAGCAAGCAGTGCTGGCGTTGATAGTTTGAGCTCAAAAAGCTGTAGCTCAAAGCTAGGGTAGGAGTAGGTGGTTAAAACACGACAATGGAAACGTTTGTTTATTATTGATGCTAGACCGCCCCCCCCGACCCAGGGATCTGGGGGAGTTAAAGAGGTTGCAGTCAGAGGGACAGAGCACAGAAAGGGGACTTGCTTCCCCAGCTCGGGTCCATGTCTCTGTTATAAATAGGAAATCTAATTCACGGGAGGTAAAGAAGTCATTTATAATGTCAGGTTTATTGTTCAGAGACCTGGCATTTACCAGGGCCATTTTGGCAATATCAGAATCAATTTGGGGGGGGGTTTCATATAGGAGTTGAGTGAGATTACGGGGGTCCACTCCGCCCTTTGGATGGTTCTGGGGGTGGGCTCTGACTGGGCGGTGGGTTTGTAGCACAGAAATAACAAGGTGCTATTTTTGGTGAAGATGGCAGTTGCATTTTTGCAAGGGGAAATAGAGGGAGGAAAACCGCCCGACCACAAGGGGGCGATGTAGCGGCTATCTGGTCTGGTTAGGAGGTGACCGGAAGTGTAAGCGGACACTTCCGGGTTGGACGGGCCAGCTGTTGTTGTTGTGAATAGTCAGTGTAGGAGCCAATTGTCATTGTTTTATTTTCAAGTAATTTCATGTTTAAGATTAAGAAAGTTTATGCTAAAAAGGTAAAAAAGCTTTTGCTGGTAATCTGATTACATTTGATTGTGCTTCACAAGTATCAGGTGTGTCTACAAAGGTCTAGCTGACCTGACCTGTTAATCTGTCTGATGTTTGATTAGGGCCTAATTAGTCTAGTTTGATGCACCTGTGTATAGCTTTGCTGATGCCAAACAGTATTTCAGTTCAGTTGGAGTCAGACACTGAAGGAAGCAACACAGTTTTTTGACCGTACATTTGACCCTGTAACCTTTTATGTTTTTCTAAGTAAAACCTTTTTAAGAAAAGTTACTTTGTCTTGTCGTTCGCGTACAACTACTTTTTTGTGTTTTCATGAGGTCTACTCCACCAAGTGGTACATTTATAGAAGATTTAGACGGAGTGCCACTACATTAGTCAAAAAACTGAGCTAAAGAGCCTACAGCTGGAACTTGCCTGGAAATGTTTGGAGGATTACAAGTTAACCTGCAAGAGGAAAAAGCAGCAAAAAGGGGTAATCTTTTGAAGTGATTCCCAGGACAAGGTACTGAAAATATTTCCTTTTGCCAGTGTTTTATGACACGAAGATATCTCCTGGATTTGTGAAGCTATTCAGTGAGTAAAAAGTGGATTGGATGGAATTCCTCTTCTATGCTTAATTGACTGTGGCTCTCTCCCTCTCCATGTGAGCATAATTGCAAGCTTTGATTCAACCATTGTGGAGTTTTGCATCTTTTGAGAAGTTGTTTTGCACTTGTTTGATTAAGAAGAGTGACTTTATTACAAAGTGCTTTTAAGCTTATGCATACAACTTGAGCATTCTACTCTGCAATTGATAAGATGGCTGATGAAAAGGAAAAGGAACCTGAAGGTGTAATGGAGGAAGGAAGGTCACGCAGACTGACAGAGAAAGCATTAGATGAGAAATTGCAAAAAAGCATTGCATTAAGGAGACAAAGATTGGGAGTTGTTACAAGCAAAATTAATGAGCTAGAGCCATTGATGAATGATGTTCGCAACTTTCAACATGTGAAAGATGTGTGGAATGGTGATTTTGCACATGCTTATGATGAGTTCTATCATTACAATGCAGAAGTTGCAAGTCTTTTGCCTGAGGATGAAAAAGTAATGGATCAAGATACTTGGTTTGAACCTAAAAATGCACACATACAGGATTTCATCAAAACAGTTGTGAATTGGATTGCAAAGCAGAAAGCCTTAGCAATCCAAAAGGTGTGTGATGATGAAAATAACCTGCAAGATGCAGTTAAACCAAGTGATAGTGTATCACAGGTTGGTGCCAGCAACACAGGACATGCCCGCAAAGGTGCATCTCAAGTAAGTCGTGCATCAACAGTGTCACGAGTGTCATCAACGCGTGTTAGACAGGAGGCCGAGCACGCAGCACTGCTTGAACATGCCGCAGCACTGAAGAAAAAACAACAGCTTGAGAAAGAAGCGGCTGATCTTAAAGCAAATTTTGAGAAAGCAGAGGCTGCACTTAAAGCTAAAAAAGAGGAGCTCGAAGTAGAGACTGCATTAGCTGCAAGCAGTGCAAAAATAAAAGTACTCAAAGAACATGAAAGACAAGAGGATGGTTTGAGTAGCCATGCGGCATCACAAAGGCCACAGCGTGGGATTTTGAAGCAAGAAAGATCCAGCATTGCTCAACCAGTAACTTCACACTCTCGGGCACATGCACAACCGTTGCAGGCACAAGTACCACAAGGAGATCATCAAGGTTCAAATCAGAACACTAGAAGTGATGGCATACTAGAAGTCCTGCAAAAGCAGAATGCAATAACAGAGTTGCTTGTAAAACAGCAGAAGCAATCCCAATTACCAACGAAAGATATTCCTGTGTTCAAGGGCGATGCATTGCAGTACAAATCTTTCATCAGAGCGTTCGAGCACTCAGTAGAACAGAAGACGGACACTGATCAAGACAAGTTGTACTTCTTGGAACAATTTACAGCTGGAGAACCACAAGAGCTAGTTCGCAGCTGTGCTCACATGCCATCTAAGAGAGGTTACCAAGAAGCGAAGCAACTGCTACAGAAGCACTATGGGGATGAATTAAGGATCGCCAGTGCGTATATTGATAAAGCCCTCAAATGGCCGACAATCAAGTCTGACGATGGAAAGGCATTAAGTACCTACGCAATGTTTTTAGTTGGATGTCACAATACTATGGAAGACATAGACTATTTGGAAGAGATGGACAATCCAACCAACCTACAAACGGTTGTGTCTAAACTACCATACAGACTGAAAGAACGCTGGCGTGATGAAGCCTACGATATCAAAGAGCGAAAGAGCAGAAGAGCGAAGTTTGCAGATTTGGTCAGATACATTGACCGGCAAGCTAAAATAGCTACAGATCCCCTCTTTGGTAATATACCAGACAGCCGACCAGTCACAGCTGGACAAAACGATCTAAGAGAAAGACCTCCTGTGAGGAGAGAAGTCCGCGGAAGTAGTTTCGCAACAAATGTTTCTGATGAAACCAAAGATACTCAAGAAACATCTACGAAGCCAGCACAAAACAAAGTGAATGCTTTTGAGAAGCCGTGTATGTACTGCCAGGAAGGTCACACACTAGCTTCATGCAACAAGATCAAGAATCAGCCATACAAAGAACGTGTGGAGTTCTTGAAGTCAAAGGGCTTATGTTTCGGATGCTTAACTTTTGGCCATATGAGCAAGTTCTGCAAAAAAAGAGCAGAGTGTAAAGAATGTAACTTCAAGCATCCAGACATTCTACACACGGAAAGAGACGTTGCTGTCTCACGTGAAGCCTCACCTGAAAAGAATGACGGTGCACAAGGAAGTGAAGTATCATGTGCTCAAGTTTCTGTCACAGAAGAATCCTGTAACCTCACGGGGGCCGGAGAGCTTGAATGTGTGCTGTCAATAGTACCGGTGAAGGTCAAGTCAAGAAAGAGTGACAAGTATGTGGAAACGTACGCGTTCTTGGATCCGGGAAGCACCGGAACGTTCTGTACGGAAGCTCTGCAAAAGAAGCTGAACGTCAAAGGGAAACCTACCCAAGTACTTCTCAGCACCATGGGCCAAGACACGCCTGAAGAAAAGAAACTCATGAGCAGTTTTGTGATATTGGATCTTGAAGTATGTGGGCTCGAAGAGAACAAGTATATTGAGCTCCCCAAGGTGTACACTCACAGCTACATACCTGTTCACCCTGAAAACATACCAAAGCAATCCGATATCCAGAAGTGGCCGTATCTCAACGAAGTCTGCTTGCCAGAACTAAAGGCAGATGTTGGCCTACTTATTGGAGTGAACTGTCCAAGAGCAATGGAGCCATGGCACGTTATCAATGGTCAAAGTGGAGGACCGTATGCGATGAAGACTGCCATCGGCTGGGTCGTGAATGGGCCTATAAGGAAGGAACTGAGTGACACAGAGAAGAAACGTCCTCATTATTCAATGAACAGGCTCTCTGTGATGGAAACTGAGAA
Source organism: Gymnoscopelus braueri (assembly GCF_963280865.1). Classification (NCBI taxonomy): domain Eukaryota; kingdom Metazoa; phylum Chordata; class Actinopteri; order Myctophiformes; family Myctophidae; genus Gymnoscopelus; species Gymnoscopelus braueri. The sequence continues at coordinate 51,059,919 of NC_137617.1, read as the reverse complement.
GCTACCGGTCCAACAGTATGATACTGATTTTCCAGAGCACAACTATGACGACAAAGAAGAGCTGTCTCAAGAGGACAAAAAGTTCATGCAGTCTGTGCAGAAAACCACAATCTGTGAGAACGGACAATACAACATTGGATTGCCGCTCAGGAACGCAAAGCTCCAACTGCTCAATAATCGTTGCGTGGAGGAGCAGAGTACAGCCAGGCTGCTCAGAAAGTACAAGAAGAATCCTGGGTTCTTTGAGGACTACAAAGGATGGACACCATTATTGACAAAGGCTACGCTGTCCAAGTTCCAACAGATCAACTGAGTCGTGATGACAGCACCAAGATCTACATACCGCACCATGAGGTGTATCATCAATCTAAAAAGAAAAGAAAGGAGTTATCACAAACAATCAGTGAAACTGAGAAAGACCCTGCAAAGCAAAGGGCGAAGATAAAAACCAAGAGCAGCATTCTGGAAAGATCTAGAAACAAGCTCTGCCTGTTGCAAGAAGCCAGGCCAGAAGAGAAGACAAAAGCAAAAATGAAGATTTGAAAAAAGAACATTGCATGTTTAAGTTTAGATGCTTTATGGACATTAAAAGTAATGTGGCTCTGAATGCTAAAGTATGTTAATTGCTTAGCCCTCCTGCCTAACCAATTAGGGGCCGGTAATGTAGGAGCCAATTGTCATTGTTTTATTTTCAAGTAATTTCATGTTTAAGATTAAGAAAGTTTATGCTAAAAAGGTAAAAAAAGCTTTTGCTGGTAATCTGATTACATTTGATTGTGCTTCACAAGTATCAGGTGTGTCTACAAAGGTCTAGCTGACCTGACCTGTTAATCTGTCTGATGTTTGATTAGGGCCTAATTAGTCTAGTTTGATGCACCTGTGTATAGCTTTGCTGATGCCAAACAGTATTTCAGTTCAGTTGGAGTCAGACACTGAAGGAAGCAACACAGTTTTTTGACCGTACATTTGACCCTGTAACCTTTTATGTTTTTCTAAGTAAAACCTTTTTAAGAAAAGTTACTTTGTCTTGTCGTTCGCGTACAACTACTTTTTTGTGTTTTCATGAGGTCTACTCCACCAAGTGGTACATTTATAGAAGATTTAGACGGAGTGCCACTACAGTCAGTGCGTTGGTAGCGACCGTGGAACTATGGAGCGATGTAGATTGATGGCGAGCATTTCGGAGCCTAGTTTGCTCGGATGGAGGCCATCGGCAGCATAATGTGACGGACGGTCCCAGAATAGGTAGAAGTTGTGGATATAATAGATGTTGTGTGAGAAACAGGCAAATTGGAGCCAGTGGTGCAGAGCCAGCAGGCGGCTAAGACGGACATCGCCTCGACCGCGACACAGCGTGGGCAGTGGACCAGAGATGTAAATGGACTTTCCGCTGCTGCTGAGGAGGTCAAGGAGACGCGTGAAATGGATTCTGGATTGTTCTGAGTAGCGGTCGTTTGTTCCCACATGAAGGATTATCGTTTTGACGGAGGAGGGGAGAGAAGCCAGAACTTCGGGGATTTTTTCCAGGAGTTTAGCCGTGGTTGCACCAGGAAAACAGCGTGTGATTGTATTAGCAGACTTGATGTGGTTGATGATTGAGTCACCGATAAGCAATACAGTGGGGGGTGGGAGGAGTGATGGAATCGGCGTACGGGGTTGCGTCGGGGGGTGCAATTTTGATGTGGAGCTGCTGTCCACTACGGGGGGGGGTAGACATAGACCTTTGCAGTGTGGGGGGGGGGGGGTGGGCTTCTGTGATGCCTGGTTCCTAGGCCATTCCCAGGTGTTGTACAGTGTGGGAGGGGTGGGCTTTTTTGATGGCTGGTGCACATCGAGACCCTCGGCGCGGCGTTTAACAGCCGTTTTTAGCATGTTATGGCGGACCTTTTTCTGACTAGGCAGTAGTGGTACTGGTTTATGGATGGTGAACAGAAGTGACAGTATTATGAATTCTCCTGGTTTATTTTGGTCTGTCTGGTGGGAGGGGCCATGGGGTATTTAAAGGGTGAGCGCTGGTGTTTCTGACAGTCTGTCTAGTGGGAGGGGTCATGGGGTATTTAAAGGTTTTATGACATTCATTTTAAAAAAAATGTATGTTTCTTTGGGGGTTTTATGACCTCAATTACACCCAAAAAAACTGAACTTTGAACATTCAGTGGATTTTCTGTGGTCTGGGGCTTTCTGAATAATTAGGCTGAAAAGTAATCTGAGATTAGCCCTTGGAGTGTGAAGTCATAGGCCATTAATCCCGCCCACTCTCCTCCTCGCCCCTCCCCTCCCCATCCTTTCCTTTGGGGGGGGGGGGGGCGGAGCAGAGGTGATGATTGACAGGCAAAATCCCTCAACGGCGACACCCGCAGGCAAAGATTTATTTTTTCATTGCAGTTGAAAAGGCTTTAGAAATGTGAGAGAAAAACACCTGCCATGGATCACTGGAGTGGAATTTTCAGTTAAAACTTTTTATACACGTTTGAAGGACCAGGACAAAGACTTTTAATGTGTCTTTTAAAACTGATTGTCATGAAACCTTTAAAGGGTGAGCGCTGGTGTTTCTGACAGTCTGTGCTGTTGTCTACTGAGTGAGGAGCTCAGATGCTCAGGAGCTGTCCTTGTCTCTAAGGAGGTGTGTTATTTTACAATTATGAGTTAAAACCATGGTTTAAATGCATTTGTGTTTTTTATATAAATCATTTTATCATTGTTTGTATTTTATTATGATAATGTTTGGATTTAGTTACATTTGATGTTATTTGTTTTTTAATATTTATTTTATAATTTACAGATATCTGGTCTCCTTTGTAGAGTCCTTTTAGTACTAAGGGTTACACTCTACCCTCACCAGAGACAAGGGTGTGACATTGTACTTCTGTGTGAACTTTTGACTCTTTGTGCACTGTAAAATAGGCGTTCAACACTGCATGTGGTCAGTGGCAGTGTAATTAGTGTCCTTAAGAAGTAATGGACACTGGCCAAAACGTCATCTGGGGACACAGGTCCAAAACCTTGAGTAGTGTGTCAGGTTTAGCTCCTTGCGTTCTCTGATAGCAAGGTGGGTCCAAAATGAAGCAAGCTGGTCTTCTTTAACTATAGCACCAAAAACACTGCCAGAGACACTGAGAGGTTTTTACCATTTCAGTTGCATCAGCACGGGGAGTTGTTAAGAATACACTTGCAGATGACCAGGGGGAGGCAGTATAGAGACCAGGATTACTGCATGTTTTTTGTGAGGGTACCTACCCTAGGCCTAGGGAACACACACAGAAAGGCCCCTTCGCCAACCCCACCTAGGGTATGCGCACTGATGACGCGGAGGAAAGGACACGCCCCCAGCGCGTCCCCGGCGGGAATCGAACACAGGACCTTCTAGATGTGAGGCCCTTAATCCCTCCGTTCTGATGACAGCGACTGGAGGCGGGGTTTAGAGGACAACTGCTTATAGAGTCAATATTATTGTTTACACACAACAGAGACCAAGGAGGATTTACTTCAAGAGTGATGAGATCACAGTAAACATCATAAGCCGTCTTCCTCCACACTGGTTCTATAGATCTATACATACTGGTTCTATATATCTATATGGTTCTATAGATCTATCATGAAACCATAGGAGTCTTTTTTTTTTTGTAACCTGGTATTCAACTCACTAAGTTGACAGTAAACTAAAAGAAGCCAGCTAGTGATGCCAGATCAAGTTTTTTTTTTTTTTTTTTTTTTTATAAAAAAAAAAAAGATCTAACGCTTAATTATAAACTCAAAGTCATTAGAGGTCGGCTTTGGCTGATACGTAGTGATGTCATACAGTACATGAGTGATGTCATAGTAGTTGACTCAATGTTTTCTCAATGTTTTTTTAATGTTTTCAATGACTCAATGTTTTCTGTTTTCCCTTCTTTTAGTGAGCTATGTTTTCGTTTTCGCTTCGTCCCGCCGTGTGTTAGCATGGCCCCTAGCCAAGCTAACATTGGTCAAGCTCCACGTGACACATGTCAATATGTTGACACCAATGCCTTTGATTGGCTAGAGGGACGCATGACGAAATAAAATCCTATAAATAGGTGTGTCACTTCAAAAGGCCATTTATGTCTTTTGAAGTGAGGTAAGACAGGATCAATCAGTCTTGATTGGAACAGTACCTTCAGTACCTTCCAGTACCTTCCAGTGTGTGTGTCCCTCTGAGAACACCTAACATTGGTCAAGCAAAGGTGCAGAAGGCCAAAGCTAAGAAAGCATACTCATCTACAACAGTAACACAGAAGAGGACTATAGAGTTGAATTGATCCCACAACAAGGCCGAAGTCTTAATACTGTAACAATTGTCCACCTTGATCAAATACATTATGTAGCACTAGAGAAAACTGACATAGATCAAACACACCAATCAACTGCTGAAACTGTTCAAGACAATGAAGATGAAGAAGACAGACAAGCATTTGAACAAACCAGTCAATTACGACGACTCCCATATGACACATTGCTTCAAGAAGAACATTTTTTAGATGCAGACACTACATATTCAGACGCCCCTGCAGAACACCAAACCACGCGCATTCTACCAAGACGACCCGTTCTACCAAGACGACCCGTGCTATTAAAATAGCACAGGTCTGCTGGCGGAGACTTGTGCTCCGAGGAGCACATTTTCTAGTTTATTATGTTGTTGGTTGTCATGGCTACCAGTTCCCACCTGATGTTGTGTGGGAGTTCAGACTGCTCCATACCGTACTGAATAACTGCTAGCTTACATAGTGTCTTAAGACTAGGACTTAAGTCTAAGATGTACAGGTCATCAGAGGGTGTGTAGACTCTGTTTTTGTATCCTCCAAAGAGGATGATACGATCTCGCATCATGCAACAGCACATGCCATATATTGGACATGGGCCTTTCCCCTTGGGCTCAACCTTCGTCCAGGAGAAGGTCTCTGGACTGAATCTCCACAGATCACTGAAGGTCTGGTTACCGTCGTAGCCACCAAATATGTACAGCTCTCCATTGTAGGCAAAGGCTGAATGATCCCTGCGTCTTTCTGGAAGAAGCTGTGCAGAAGGTTTGTTAAGCCAGCAGTTGGTCTCTGTGTCTTTGATGGTGTTGTAGTAGACACACTGGTCCCCCCAAAAGCCCCCAAATACAAATATCTTTGTCCCGATGATGGTGGTAGAGTGACAATATAAACCCGGTGGTGGAGTTCCTCTGGTGTTAATTAAAGACCAGACCATTGTGCTGGTGTCCAACTTGTACATGTCATTAGTCCATCCAGTCAGCTTGATGAATCCTCCATGGATAAACATGACCTTCTCCAACACACAGGCTGAGTGGTAGAACCTCCCTTCTGGAACAGTCCCAGAAACCCTGGGTTTCAACCAAATATGGGCGTCGACATAAAATGCATAAAGCACGTTGTAGTACTCTGTCCAGTATCCTCCCCAGACATAGACTGTATCTTCTACCAGCACAGCTGTGTGGCCCTGGTGCTTGGAGGGAACATCAAGGTGACGTTCTCCTCTTCCAGGTGTCAGTGGAGGCAATTTCCTCCAGCATAAAGACACCGTGTTGAAGACATGGACATCCATCTGATCCATGGTGTTGTGGGTCTCTCCATCTAAGCCTCCAAAGGAATAAAGGTTGTTCCTCACTGCTACAGCAGCATGATCGGCTCGCTTTGGTCCTCCTGCTTTGGAAACTGCCCAATGAGACATTACCCTGTCTGTCTGTGTGTCCTTGTGTCTGTCTGTCTTTGTGTCTGTCTCAATCTCTCTCTCTCCTTTCTCTCTTGACGTCTACAGTCTTTGTGAACACAGAGCATCATCTTATATCTTCTGGTGTGAAATCACATGCAACACAAACTGTTGTCATGCATGCCTTAACGACGCCAATTTGTGCAGCTGTTCTCATCTGCACCCTCTTACTCTCTTTAAAACCATGTTTATTCACACTCACTGGAAATTGTTGGTATATTACAGTTTTGAGTCATTCGTGAACGTGATTCATCAGGTCACTCTGCCACCATCATCGGGACGAAGATGTTTGTATTTGGGGGCTATGGGGTGGACCAGTGTGTCTACTACAACACCATCAGAGTGTTTGACACAGAGGACCAACTGCTGGCTATGTCAATGGAGAGCTGTACATGTTTGGTGGCTACAATGATAACCAGACCTTCAGTATTCTGTGGAGATGATCCTATAGTTTACTGAGACACTACACTGTCTCTGTATTCTATGATCCTATAGTTTACTGAGACACTACACTGTCTCTGTATTCTATGATCCTATAGTTTACTGAGACACTACACTGTCTCTGTATTCTATGATCCTATAGTTTACTGAGACACTACACTGTCTCTGTATTCTATGATCCTATAGTTTACTAAGACACTACACTCTCTCTGTATTCTATGATCCTATAGTTTACTGAGACACTACACTGTCTCTCTGTATTCTATGATCCTATGGTTTACTGAGACACTACACTGTCTCTGTATTCTATGATCCTATAGTTTACTGAGACACTACACTGTCTCTCTGTATTCTATGATCCTATAGTTTACTGAGACACTACACTGTCTCTGTATTCTATGATCCTATAGTTTACTGAGACACTACACTGTCTCTCTGTATTCTATGATCCTATAGTTTACTGAGACACTACACTGTCTCTCTGTATTCTATGATCCTATAGTTTACTGAGACACTACATTGTCTCTATGTATTCTATGATCCTATAGTTTACTGAGACACTACACTGTCTCTCTGTATTCTATGATCCTATAGTTTACTGAGACACTACACTGTCTCTCTGTATTCTATGATCCTATAGTTTACTGAGACACTACACTGTCTCTGTATTCTATGATCCTATAGTTTACTGAGACACTACACTGTCTCTGTATTCTATGATCCTATAGTTTACTGAGACACTACACTGTCTCTCTGTATTCTATGATCCTATAGTTTACTGAGACACTACACTGTCTCTCTGTATTCTATGATCCTATAGTTTACTGAGACACTACACTGTCTCTGTATTCTATGATCCTATAGTTTACTGAGACACTACACTGTCTCTCTGTTTTCTATGATCCTATAGTTTACTGAGACACTACACTGTCTCTCTGTATTCTATGATCCTATAGTTTACTGAGACACTACACTGTCTCTCTGTATTCTATGATCCTATAGTTTACTGAGACA
>NC_137617.1:50960231-51047731 GCF_963280865.1 Gymnoscopelus braueri | reverse complement strand
GAGGACAACGCGTCGCATTGCGACGCGTTATGAGCTTGTAGATCTGCTATTTTCAAACATTTTAGTACTTTCACTTTTGCTACTTTAAGTATATTTTGATGCCAATACTTTTGTACTTTTACTCAAGTAAAGTTTTAATTCCGGACTTTTACTCTTGAGAGTACTTCTACATTGCAGTATTGACACTTTTACTTAAGTAAAATATTTGAGTAATTTTCCACCACTGGCCACCCCTGCGTTAGGCCGTCAGGCGAGCAGGGGTCGCCGTGCTGAGCGTTGCAGAGGTCGGGCTTGAGCCGACTCAGCGCCACTGGAGTCCATGAATCCATGGATGAATGAATGAATTCCAAGAATCCACTTATTTACATTGACAAAGCATTGGCAGATTCCGCCCCAGAGGTAAAATGTGTGCCCTAAGGGCGCGCTCCCACCGCACTTTTATTTTACCTCTGGGGCAGAATCTGCCAATGCTTTGTCAATGCAAATGCGTGGATTCACGCAAGAGCGGATTTTTCCGCTTGTCGCGCAGACTTTGCGTTTATCCGCACTACACGACTTGTCCATTTGAAGCATCAAACTTCTGGAGGCAGGAGCTAAAATCAGCTCCTGCCTCCAGGAGTTTGATGCTTCAAATGGACAAGTCCATTTGAAGCATCAACAAAATGCACCCTCTGTCCAATCGGATGAGTGGAAGGCGGACCGTCCCAAGACTCAGGAAGCACCATGGTGATCAATGCAGAAGGCCGTGCGGGCTACGGGGAGGGTCCTGAAAGTGAGTGACAGGTGCGTCGCTCCCGTTTCTTTAGAATCCGCTGGCTGCAAAAAACTGTGGCCGCGCACAACCTGCGTTTAACGCTAGCCGACCATGTTTTGGTGGGAGCGCGCCCTAACAGAGTATTTCTACATGCAGTATTGATACTTCTCCTTAAGTAAAAACTTTGAGTACTTTTTCCACCACTGGGAAACGCTGTTACCGAAATGATGAAGTCATCAAAACCCTGTTGGGATGTCAGCTCTGTGTGTGTGTGTGTGTGTGTGTGTGTGTGTGTGTGTGTGTGTGTGTGTGTGTGTGTGTGTGTGTGTGTGTGGGTGCGGGTGCGGGTGCGTGTACGTGTACGTGTACATGTGCATGTGCATGTGCATGTGCATGTGCATGTGCATGTGCGGGTGCGGGTGTGTGTGCGTGTGCGTGTGCGTGTGTGTGTGTGCTACAGTTCACCTGGCGGTCAGGGGACATTTCCTCAGCGCTCAGCGATCTTGAAGATCCGTTGAACGACTGATGCAACAGTGAACACCTTGACAACATTGTGTGTGTGTGTGTGTGTGTGTGTGTGTGTGTGTGTGTGTGTGTGTGTGTGTGTGTGTGTGTGTGTGTGTGTGTGTGTGTGTGTGTGTGTGTGTGTGTGTGCGCGCGTGCGTGTGCACGTCTGGTATTTATAAAGTTACAATGTATAAGGATCCCTGGCTAATGAGCCAAATATGCCTTAGTACATTATAATAGTCCTCTATAACTAAAATGTAAAATTAAAAACACCTGACATATTCTATTTAATAGGGGTGTAACGATACGTTTTAACAACGATTCGATACGTATCACGATACTTGGTTGTCGATACGATACATGAACGATACAGGTTCATTTAGAACCATACGATACGTTTCGATACAGTGATTTAGTCGATGCGATACATGAACGATACAGGTTCATTTAGAACCATACGATACGTTTCGATACAGTGATTTAGTCGATGCGATACATGAACGATACAGGTTCATTTAGAACCATACGATACGTTTCGATACAGTGATTTAGTCGATGCGATACATGAACGATACAGGTTCATTTAGAATGATACGATACGTTTCGATTAAGGCTGAACGATTAATCGTTTTCAAACCGAAATCGTGATTTGAAACCACGCGATTAGCTAATCGCAAAGGCCGCGATTTTTTTATTTTTTATTTTATCATAATAAATCATTTTAATATTCATATTAATCCCAGAGCACCCGCGGGACTTGTCTCCTCTCCAGAGTGGCTGCCTCAGGCGCGCGAGAAGTACTAAATAGCCAGGGGGGCTGGGGCTGGGCGGTTCGCGCGGGGCGAGCGATTTTTTTTGGGGTTTTATGCTAATTTTATGCTATTTTTTTTTTAATTAGAGTGAGTCTTCCCAAATTGTACAACAATGAGCACAACGACAAGCTCACAACAGCCTGAAAAAACAACTGCACACTGAAGAGAAACGATTGATAATAATTTAATATTCAATACGCTATTACAGACAAACTGAAACTGCACAGCGTCAGCGGCAGACAACATTGCACTTTCAAAGAAAAACTTCAGCTTAACACGTCCTGCTCCTTGTATTTGCACAGCGCAGCGGCATCATTACAAAAAAAACAAGTATGCTATTATTACATACAGACAAACTGAGACTGCACAGCGGCAGACAACATTGCACTTTCAAATAAAAACTTCAGCTTAACACGTCCTGCTCCTTGTATTTGCACAGCGGCATCATTACAAAAAAAACGAGTATGCTATTACATACAAACTGAAACTTCACAGCGGCAGACAATGTTTCAAAGAAAAAAGTGCTCCTTGTATTTTTACAGTGGCATCATGACAAGAAAAAACTAAAACAGACACAGGTCCTGCGTAAATTACGCATTACGAAGCAGCATAATGCAGTTAAATGCACACATTAAATGGCCACTGGCCATCTGCCATAATTCAATTACAAAACAGTCCTGCTGCATGACGCATACAGTATAGACAATCAGTTAACCAACTTAAGCTATTAACAGTGACAGGACAAGTGCTCAGGTAGTACAATACAATAATATATTAGGCAGAGATCTGGGAGGGAGGGGGGGGGAGAGGAGGAGGAGAGAGAGAGAGAGAGAGAGAGAGAGAGAGAGAGAGAGAGAGAGAGAGAGAGAGAGAGAGAGAGAGAGAGAGAGAGAGAGAGAGAGAAAGTGAGAGAGAGAGAGACTCGCTGCATCTGTGTAGGAGAGAGAAGAAAAAAGGAAAGATGCTGTCGGTTAACTGGACAAGTAAATGCACAGCAGCAACTGCAGCATTGTTGTTACAAAGAAAAAACTATTATGCAGGCACAGACATAGACATTAGCTGCACAGCATAAAATAAAGCCATCTTACCTTGATTCACACGGCACCAAACGTAGCCTTTCGTTCTGGTGTGTTGCTGATGAAAGTTTTAACAAGGCATGGTATGTCCAACGTGTCCAGGATATCACAGTGCGCATTCATCATAGCAAGATGTGTCAACCTCTTCTGGCTCATGGTGCTTCTCATCCAGGTTTTAAGTCGTCGTAAGCTGGAGAATGATCTTTCTGATGAGGCAGCGGACACAGGAAGGCACAAACAAAGTTCCACAAACATCTCAGTCTTTTTAAACATTCGCCTTGTCTCTGAGTGTAGTGCGGCTAGAAATTCGGCAACGTCATGGGTAGATTTTATTGTTTTCTCCTTGGTCAGATCGCCCAGCATGTACAGCTGTCGCTCCAGGCGGGATCTATCAATCTCTTCAGGGATTTTAACTTCATCCAGTCCTGAAAATTTTAGATTGGCTGCAGCAATAAGGGTGGCTTCTCTCTGGGCAGCTACTTTCATCCCCTCTTGGTCGAATCTTCGTTTCATCTCGGAGTTGATCAGGTCCAGGGCTTCATAAAAGTGAGGTGTCCACTGTCCATGTCCTGGCCTTGACTCCACCACAGTTTCAGGTTCAGTGGTGTGGCGAAAACGGGCAGGGGTTTTGCTCGTCCTGGAGCTCGTGGGTTTGGGCATCACAAGGTTGTTAAGGGCTGCGCAGGTGTTAACTTTGGCCATGAGATTATTTACTGAATCGTCGCCCCTCAGTCTTTGCATCTGTTGCTCAAGGACTTTAATGCATTCCAGGACTGCACCAGCAGTCATCTTTGGGCTCTGGAGAGTTCTGGCCACTGTCTCGGAAGGTCCAAAAATAGCTTCACAGCACACCAAGCCGAAATATGTAGATCCTTTCTTTGCCTGTGTGTACAGTCCAGACACTTTGGCACGAGTGTCACCCCGCATTCCCTTCTTGTCTTGCGCCAACACTTTTAGAGTCTCGAGAAGTACTGTGTAGGAAGAGATAACTCGTGAGATGGCATTGGTCCGAACGCACCACCGAGTAGGACATAGCCCCAACACATTGCACACCACCTCTTCTGTTCCAAAAAGAGACTGAAACAAAGCTTTGCGTTTGGATGATTCTCGGATAACAACCGAAACTCCTTGAACAAAGTTTAATGCATCAGCGATTAGTCTCACTTCCCTCGCGACCTCCTGCAGAATAAGGTCCAATGCATGGTTACTGCAATGAATATATAAGGACCCTGGGCACTCTATTTTGAGTTTCGCTTGGACACCATTGATTCGCCCAGACATGTTAGCTGCACCGTCAAAACAATATCCTTGCACACGTTCAAAAGGCAAATTAAAACGTAGAAAGATGTCTTTGATCAATGCAAACAGTGTATCTGCTGTCGAGTCAGGTGCACTGTAGAATCCGAGAAACATGTTGTGTGCTGTCAAACTTGAATCCACATACTGTAAACAGCATGAGAATTGCTCACTTGTACTGATGTCTGTCGTTCCATCAGCTGTAAATCCAAAGAATGAACACTTCTGAGCCTCAGATGCAATCTCACGTTGTATCATATGTGCAAACATTTCAAGTATCTCATTTTGTATCTTGTCTGACATCCAATTGTCTCTACGTAAAAGCCATTCTCTTTCTTTTGGTAAAGAATGTGTTCTCTCCATCATCAGTTGCCAAAGTGCGCCATCACGGTGACTGTGCCCTCTGAGTGGCATTCCCTGACGACCCAGGTATTTAATGGATCTAAATAAACGTTCCAATAGTGTCCTGGCAATCTGTTGATCTCTGGCTGCAGCTTCGGATAGCAAAGCATTGATAGGAGTTTGTTTGAGCAAAGCTAATGCACGGATTGAATCTGAATGCACATCTGTCCTCTCGTGATGACCAAATTTTTCTCTTGCCTTTTTCCAGTTGTTAAATCCTCCCTTCGCGAACGCACTGCTGCCACCGGTACCACCGTTGTCATGCAATAATCCCTTTGTCACTGCTTGGTTGCAAATGAAGCAAAGCACACAGTCTGTTTCTTCTATATAATGCAACCACTGCCATTTCTCAAACCAGCTTCGTTGAAATGTTCTCTCAAATGTCTCCTTGCCAATCTTTCTTCCAGGAAACGTAATGTTTGGTTGAAAGGGCTCATCATGCTCAGAAGTGCCAACAACAATAACACTTTTTTCAATGTTTTGTTGTTTATGCCCCAAAACCGTGTCTGCTGTAGTAGGCCTAGTAGAAGTCTCTGGCTCTGCTAAAGTTCCACCTCCTGGCTGTGATTCATCGTCTGTATCTGAATCTGACAACACAACAGAATCAGAATCTGTCGTGACAGTGTTGTTGTTTTTTTTTGTTTTCTTTAAACTACTTTGTCCAGGTGAAAAAAAATCCGATATGCGTTTTTGCTGATTCGCCATGGTATTGTTCACTGACAGAGGCTGTCACCTCAGTAACTATCATTTCGCCTTCCGTATTGAACTTTGAAAGACCCGGTACCAGTAGCAAGGTGACCGGTCACCTTGCTATGACGTGATTAGTAAAAGTTAAAGGAGAACCTTTTTAAAAAAAAATATTTTATTCCCAAAAGTTAAATACATATATATATATATACATATATATATATATATATATATATAATTAAAAAAAAAAAAAAAGAGAGAAAAAAAAGAGAGAAAAAAAAAAAAAAAAGATCCCTTCCCATCACCAGGGGGGCTGCTCCAATCACCAGGGGGGCTGCAGCCCCCATAGCCCCCCCCTTCCCGCGCCACTGGGCTGCCCCCCCCCCCCCCCCTCCCCTCCCCTCCCCTCTCTCGTCGGCTACGAGTATTTAAAGTTTGTCGAGCGGCCGTGTTGCGCAAATCCGTGATGCCGCGCGTAGCGGTAAAACATTATTTTCGGTGCGACACAAGTAGTGTAGTAGTAGTGTTGCTCCTATCTATGTTTGTTTCTGTAAGTGTAACTTATCTTTTTCCCATCATTATTAAACTATTACTGTTGGATGCAATGTAAACAATACGATGGAAAGCACTTCCTGGTCAGTGTTGCCAGGTTTTGTGAGAGAAATAAGCAACCCTGTCTATGAAAACAAGCCCAAAAGAAGCGACCATGAACTGTATCTTTGTCACTTCTGTTATGTACAGTGGTGGAAAAAGTACTCAAATGTTGTACTTAAGTAAAAGTATCAATACTGCAATGTAGAAGTACTCTGTTACAAGTAAAAATTCAAAATGTACTTGAATAAAAGTACAAAAGTATTGGTATCAAAAATGTACTTAAAGTACCAAAAGTAAAAGTACTAATGTTTGAAAATAGCAGATCTACAAGCTCACAACGCGTTGCATCACGGCGCGTTGTGAGCTTGTAGATCTGCTATTTTCAAATAACCTAGGTATAAAATAGGGCCAAAGTGGTTAATGTAGGTTTTACAATATTATAATTTATATCTGAAAAGTAACTAGTCACTAAAGTTTTCAAATAATTGTAGTGGAGTAAAAGTACAATATTTGCCTCTGAGATGTAGTGGAGTAGAAGTTAAAGTATTGGAAATTAGAAATACTCAAGTAAAGTACAAATACAGTACTTAAGTAAATGTACTTAGTTACTTTCCACCACTGCGTTATGTATTCTGAGTTTTTCACTTCCAAGGAGTAGTAGTAATACAATGTACAGTAGGAGAGGACTTTGCCTTGTGAGACAAAAAAGTGTTACATTTTAGTTGAATGTTAATCTACATAAGCTAAATACCGGATATCAGTAAATATGCTTCTTTAGCCATAAGTGAAATAACTACTTATTTCACTGCTGTGAATTGTTTACACAAAAAGGTAATTATTTGTTTAATTTTATTTTTATTTATTGAACTTCATTTCAGAAAAAGCTTCTCTTCTTGAGCCATAAGTTAATGACTTAACAAGTTCAATGTTGGGTTGTTTACAAAAATAAGCTATTTCTATTCCAGCTAAATGTTTAAATATATACATGGGAAAAAAAGTACTTGGAAGATACATGTTGGAAGCAATGAAGCAATTATTTTAGTTCTCATCCTTATTTATTAGAATCTAGAACAGTAAAAAAATGGTATGCCATTTGGTAATGTTCCATTACTTCCAATTACTTTTTAAACGTACACAGTAAATACTAAACTGAAGCTTGACTAAATTTTTTTTTATTTTTTTTTATTTTTTTTTAATTAAAAAATCGCAATCAAATCGCAATCGCAATATCAGTCAGAAAAACCGCAATTAGATTTTTTCCCAAAATCGTTCAGCCCTTGTTTCGATTCAGTGATTTAGTCGATGCGATACATGAACGATACAGGACAGGTTAATTTAGAACGATACGATTCGATTCAATGATTTAAAATCGATATGGTAACTATTTATTTACCCAAAAATTCGGTGAGAAAAATAAATTCCTGGATACTGGATATAAACCCCTCTTTCTCTTTTTTCTTCTTAAAAGTACTTAGTATTGATATAATTGATTATTTGCATTGCAAAACGATTCGATACGATACAAAGTCAAACGATACGATATTTAGCTGTTTGCATATCGATATAGTAGATCGTTGAAAATTCAAAACGTTTTTTTTATGCAGTTACTATATCGTTACACCTCTAGTATTTATTTTAGAAACTAGTACGTAGTTACTTCATACAACTGGCCTTGTAACCCCCCCCCCCCCCCCCCCACCGCCCATAAAAGGCTTGTCCTACAACAGTCTGTATGAGTCGTATAGGGGAGTAACAAGCCGTATCAACCCAAGGGCTGATCTGGCCCGGGTAAACAAAAAAAGAAAGAAAGACAACGGTTTCTGTTTTGGTCGACTGGTTATTATTTGGAATTTAAAGACGGGGTGCCGTGATTTTCAGGAAGATTTTTTTCAAAAAAGTGTACAGAAAGTGTTAAAATTATGTTTTTATGTGGACACGCCTCCAGTTCATTAAGTATACCTGGTTCTCACCTTAGCACCTCCTCCACCACCTTAGCACCACCCACCTGTCCTAGTCCCTCCTCCTCCTCATGCCCACACCTGTTTTGTTATGATACTGAGGGGGAGGGTATATTTTTACTGTGTCACTAAAGGGCTGTTTTTCTTTTGTCACGTTTGACCCTCAAGGTTTCAGCCTCCAGGTAGAAACTCAAAATAGTCAGAGAAGACATAAAACACCATAAAAACACCACCAGGGGGCTTAATGAAGTTCTATCAACCTCATAGACACATGAAAAACAGAAAAAGTGCAAAACCATGGCACCACCTCTTTAATGAATGCCTTGCTCTGCCCATTACCTCACACGGGAAATGGAACCCGCAACCCTGACATTACAGCCGTCGTGCTCTGTGCGACATACTAAAGCCTATACAACTTGTGCTATAACCACATCCCCCCTTCCAGTGGTGGAAAGTAACTAAGTACATTTACTTAAGTACTCTACTTTAAGTACAATTTTGAGGTATTTGTACTTTAATTGAGTATTTTCAATTTCTAACACTTTTACTTCTACTCCACTACATCTCAGAGGCAAATATTGTACTTTTACTCCACTACAATTATTTGAAAACTTAAGTTACTAGTTACTTTTCAGATATAAACTATGATATAATGAAACATACATTAACCACTTTAGCCCTATTTTATACCTAGGCTATTTGAAAATAGCCGATCTACAAGCTCACGTGACGCGTTGTGAGCTTGTAGATCTGCTATTTTCAAACATTTGAGTACTTTTACTGTTGGTACTTTAAGTACATTTTTATGCCAATACTTTTGTACTTTTACTCAAGTAAAATTTGAATTCTGGACTTTTACTTGTAACAGAGTATTTTTATATTGCAGTATTGGTACTTTTACTTAAGTAAAGAATTTGAGTACTTTTCCCACCACTGCCCCGTTCTGTGGCCAACGCGGCCGTGCCTCTGCCTACAACAACTGCGGGCTGTTTTATAGAGTTGGACCGCGACAGGGCGCGCCGTCTCAAGCAAACTTGAGCCACGTGGGGCCCCACCGAGCGAGCTGAAGCGAGCGAGTTGCAAGCCCCCAGAACCCAGTGGTTGCATTGAAGCGCAATGGACATGCTGGCCATTCGTAGGTACTGCAGCTGAAACGGACGGGGCCACTGGACAATGCACGAGCGAAAACTGTTTCGACCAATGGGCTCGACTCACGAGCTTGCGCACGGGGCCGCGCACCACTGTGACGTAAAACGCCTCTGTGACGTAAAACTCCTCTGTGACGTAAAACTCCTCTGTGACGTAAAACACCTCTGTGACGTAAAACGCCTCTGTGACGTAAAACACCTCTGTGACGTAAAACGCCTCTGTGACGTAAAACTCCTCTGTGACGTAAAACTCCTCTGTGACGTAAAACTCCTCTGTGACGTAAAACACCTCTGTGACGTAAAACGCCTCTGTGACGTAAAACACCTCTGTGACGTAAAACTCCTCTGTGACGTAAAACACCTCTGTGACGTAAAACTCCTCTGTGACGTAAAACTCCTCTGTGACGTAAAACGCCTCTGTGACGTAAAACTCCTCTGTGACGTAAAACTCCTCTGTGACGTAAAACTCCTCTGTGACGTAAAACGCCTCTGTGACGTAAAACACCTCTGTGACGTAAAACTCCTCTGTGACGTAAAACTCCTCTGTGACGTAAAACACCTCTGTGACGTAAAACACCTCAGTGACGTAAAACGCCTCTGTGACGTAAAACACCTCTGTGACGTAAAACTCCTCTGTGACGTAAAACTCCTCTGTGACGTAAAACTCCTCTGTGACGTAAAACACCTCAGTGACGTAAAACGCCTCTGTGACGTAAAACACCTCTGTGACGTAAAACTCCTCTGTGACGTAAAACTCCTCTGTGACGTAAAACACCTCTGTGACGTAAAACTCCTCTGTGACGTAAAACACCTCTGTGACGTAAAACACCTCTGTGACGTAAAACGCCTCTGTGACGTAAAACGCCTCTGTGACGTAAAACGCCTCTGTGACGTAAAGCACCTCTGTGACGTAAAACGCCTCTGTGACGTAAAACGCCTCTGTGACGTAAAACGCCTCTGTGACGTAAAACACCTCTGTGACGTAAAACACCTCTGTGACGTAAAACACCTCTGTGACGTAAAACTCCTCTGTGACGTAAAACACCTCTGTGACGTAAAACTCCTCTGTGACGTAAAACACCTCTGTGACGTAAAACTCCTCTGTGACGTAAAACACCTCTGTGACGTAAAACTTCTCTGTGACGTAAAACTCCTCTGTGACGTAAAACACCTCTGTGACGTAAAACTCCTCTGTGACGTAAAACTCCTCTGTGACGTAAAACGCCTCTGTGACGTAAAACGCCTCTGTGACGTAAAACGCCTCTGTGACGTAAAACGCCTCTGTGACGTAAAACACCTCTGTGACGTAAAACTCCTCTGTGACGTAAAAGTCCTCTGTAAAGTGATAAATGACGTAAAGACTACATTGAAGTGATAAATGACGTAAAGACTACATTGTAGTGATAAATGACGTAAAGACTACATTGAAGTGATAAATGACGTAAAGACTACATTGTAGTGATAAATGACGTAAAGACTACATTGAAGTGATAAATGACGTAAAGACTACATTGAAGTGATAAATGACGTAAAGACTACATTGAGGTGATAAATGACGTAAAGACTACATTGTAGTGATAAATGACGTAAAGACTACATTGAAGTGATAAATGACGTAAAGACTACATTGAAGTGATAAATGACGTAAAGACTACATTGAAGTGATAAATGACGTAAAGACTACATTGTAGTGATAAATGTACATGCCTAGTGTGTCCAGAGTGATCTCGGTGCATTGGGCTATGAAACGAATGAAAGGTCGAACATCACCCTTGTCTGCCGTGTGCAGAGCTGCGAAATACTCAGTACTTTGTTCTTTGCGAATTGTAATGGGTGGGTACCGTGCCTTCATGAGTATCAGGTTCATTAGCAGCCGTGATGTGCGCCCATTGCCATCGACAAAGGGGTGTACATACACCAGTTTGTAGTGGGCGAGTGCTGCATACTCAACAGGGTGCAGCTGAAGGGCCTCCTCAGAGTTGAGCCACTCGACCAGTTCTTGCATGTGTCGGTCAAGATCCTGAGGGTGGGGTGGAAAATGTTGGCCTACACGCACCTGGCAGGTGCGCAGCCTCCCTGCATCCACAGGGCCAGCGTAGAAAAACACTCTGCGGTGGATCTCCAAGATGTCTGTGACGGCGATGTCTCCAGCTCTAGACAGCAGGGTGGTGTTAATATATTTCATGGCTGCATCTATGCCAATGGGCTCGTACTGCTTATGCAGGCTCTTGCCAGGTACGGCATTGCCTGTCTCAATGATGTGGCGGATCTCGGATAGAGTCAATGTGTTACCTTCAATGGCCAATGTGTGGTATATCATGTGGTGGTAGTAGGTTTCCTCCATTACCCGTCGGAGGGCAGAATTACCCTTGGGAATGGACATAAGCCTGCGCACTTTGCTGTCGATGATACCAAAGTGACGTTGGTCAATCTCCTCCACCAGAGGGATGGTGCGGTCTCTGCTCACCAGAGCCCTCTCATGACAAGGTGAGATAGGCAGGGCCTTGGTCTCAACCTCTTCCTCTTGGTCCATGGGTTCAGACATTATGGAGTATTCCGAATCTTGAACAAGTTGCTAGCAATTAAAGGTCAAGTCCAACAAAAGCCAACGAGATGATAACAGTGATTGCCGACATTATATAGTCTGACCGAGCTCTGATCTGACATCACACACGTGTGGCCAATCTACTGCATGACATCATGGATCTCTATATATGGGCATAAAAGGAACACAGACAGACAGACAGACACAGAGATCTCCATATATGGGCATAAAAGGAACACAGACAGACAGATGGTTACACCAGGTAGGCCAACGTGTATAACAGGCATTACAAAACTGGGTGGGGCATGCATTCCCAACTTGCATCGTTTCCGAGTAGGCCCAACGTGCACCGGTCTTGGTCTAGTAGTAATAATAATACTAATAATACTAATAATAATCACTAATAATAATAATCATTATTATTAGTAATAATAATAACTAGATGTCCTCACATCTAGTTTTCCGTCGTCACATCATTTTTCCGTCGCGGCCCTCACATCTAGGCCCTAGATCTGAGGCCTGATCTGAGGTTGGTCCAGACAGAGTCCAAAACTCATCAGATGTCAGGGTGTTCAAACGTCCATCCCCAGGTTCGTAAAGTCTCTATGGAGAATAACATTGGGTCATCATCGAATCGTCTCATATAAGAATTGTGGTCCGAAAATAAACAAACTGTCTAGGCGATATTGTCAGGGGGGTGGCTTTGTATCGTTTATGATTGTCAGTCACTCATATTTAAAACAGTCCGTTTCTGGCAAAAATTTTACTAATTTGGCGGAAGTAACATTCGCGTTTTCTCACCATCAGTTGATGCTTAATATCCATAAGAGTCAAACCGCCGGGGTCATTTGTTTATTTTTGGAACACAGTTCTTATTTGACGCGATATTAAACACGCCTATGGGAATTCAGAACGGGGTGGGGAAACCGCGACCCAGGTAGGATGTGTAAATTACGTCAGACTTCGGTGCTCTATTGCACCATTGTTTAAACCACCACTCGTCATAGTCTCCAAACATTTCCTTCATCCCTTCTAAATAGTCAATTTCCTCCTCGTGCTTTAGTGGTGTGCGTAACAGATTCACATCATCATCCTCTTTATCCTTGCCCACATTGTATTGTTCAATCCATCCATCCATCCATCTTCAACCGCTTATCCGGAGTCGGGTCGCGGGGGCAACAGTTCCAGCAGAGAGCTCCAGACCTTCCTCTCCTGAGCAACATTAGCAACTTCCTCCTGGGGGATCCCGAGGCGTTCCCAGGCCAGTGTGGAGATGTAATCCGCCCATCTGGTCCTTGGTCTGCCCCGTGGTCTCCTCCCAGTGGGACGTTCAAGTTCTTCCATATTTACTTTCTTGGCCTAGTCACTCTGCACACACGTCATGCGAAGTCCGGCCCCTCTGGCCTCTCCTCTCCTCTCCTCTCGGCTCCTCTCCTCTCCTCTCCTCTCCTCTCCTCTCCTCTCCTCTCCTCTCGGCTCCTCTCCTCTCCTCCCCTCTCCTCCCTCCCCGCTTTGCTTTGCGGCCCTAACCTCTAGTCCCAACCTCCCAACCTCGGTCATGTGATAAAGAGGTCAGACTTCCTGTATCTGGTTGCTATGGCAACCTGCCAGATCAGGCTGAGGGTCTGATAGGCAAATCAGAGAATCAATCAAGCCGAGAGTCTGATCACAGATGGAGGTGGGGTAAGATGCCTAAAATATAGCCATAGCTCTGATCAACAGTCTGTGGCAAGTTTCGGGGCAAATGGAGTGATCCTGTGCTTGCTTACCCCGGACGAACTTTCGGAGCTTTTGTCAATTATATAGTAGTAAGAAGTAAGATGATAATAATAATTATTATTATTATTACATTATTATTATTTGGACACTTTATGATTTATTTTTTATTATCATTTTGTGTAAAACGTATTCCTGATTCCTGGTTCTACATTGGTTTTCATTATACCGTAGGCCTATTTGTTATTCGTCACGGAACCTATAGTCAAGTCAATGTCACTCACATTTTAAGTCCACCAACCAGAAGTAAAAAATGTTACGTTTGTTAACCTACACTTGTAGGCTACACAGCACTTGCAGGCTAGGCTATTGCTTTCGATTCTGTTTTAGCACATTAACGCAAAGCGTGACTGTTAGCTCTCTGCCCTGCCCGACGAGGGCGTTTTACATGATTTATTAGAGTTAAACTCATGGTAGCCATCTGCCATATGAGCTGTGGTGAATAAATACATGTCTGTTCCTTTAAGCGCGATGGGGTTGACGTTGACCACATTTCCTGGTTTCACTCAAGGAGGATATACACAAAAAGGAGAGGTCATATACGTCACGTTCCAAGCACAGTAGATTCCTAGTACGTTCCAGTTTTGCTGTGGTCAAGTTTAGGAATAAGGTTAGGTTTAGGCATAGTTTACCGAGGTTATGTTTAGGAATGATTGATTGATTGATTGATTGATTGATTGATTGATGTACTTTATTAAGTGAGACATGAGAAACAGTAGCCTACATGGAAGTACAATTCACAATACAACCGAAAATGTGATAAAATAATGCCTAATAGTAGCCACATTATTGGGATATATCTGAAACGCGTGAAGCGTGCGAATAAACTAAATAAATAAAAATGAAATATTGCCACCCTTTGTCATCGGTTATTTTATTTACCAAATAAATTATTTGACGAAAGGCAACAAAAAATGTACCGTAGATTCACATATTGTTTAATCATAGGGGTGCACGTGCAACAGTTAACTCATCGATTTAACCTGTTATTAAAACACATTGCATTTGATTTTAGTAACTATCATTTTCGAGAAATAGTGAAAATAGCTACAAGCTCAGAACTACACCTGAGCTTATAGATCTGCTGTTCTATAAAATAAAATATGGCTTAAAGTGGTTTATCAGTCTAATTGATTTAGTAAATTATAAATAAATAAATACATAAATAAATACATTACAACATTTTTTAAAAGTAATTTATTTATAAGTCATCAACAAAGAAGAATATGACTTTTACAGGGGCCAGTTTCGAATTGCAGCCACCTGAAGGTAGGCCTACTCTTTTAGGGCAGTTTTGAAGGAGTGTAGGGTTTTACACTCCTTCACTGCTTAGGGCATTCCACATTTTTTGTTGCATAGCAGGAGAACAACCCCTTGTTTGTGCCAAATCTGGGTTGGACGTGATCAGTGGAGCAGTGTTAATTTTGACAGCACGTTTTTATTCAGTCTTAGTCTTAGTCTTTTGAATAACACACCATTTAGTTTGAGTCCTATTTTAGTCTTCTGAAAATTGTTTAGTCTTAGTCTAGTCTAGTCGACTAAATTAACACTGCAGTGGAGCTACCTCTGGTGTTGTGATTGTGGACTTCATTTACGTTTTTGAAGTAGGCTACTTTGACAGTACTTTGACAGGTCTCCGCCGAAAACAAGCGCTCCCTAAAGTCTCACCTCCTCCCACGGAAACAATAATAGCCTCCCCGGAGGTGCCTATAGAGCGTGATGACGTATATGTCCGCTCCTAGTTCAATGTACTCCTTGGTGGTTTCGGTTGGGTGCTGTGTGCCTCCACAAAAAAAAAAGAAGCAAAAAAAAAAAAAAGCAACAACGGATATAATAATATCTCTAACAGGTTATCTATCTGACTGCCGGGTGGGTTTAACCATTTTACACATCTTATCAACACGGTTTTTATTTGTATTTATTTTTACCGGACGCTAAACCCTGGTGGCTTTGCATCTTTTTTTAAAAGTTTTATTTAATTAAAACATTTTTGCTCATGGAATATTAGGGGCCGAACAGAGGAACGTTGGGTTTATAGTTGTCGGGGAGCTCGATGCGTGCGTTTGGGTGTGAGCAGCAGCCAGGCAGCGGCGGGGCGGGTAGGACAACACTGGGTGTGAGCAGCAGCCAGGCAGCCTCGGCGGGGCGGGTAGGACAACACTGTCGGGGTGGCAGGTGGACGATATCAGGCTTGAAAGGAACCAACAGCAACCGCTGCGTTGATGAAACTTTGTTACACATTTCCATCCGGGTAAAATGAACTTTATATTCTACCATTATTGCTATAACGTGGAAATACTGTTTTAATTGACCATGATCAACAGGCATGCAGGAGGACACGGTGCCCCATGTTGGATATTATGATACACTGTAGCCATGGATCACACGACAGTGTGATCCGTGGCTAACAGTGTATCATAATATACATGATCCGTGTGGCTACAGTGTATCATAATATACAACATGTGATCCATGGCTGCTACAGTGTATCATGATGTTCAGGGCTCAATTTCAAAGGTTCAGTTGTTCAGGGTCTAGATACACTGTAGCTCTGGTCCATTAGAATGAGTTCTCCTTAACGCTATGTTACTTTTCGGCCGTTCCCCGGCATGCCCCACTACCCACCGGTAGCGGAGCCTCTCGTCTCTAGTAAAAAATAAAAAATGCTCTTATGCTGCTTTACCAAAACAAAGACGGTTTTAACATGTTGAAAGCCTACTTTCCTTAGTGGGAACACTCGGAGCCCCCCACCTCACGTCTAAAATACACATTTTGACCACAATGTAAAATAATCCACCGAATGGATTTTTTAAAATAGTTATTCCACTGCGCCTCCTACAGATTTGGTCGATGGCATTTCTCCATTGACCAGATATGTAGGGGGCGCAGTGGAGTAAATAAAATGTTTTCCCATCCGGTGAAATATTTTCTTTTCTCCCCAAAAAGTGTATTTTAGGCGTGAGGTGGGGGGCTCCGAGTGTTCCCACTGAGGAAAGTAGGCTTTCAACATCTTAAAACCGTCTTTGTTTTGGTGAGTAGCGAAAGTGTATGTTTTATTTTTACTAAAGACGAGAGGCTCCGATACCAGGGGTGTGCGGGCAACGGCTCTAAAGTACCATAGCGTTAAGGAGAACTCCGCGTTAGTATGGACCAGAGCTAGATACACTGTAGCCACTGTAGACATTGTTGTGGTTCTTCTTACCACAGATATAACGCAAGTTACTGTAACGTTAATAAATAAAAACATGTGCTTTGTGGTGATGTACAGCTGCTGGGATCTGTTTTTTTGGTCCCATATAACCACCACATTAGGCAAAAATAATAATAATAATTGTATATTTATACTGTAGCTACTGTAGACATTGTTGTGGTCCTTCTTACCAGAGCTATAAGGCAAGTTACTGTAAGGTTAATAAGTAAATACATGTGCTTTATGGTGATGTACAGTGATGTACAGCTGCTGGGACCTGGGGGTTTATTTTGTGCACCGACACGTTTTTATGTGTCCCCTATAGGCCCACATTAGGCATAAATAATAATAATTATGCAACGCTAACATTGTTTTCCTTTAATAGTACAGCCACGGGCTGCGTTTATATTGTCCCGAGTTCACTCATATTTCTATTGCCTAGGATGAAGACTATCACATACATGTATTTTTGTGAGTCTGACTTTTACTTTCATATTCACAGATATCTATGCAAATGTCAAAATCGATCAAATACATCTATGATAGTCTTCTTGATCCAAGCCATATTTCAGTTTATCAGTGATTCTTAAAACTCAAGGACCCCCAGCCCATGTTTGATATGCATGCATTATTATGGCATGGAACCCATGGAATAATTTTAATTTCTGGGACTCCCAATCTACACTGTATCCTCCAGTGTGTAACTCTGAGACTGTACAAATGTGAGGGTCCATTTGGTTCCATTTGCACGGTCTCAGAGAGAGTTACAGACCCGTAAAGGGTCCATTTGGTTCCTATAAAAAGAATCATTTAGCTGCCGGGGGAACCCCCTCAAGAGAGCTATAGTGGTCCAGATGATGCTGCTGCCACAAGGACAATGAATGCATCGAAAGAGTTCCAGTTTGAATTCGGAAGGGGAGGTGTAATGTAATATTAGAATGAAATGCATTTCATTATCAATTTTTATTCTTCTAATTCCAACTTGTATTCAAATGGTATATTGGCCTATGTTATTTTAGGTAAAATAATAATATACCTAATAAGCCACTACGTTTTGCTTTGCTAATGGCATGACTTGATGAAGCTTCAGTACAAATTGCACAGTTTATGAGCAGCTACACAATGGCTAATGGTTGGCTAATGGAATCTTTTAAGGCTGCCTGGAAAAGACACCTATTCTCTCAGGCTTATGGCAAATAGTTGCTTGTTGTTTTGTTCGGTTTTTTGTTCGTTGGTTGTTCATTGTTTCTGACGTGAAGCATCCTTGGGTTCATGAAAGGCGCTATATAAATTCAAGCTATTATTATTATTATTATTATTATTAAGCCTTTTAAATGTCATTGCTAAATTACAGTCAGCCTTTTATGTGACAACTAATCAGTCTGCTCGGCCAAAAGGCAATCTTTTGAGCTACAATGCAACACAAAATAATATGACAAATATCGATTGAGTGTTCTGTACATTGGTTTTGAAATGTCTTCCCTCGCTACGGAACTGAAGATGTTTAGCCGACAGCTGAACACAGTTCAGAGGGTTGTTTGGAGTGATAACAGGGTTACAGCATTGATTTCCACTGTGTGCACTAATTGCTGCATAATGTATGGTAGGGCTGGGCCTATCGAATGTTTTCATAGCGATTGTTCTGTTGATTACTTTTCCGATTAATTGAATAATCAAGAAGCATGTTTTTTTGTTTGATTTCTTTATTTATGAGTGAATCAATACCCCCAAAAATCTACTGATGTTCTTATCGTCAAAATCGACTAGTTTCAGACTGAGCTTGTAGATGAGCTATATTTGCTCATTTAAGCGTCACCCCTCAGTAAAATCAATTAGCGATTAGTTGTCATAATTGATTAAATCAATTAGTTCGATTAACTGTAGCACCCCTAATGTGTAGCCAGTATCCATATTGGTTTAGAAGTTCAAGGTTGTACTTTATTGTTACATTTTTTTGTACAGGTACATAAGACAGACAATGCAGCAGCATATGTGATGATGTTGATGATAATAATTAATAATAAAAACAGATAAATAATAGATGCAAAAAGAAAGGGAGAGAGTGCAAAAAAAGAGAACATCAGCATTGGTAAGAAGTGCACGGTTGATGAGGTGATTTTCTGTTGACTGGAATGGAATGAGTCATATCTGAACATGCATTTCTAACAGGGTTGTTCCAATCACAAGAGCTCTAGTATAGTGTTTCACTTTCCTTCTCAGACCAGAGCCTGACTTTAGTCCCTTCACACAGCATTGTATACAGTAACGATGCTCTATTCTGTAGTATTATTCATACCTAACCTTTTGCACTTGCAATTGTGCTGTTGTATTATAAATGATGCTGCATTGTTTGCAGTGGTGTAAAGTAACTAAGTACATTACTCAAGTACTGTACTTAAGTACAATTTTGAGGTACTCGGAGGCAAATATTGTACTTTTACTCCACTACAATTATTTGAAGACATTAGTTACTAGTTACTTTGCAGATATAAATTATTACATTATAAAACATACATTAAGCACTTTATCCCTATTTTATTTGAAAATAGCAGATCTACAAGCTCACAACGCGTTACGCGTCGCATCTCGACGCATTGTGAGCTTGTAGATCGGCTTTCAAACATTTTAGTACTTTTACTTTTGGTACTTTAAGTACATTTCGATACCAATACTTTAGTACTTTTACTCAAGTGAATGTTTCATTCCGGACTTTTACTTAACACATCAGGTGCCAGCATTTTTTCATAACAACTTACGTTGGGTGCCAGCATTCTCCCCATTGACTGCGCTTTGCTGTTTAAAGCTCTAGACTCCACGAGGAGCAAATCCATGTAAAAAAAAACATCCATTCATGTTGCGCGATGACCCTGGCTACAGCCTGGAACGATAACATTTCACTCGCGAGTTACAATGGGGGGGGATCGCGCATCGCGCATGACCGGTTTTCCCCACCGGAAACAGATTCGGAGATATAGGTGTTTTAAAGAAGGAAATAGACAGGAAGTGGATGGCAGCCATGTTTTTTTTTCCGGTGATCTATCTGGCCTATCCTTCTCAAGATCACAATGGGTACTCCCAGAGCTGCTCTAGCCCCGCCCGTGTGGAGAAAAACGAAAAAAACAAAAAGACATATTTCACGGTCTGGACCGTGTTCGGCACCGGACCGCTACTCTGCGCAAACACGGTTCAGACCGTGTTTGGCACCCGATGTGTTAACAGAGTACTTCTACATTGCAGTATCGATACTTTTACTTAAGTAAGACATTTGAGTACTTTTTCCACCACTGATTGTTTGTGTGAATACTGCACGTGTAGATTTCTTTAAACTTCAATAATCATATGAAAATATATTAAGGACTGGGGGAAGAAAAAAAAGTTAATCCTTGGGTTCTGCTCCATTTCCAATATAATTAAAGATTTTCTTTGAACCACAGCTCGATATGTAGGGCAGGGCATTTTGCCCAGAATACTGTTAATACCTCGGTTAGGGAGGAAGGAAGGCTGTCTGTACCACTTTCTCCTCTGTCTCTTTCTTGTCAATATGTAGACACCAGTGTCTCTTTCTTGTCGTGTAGATCTTGTCAATATGTAGACACCAGTGTCTCTTTCTTGTCATGTAGACACGAGTGTTTTTTGTTGAGATTCTGAATTCTTAACTCCCCATCTTGAAACCAATCCAGTAACTTTGATTGGTGCAGGGCCTGAGCATGGATACCATAATGTATTTAGTTCACTGCAGATAGTCTACATATAAAATGCATCATATAAAATTCAATTCCCCTTATAAAAAAATCATCCTTAACCCTTAAATTCATTATTTCAATGGACTAAAATCTTGTTTTATTTGATGGCCTGTTTGCCCTGGCATTTGGCCTTTGTGCCCTAAAAGAAATGGATAACACCAAAGGTCAAGTGGCCTTGCCCCTAAAATTCCAGGCCTGCATAGCAAGCAGCAGACCCAGCAAGGTTGGTCTACTACACGTAGCCTACACACTCTGATGGCATCAATATGATGTAATATACTACTGAGTCTGACGTCATAGTCTGGCCTGGACTCCATATTTGGACATGGCTAGCACGGAACCCCATATATGGGCATGAAAGGGACACGGTGCTCCTCGACAACGGCCTGCGCTATTAGGAAGCGTTTTCCGTTTGTTTATTGTTGTTTGTAGTTGTTGTTGTCAATTCATTCATTAAAGGGATTCTAGGTAACAAAAAATTCAGAGAACCGGCAGGGGTGGGCAGTGACACGTATGTATCCGAATAAAGCAACCTATTTTCGGCAAAGCCCCTTCAAAAGTCCCCTTCAAAAGTCCCCATTGGCTGGTGGTGGGGAAAACGGAGCTGCTGATTGGCTGAAGGGGAACGAACTGCTGATTGGCTGAAGGGGTTGTCAGTCAATGGTACAAACTTTTTTTTTTCTTTTTTTGATCTCTTAAGTTGCCTAGAACCCCTTTAATCGTATTTGAGGCAAACGTTTGAAATAATGGTGATATTGAATTGAATATCGCCCAGCGCCTAGCATGCAGCATTTGATCGGCACGCGACACACGTTCACATTGACCAGTTTTCCGAAAACAAGCTAAACGTAAATTCCTACCTGTGCCTCCGCCTGTAGCTGCAGCTCACCCATGGGGTCTCGCAGCTCCTCGGGGTCTCTGGAGGAGGAGGACCGGGGGGGCTTGATCATGATGTCGTCGTTACATTCGGAGTCGGAGTTGTTGGGCGACTCGGCCAGGTCCAGGAACTCGTCCCGGCGCTGGCCCCGGAAGCGGATCTTGTCCAGCCGCTTTAGCATGGTCCACAACACACTGCTCTGGGTCTTTATCTTAACATGGTGAATGGCAGCCCTGCACAGACCAAGACAGAGACAAAACAGGACATTTAATAAGGTGTTTGTTACAACAAAAAAAAAACATTTTCCCATCCCCCGGGCCGAATTTGTCACATATAGTACATTTATAGGCTACATAATACCAGCGCAGCCTAATAGTCTTTTACGAGCCAAGGACACTAGGACCCAGGAGCAACTGAAGAGCAGGCGTCGTCAGTACCTAGTCTGTGTGAAGCTAGGCTGCACTCGCCCTCCTGTTTTCGTACCTAGAGGGGCGGGTTTAACATCTCCGGCGAGAGAATGCGTGTGATCCCATTGGTTCACCGATCTGTCCCGTCAGCCCCCGCCCCATCAACACAACATTACGAGCGACGCCCACTGCACTCTGGTTGATTGGGGAAATGAAACACTTCCTATATCGGGTGCACCGACGCGCTGGTCCAGGCTTTTATTTTTTTTGCAAATCTAAACAATAAAAGCCTGGAGATCGAGGCTAGTGTGAAGCCAGCGAAGCAGACAGACAGACAGACAGCATGCCACGGACACTGAGACAGTGTTGGAGGCTACAGTAGATCGTCGTCTTTCGGGAGGCTAAATGCTTTCTACTGCCGTGTGGATTTCCATGTGTCCGTATCAACTAGGATTTCAGATCGAAGCCTTTGTTTATAAACGAAAATGAATGAAACTTACAAAGCGATCGATCATTTCCCTCTTAAACCGCTTGTTTTGACATTTTAGCCTAATTAGATGCGGCCAGCAACATTGTATATGAAGCATTATGTTGAATGAATCCAACAGGATAAAGTAAACGTTAATATTAAATCTTTTGACAGAGTAAACGCAGTGCTGCAGCAGCTGTCACTAACATGTATCAGCGCCACCTCCTCACATCAAAGGATTTGCACATTCCAAATATGTTAAATCCAATCAATGGAACAGTCACTTTGAAAAACAGAACGAGCGCAGCTGCTAGTTGTGAGAAGGTAGAATTGTTCTTCATGAATAGCCAATAATAAGTAATGAAGAGAAAAGGGCTGCTGCTGATGCTGCTGTTCATAAAAATGACGGGTTCTCTGGCCGAGCTGGGCCCAGTTTGTCACATATTATTAATAATTAATTTCTAATTTCTAGGCCCGATTCAAGCTCTATGCTGGGGTGCAAATAGTTAACAAAAAGGGAATTTTAACAGTTTGAACCATATTTTGATTATCGCGATAACATCGTTAATCGCAATTGTTTGGGCCACAATATCGTCTCATCCCTAGTAGTCATACCTGAAAGCTCAACACAACCACAGTGTCATCTAGTGCTGGTCACTGAGCAACCCTGCTTTTGCAACTAGGGATTAAATGCTTAGAGATCCCCTCCCCTTTACTGTAATCTAAATGTTTCAATCTGGTGTGTGTGTGGACTGGACAGAGTGACCTTTGTGCAACCCTCCTTCTCTAATCACACAAGTCCCTTAGGGCCATACTACACTTTTTGTTTGGGGAATACTGGATTAGAAATTGTAGTATGCATCGGCCTTTACTCTAATCCAGTATTCCCCAAACAAATCCTATCCTATCCTATATTAAAATCCTATATTAAAATTGGTTCATGGGAGGGCGGGCGGGCGAGCAGACCACTGACGTCACTCTGACTCAGCCATAACCATATAAGGAGTTCCCAATGCAGCTACGCCCAAATATGGAGTGTGCTGTCTAACCTCAATGTGTCGTCATGGTATCAGCCGCAAACAATCAGGGATCTCCATGAATGGGCATAAAAGGGACAAGGACTGACAGATACAGAGATCTCCATATGTGGGTATGCCCATATATGGGCATGTACTGATGACATCAGGGATCTCCATATATGGGCATATCTGTCAGATCGGCGGTGCAACGTAGGTGTGAACCTCTAGTTAATAAAAAAAAAACGTAATAAATGGTGAACATAGCAGCTCTACATGCTGTGAGCTTGTAGACCACATGCAGGCAAAAGGCTCTTGGCTGTGGTTTCCTTTCCATCAAATGTTAGCCTCGTTTGCCTATTCGCCAGCCTGTGGGCGCAGCACTGCAACCTTTGAGCAGAGTGTGTAGGAGGCCTGAAGGCCACGCCGAGATGAAAATACACCAGCATCCTACGCTGGTCTCTGTCACGGCAAAACCATGGCCTGTTGCAGAAACCCACATGTGTGGAGAGTTCACTTCAAGCAGTTTCACATGGTTAAACCCATTCAATCCGGGAACGCATCCGTGTCATTTTAACTAAGATTTATTTGGCCATTAAAAAATAGCAGATATACAAGCTCATAGTGCCGCGCTATGAGCTTGTACATCTGCAAAAAAAACAATGTATGTGAAAATGTGTGCAAATCGAATATATAAGATTTGAATAACTCAAATCTTTGCTTCT
The DNA here is from genome assembly GCF_963280865.1 of Gymnoscopelus braueri. Classification (NCBI taxonomy): domain Eukaryota; kingdom Metazoa; phylum Chordata; class Actinopteri; order Myctophiformes; family Myctophidae; genus Gymnoscopelus; species Gymnoscopelus braueri. The sequence continues at coordinate 51,023,749 of NC_137617.1, read as the reverse complement.
GGAGATTCTACAAATGTCTTCTAAATCCTAACAGTTTTCTGAAAAACCTATTTTGCTATAATATCAGTGGTTCTCAATCTTTTCCATGTCAAAATTATGTATTTGGCTCCAGACCCCCATCTCAAGATATGTTGTTCCACGGACCCCCCCCCCCAGAAGCAAATATCAGTTAAACATTTCAAATATATATGTTACAGGGAAATTGGCATTCCAGGGAAATTGAAAAAGGAGCGCTCGTTTTCACCGCCCCCCCAGGCAATTCTGTAGAACCAACACTAGAGGGCAATGCAAGCCACACTACGTGCATAGACGTGCATAGACATGAACGTGCATGCGTGTGCACGCGCGTGCGCGCTTGTGCATGCGTGCGTGCACACGCACTTTCATGCTTTCAATTTGGTTTATTGAAAGCTTGACTGTTAAGATAATTTTATTGTGTTCTGGCTTTTAACATTTGTTTTAGTTTATCCACGACACACACGCACACGCACAGGTGGCTAATAAGCCATGAAAAGATCTATTCTCACCCTATCGGTTTACAACTCGGACGGCGCTGATTCGACTAGCAGACCGTCGGTGCGGGCACTCATGCCTGGAGGCGCTCGGGCGCGCCCATAGAGGTATAATATAACTAGAGGGCGGATTGCCCCGCCCCCAGCTATCATTTCAATGAATGTGCTCAGTGGCGTTTTGAAGCACCCGGAAGCCTGCCGGAAGTACAATTATTGAGTCGTTTTTGGACACGCGTAGAGTTATGAGCATGCGCACTAGTGTCCTTTTTGTGTCCGACAGCAGCCTGGTTGCCAAGGAATGAACGAGAGATATTTATTAAATACACTCGAGATGCATATTTATATGTAAATGCATATATATTTATGTATAATATGTTTACATATTTATATGTATATATATAATATCTCTCAGTATGTTTTGCTCGTGCATGCATTTCTCCCCGCCTGCAGTCCATGGGGAACTTGACCTGGCTTTTTTCTTCTGGCACGCTTGATGCTGGTGTTTAACAAAGTGCCAGAGGTTTTTTAAAACAGGGTACATCCAGTGCCAGCGTTCTTACCGTTTACGCTGACCTGTTTAGAGCTGTAGAAGCCTCCACGAGGACCCGGATGTAAACAAAGAGTGTGTGCGCGATGGTCGAGGGTCCCGTCTAGCGACTGGAACAATAATATTTCTAACGCGATCCGCCATTGCAGAGTGATCGCCCGTCGAAAATAATAATAATAATAATAATAATAATGAATTGCATTTATATGGCGCTTTTCTAAGTACTCAAACTTACTCAAAGCGCTTTACAATGGTTCATTCATTCATACAGGGGGGGGCATTGGGAGGTGGAGCGGCGAACAGTCGACGCCAGCGTCCCCACTTTTTCCCACATTCATACACCAATGGTGGCAAGCTAGCGCCGACCGAATCATTGGAGGCAATGTAGGGTTCAGTGTCTTGCCCAAGGACACTTCGACATGTGGACAGGAGGAGTTGGGATTCGAACCGCCGACCCACGGATCAATGGACGACCTGCTCTACCTCCTGAGCCACAGCCGCCCCTTGTGTCCACCTTGTTTTCACCACTGTAAAAAAATATGGAGATATGGACCTTTTTCTCAGGATCCCATCATTGGAGAGGACGGGAGGTTTTTTGGACTGGATTCACATCCGTCCATTTTAAAGGGTCCTCGGATCATTCCTAAGTTGCGTTAGAGCGCCCCAAAAAAAGAAAACAAAAGATTTGAAAACACGTAGATCTACGTCTATGGCACTCGACGGGTGTATTTGCAAAGTGGGTAGGTGTTGTTGTAAGTACTGGGAGCTGATGGTAGGTGTTGTTGTAAGTACTGGGAGCTGATGGTAGGTGTTGTTGTAAGTACTGTGAGCTGATGGTAGGTGTTGTTGTAAGTACTGGGAGCTGATGGTAGGTGTTGTTGTAAGTACTGGGAGCTGATGGTAGGTGTTGTTGTAAGTACTGGGAGCTGATGGTAGGTGTTGTTGTAAGTACTGGGAGCTGATGGTAGGTGTTGTTGTAAGTACTGGGAGCTGATGGTAGCTGTTGTTGTAAGTACTGGGAGCTGATGGTAGGTGTTGTTGTTAGTACTGGGAGCTGTAGGTAGGTGTTGTTGTAAGTACTTGGAGCTGATGGTAGGTGTTGTTGTAAGTACTGGGAGCTGATGGTAGGTGTTGTTGTAAGTACTGGGAGCTGATGGTAGGTGTTGTTGTAAGTACTGGGAGCTGATGGTAGGTGTTGTTGTAAGTACTGGGAGCTGATGGTAGGTGTTGTTGTAAGTACTTGGAGCTGATGGTAGGTGTTGTTGTAAGTACTGGGAGCTGATGGTAGGTGTTGTTGTAAGTACTGGGAGCTGATGGTAGGTGTTGTTGTAAGTACTTGGAGCTGATGGTAGGTGTTGTTGTAAGTACTGGGAGCTGATGGTAGGTGTTGTTGTAAGTACTGGGAGCTGATGGTAGGTGTTGTTGTAAGTAATGGGAGCTGATGGTAGGTGTTGTTGTAAGTAATGGGAGCTGATGGTAGGTGTTGTTGTAAGTACTGGGAGCTGATGGTAGGTGTTGTTGTTGTTGTTGTTTTTAAGGAGAAGTATCAATACTGCAATGTAGAAATACTCTGTTAGGGCGCGCTCCCACCAAAACATGGTCGGCTAGCGTTAAACGCAGGTTGTGCGCGTTTTTTGCAGCCAGCGGATTCTAAAGAAACGGGAGCGACGCACCTGTCACTCACTTTCAGGACCCTCCCCGTAGCCCGCACGGCCTTCTGCCTTGATCACCATGGTGCTTCCTGAGTCTTGGGACGGTCCGCCTTCCACTCACCCGATTGGACAGAGGGTGCATTTTGTTGATGCTTCAAATGGACTTGTCCATTTGAAGCATCAAACTCCTGGAGGCAGGAGCTGATTTTAGCTCCTGCCTCCAGAAGTTTGATGCTTCAAATGGACAAGTCGTGTAGAGCGGATAAACGCAAGGTCTGCGCGACAAGCGGAAAAATCCGCTCTTGCGTGAATCCACGCATTTGCATTGACAAAGCATTGGCAGATTCTGCCCCAGAGGTAAAATAAAAGTGCGGTGGGAGCGCGCCCTTAGGGCACACATTTTACCTCTGGGGCGGAATCTGCCAATGCTTTGTCAATGTAAATAAGTGGATTCTTGGAATTCATTCATTCATTCATTCATGGATTCATGGACTCCAGAGGCGCTGAGTCGGCTCAAGCCCGACCTCTGCAACGCTCAGCACGGCGACCTGCTCCAGTGGCGCTGAGTCGGCTCAAGCCCGACCTCTGCAACGCTCAGCACGGCGACCTGCTCCAGCGGCGCTGAGTCGGCTCAAGCCCGACCTCTGCAACGCTCAGCACGGCGACCCCTGCTCGCCTGACGGCCTAACGCAGGGGTGGCCAGTGGTGGAAAAATTAATCAAATATTTTACTTAAGTAAAAGTGTCAATACTGCAATGTAGAAGTACTCTCAAGAGTAAAAGTCCGGAATTAAAACTTTACTTGAGTAAAAGTACAAAAGTATTGGCATCAAAATATACTTAAAGTAGCAAAAGTGAAAGTACTAAAATGTTTGAAAATAGCAGCTCTACAAGCTCACAACGCGTCGCGATGCGATGCGTTGTCCTCTCGGTGGGGGCTCCTCATGACGTAAAGACTACATTGTAGTGATAAATGACGTAAAGACTACATTGTAGTGATAAATGACGTAAAGACTACATCGTAGTGATACATGACGTAAAGACTACATCGTAGTGATACATGACGTAAAGACTACATCGTAGTGATAAATGACGTAAAGACTACATCGTAGTGATACATGACGTAAAGACTACATCGTAGTGATAAATGACGTAAAGACTACATTGAAGTGATAAATGACGTAAAGACTACATTGAAGTGATAAATGACGTAAAGACTACATTGTAGTGATAAATGACGTAAAGACTACATTGTAGTGATAAATGACGTAAAGACTACATCGTAGTGATAAATGACGTAAAGACTACATCGTAGTGATACATGACGTAAAGACTACATCGTAGTGATAAATGACGTAAAGACTACATTGAAGTGATAAATGACGTAAAGACTACATTGTAGTGATAAATGACGTAAACACTACATTGTAGTGATAAATGACGTAAACACTACATCGAAGTGATAAATGACGTAAAGACTACATCGTAGTGATAAATGACGTAAAGACTACATAGTAGTGATAAATGACGTAAACACTACATTGAAGTGATAAATGACGTAAACACTACATTGTAGTGATAAATGACGTAAAGACTACATTGAAGTGATAAATGACGTAAAGAGTGATAAATGACGTAAAGACTACATTGAAGTGATAAATGACGTAAAGACTACATTGAAGTGATAAATGACGTAAAGACTACATTGTAGTGATAAATGACGTAAAGACTACATTGAAGTGATAAATGACGTAAAGACTACATTGAAGAGATAAATGACGTAAAGACTACATTGAAGTGATAAATGACGTAAAGACTACATTGTAGTGATAAATGACGTAAAGACTACATTGAAGTGATAAATGACGTAAAGACTACATTGAAGTGATAAATGACGTAAAGACTACATTGAAGTGATAAATGACGTAAAGACTACATTGTAGTGATAAATGACGTAAAGACTACATTGTAGTGATAAATGACGTAAAGACTACATTGTAGTGATAAATGACGTAAAGACTACATTGTAGTGATAATTGACGTAAAGACTACATTGTAGTGATAAATGACGTAAAGACTACATTGAAGTGATAAATGACGTAAAGACTACATTGAAGTGATAAATGACGTAAAGACTACATTGTAGTGATAAATGACGTAAAGACTACATTGAAGTGATAAATGACGTAAAGACTACATTGTAGTGATAAATGACGTTGATAAAGCTGATAATGAATTAACTTTATAATAAGATGTAAAAAGATGGTTTGGTACTAAGACCCCCCAATACCCGTCCAGTCAACACTCAAAGAAATGATAGTCAGACACCTGGTAAGTCAAAAATGATCAGTCTATATTTGCCCGAGCGTGTACACAGACACAGTACAAGTTACAGACAAGAATAATAATCACACTGAAGTTTTAACAATAGACAAGGTTATTTATACAGAGTTGGACATCAATGACATCAGATGTAGGTGCATCCTTCTGATTGGCTGTAAGACCCTCATACGTAGAAGGAAGTCATCAGGATGGACGGCGCCTGCTGTCTTCATAATAAGTTGTTGTTCATCTTATGGTATCCTTGTATACATCTTATGGTTTCATAAACAAGTTATCCCTTCGATATTATAGGACATGTGGCAGGTTTATCTGTGACAGGGTGACAGCTGACAGAGTAAATTAGTGACGATGTCAGGTCATACAGAGATATAGGTCATGTATAGAGATACAGGTCATTAGGACATTAGATCACACCATTTGACATTAAAGCGCAAAGCGTTGACAAGACATGTTTTAACTGATTGGGAACATTCTGGAGATAGCCACTACGGCAGCTGCAGCTACATGGCCTTGGTAGAGAAAGTATAGTAAAGTTACAAATAGCATGTAAAAGCTTGGAGTTCAGGCCCATATATAACTTAACCCATTAAGACCTGAGAATATTCTAGAAATGTCTTCTAAATCCTAACAATTTTTTGAAAGAAAAACCCATTTTTTTTTCCTCGATTTTTCAAAAATAGCAGATCTACAAGCTCATAGCGCAGCACTCGGTGCCGCGCTATGAGCTTGTATATCTGCTATTTTTGAATAGCCTAAAGAAATCTAAAAGTGACACAGATGCGTTCCAGGTATCAATGGGTTAACCAGGTGAATGGACCCTAGACACATTATGATAATTTAAAGAAGAGATAAAATAACTCCATCAGACGTAAAGACTACATTGAAGTGATAAATGACGTAAAGACTACATTGAAGAGATAAATGACGTAAAGACTACATTGAAGTGATAAATGACGTAAAGACTACATTGAAGTGATAAATGACGTAAAGACTACATTGTAGTGATAAATGACGTAAAGACTACATTGAAGAGATAAATGACGTAAAGACTACATTGAAGTGATAAATGACGTAAAGACTACATTGTAGTGATAAATGACGTAAAGACTACATTGAAGAGATAAATGACGTAAAGACTACATTGAAGTGATAAATGACGTAAAGACTACATTGTAGTGATAAATGACGTAAAGACTACATTGAAGAGATAAATGACGTAAAGACTACATTGAAGAGATAAATGACGTAAAGACTACATTGAAGTGATAAATGACGTAAAGACTACATTGTAGTGATAAATGACGTAAAGACTACATTGAAGAGATAAATGACGTAAAGACTACATTGTAGTGATAAATGACGTAAAGACTACATTGAAGAGATAAATGACGTAAAGACTACATTGTAGTGATAAATGACGTAAAGACTACATTGAAGAGATAAATGACGTAAAGACTACATTGTAGTGATAAATGACGTAAAGACTACATTGAAGAGATAAATGACGTAAAGACTACATTGTAGTGATAAATGACGTAAAGACTACATTGAAGAGATAAATGACGTAAAGACTACATTGTAGTGATAAATGACGTAAAGACTACATTGAAGTGATAAATGACGTAAAGACTACATTGACGTGATAAATGACATAAAGACTACATTGAAGTGATAAATGACGTAAAGACTACATTGTAGTGATACATGACGTAAAGACTACATTGAAGTGATAAATGACGTAAAGACTACATTGTAGTGATAAATGACGTAAAGACTACATTGTAGTGATAAATGACGTAAAGACTACATTGGGGAGAACAAGGTCTAAAAATAATTGGCTACTCTGAATTGAAACGAGAAAAAGAGAGATAAAAGATCATGTGAAGCAATCAGTAAGTCATACATCACACAATGAAATGCAAATGATTCAGTATTAATTATTAATACATCAAAGAGTCTTCAGGGAAAAGTAAATGTTTATTTAATACTGCATGACCTTCAGGAGAGAGGAGAGGAGAGGAGAGGAGAGGAGAGGAGAGGAGAGGGGAGGGGAGGAGAGGAGCGGAGAGGAGAGGAGAGGAGAGGAGCGGAGAGGAGGGGAGGAGAGGAGACAGACCAGGCTCTCTCTCTCTCTCTCTCTCTCTCTCTCTCTCTCTCTCTTTCTCTCTCTCTCTCTCTCTCTCTCTCTCTCTCTCTCTCTCTCTGTCTTAGTCTCAGTGTCTCTCGTCCCCAGAGCCTCCATTATATGAGTGTTCACGTTTAATTAGCAAGTTCCGTACGGACAGTATGTAATGCTGATCTCCTGAGGTGTGTGTGTGTGTGTGTGTGTGTGTGTGTGTGTGTGTGTGTGTGTGTGTGTGTGTGTGTGGGTGTGTGTGCATGGGCGTGTGCATGAGCGTGTGCATGGGCGTGTGCATGGGCGTGTGCGTGGGCGTGTGCATGGGCGTGTGCGTGGGCGTGTGCGTGGGCGTGTGCGTGCCTGCCGTTTGATGTCTTTATATTTTAATTCAGTTTAATTCAGGATTGATCCTCAGGTTAACTCTCCTGAGATCTTGGGCTGGGATTTATTTCTGTGTGTTTCTGAAAGCCTGGCCCGGCCGTGAACCAGCAGGTTAACACTATATACTATATATATATATATTATATACTGCAGACATACAAACAATACACAACATTAACACATTCAATACGGGGACACATCTGTGTCACTTTAGATGTATTTGGCTATTCAAAAATAGCAGATCTACAAGCTCATAGCGCGGCACCGAGTGCCGCGCTATGAGCTTGCAGATCTGCTATTTTTGAAAAACGGTGAAACCTTCTCGCAAATATTTGAATGTATATCTTTTTTTAAGCAAACGTTTGTCACTCAAATCTTCCCTGGAACAACACATTTGACAAATGTTCGCTTTGCAAAATTTATATTCAAAGATTTGCACACATTTTTCAAAAATAGCAGATGTGCAAGCTCATAGTTTAGCACCGAGTGCCATGTTATGAGCTTGTAGATCTGCTGTTTTTGAATAGCCAAATACATCTATAATGACAGAGATGCGTTCCTGTTTTGAATGGGTTAACAAAAGCAAATGTTTTTTTAGGGGAAATTACTTTCCAGAATTGTACAGGCTGCGTCTTTATGGTTTTCTTCAACACATTCTTATTCCCAAGACGAGGCAAACGGGCGACGACTTTGGACGCATTTATACTGAAACGGCAAACGTTTGACGTATCGGGTGGGGGAGGGGCAGTGGGTGGCAGTGGCTCATGAGGGTGGACTTCCACAGCAGTGGTGGAAAGTAACTAAGCACATTTACTTAAGTACTGTACTTAAGTACGATTTTGAGGCATTTGTACTTTACTTGAGTATTTCCACTTTCCAATACTTTTACTTCTATTCCACTACTCCATCTTTGATCCAAATATTGTACTTTTACTCCACTACATTTATGTCACGGTCCGCTCCTCGGGCCGTGGACTGTGCCCTTATTATTTGGACCTTGAATGCCCTTATATGGTGTTGGACTCTTAAGGGCTGTTCTTTAGGCCTGTGTAGGCCGTTGTTCTTTATGTTCTGTATTTATTCTTGCATTGTTGTAACTCTGTTGCCATTTGCCTTGGTTCTCCTTGTACTTTTATTGTGTAGTCTTGTTCCTAGTTTTCCTGTCTCCTATCTAGTTGTTGCTACAGTACCTGTCTTGTCTCACCTCCCTTTGATTAGTTATGTTCTCCACCCGTGTCCTGTTAGTCTCCCAGCCAATCCCTGTGTTGATTGTCTTTGAGTCCACCTGTGTCCAGTTAGTCCTGTGTCTATTTAAGTCCTCTGTTTGCTTCCGTTCCCCGTTGGTTCCTTGATTGTAGTCGTGTGAGTTCATGCTAGTCTTTGTCTCCTGACTTATTGTTGCCTTGTGTTATATTCCCCTAGCTTTCCCAGTCTAGTTTTCCCTTTACTCCTGTATTGTCTATTTCATGTTCTAACTGATTACCCGGTGACTGACTTTGCCTGTACCTGACGTTGATGGCTGCCTACTCCTTTTGTGACGGTGTTAATAAACACTTTAATTCGAGCTGCATTGCCTCTGCCTCTCATCTCGCACTTGGGTCCTACACCTCCCTGCCTCGCACCGTGACAATTTATTTGAAAACTTTAGTTACTAGTTACTTTGGAGATATAAATGATTACATTATAAAACATACATTAACCAATTTAGCCCTATTTTATACGTAGGGGTATTTGAAAATAGCCGATCTACAAGCTCACAACACGTCGCGACACGTTGTGATCTTGTAGATCGGCTATTTTCAAACAATTTAGTACTTTTACTTTGGTACTTTAAGTACATTTTTATACCAATACTTTTGTACTTTTACCCAAGTAAATCTTTAATTCCGGACTTTCAGTTTTAGAGTACTTTTACATTGCAGTATTGCTACTTCTACTTAAGTAAAACATTTGAGTACCTTTTCCACCACTGTTCCACAGCGCCACCAGATTAATTGTTGGATATTTGGATCCACTCTTCTCTTCTGTAGTTTTCTTGAATGGCTGTAAGAATTTTACTGGATAAGAAGAAAGATCAGACATTTGACCTCGAAGGTGAAAACTTTGCATAAATAAAAAGTGAGTTTTTTTGGAGCTTGAGAACTTTCTTCTTCTTATCCTTGATTCTTCCCTTGATGTCCAGCACCTGGCCTAAATGCAGGCGTGGGATGTGCACACAATCTTCTCTGTGAACTGTAAGAATTTTACTAACAGCTTCAGCGTGTCCTTTGAGGTGTTGCCTATCCTTTGCCATTCCACCCTGGCCTGGAGAATGTTTTGCACCTCATCATATGAGGACAGCACAGATCCCATCATATCCAGCTTGGTGTTCCAGCGGGGCAGTTGAAGTTGCAACCCAGAGTGTTTGAAGAACGTGGTCAGAGACTTGCATTCATCCATGCATAACCTCACTTCTTCAAGCTCATCCTCTTCCTCGTCTCCAGCTTGACAGGGCTGACTGGACGTTCCGAGCCTGCATGGTCACTGACGAAAACCAGAATCTCTATTTCCAACTCCAGTACCAGTAGTCAGGCCAAAGTCTTGCCAGTTGTTTGATGCTTTCGTTCTTTATGTTTATGTTTTGGGCTGATTTGGAATTCCCAATTCTCATCAAAGTGCAGCGTTATACACGTATAGTTCACTTTTATATAGTCATCCGTCCACATACTTGTTTATTTGTTCATTTAAACAGATCCCCATTAGTCTTCCTGGGGTCCAAGACATTAAAATACATTAACCAAAACATACAACATATTATAGTGTATTACAAAGAAATACTAAAAACGAAATTTTTTACAAAAGTCGATTATCTCACAAAAAGAGCAGGGATACAACAGATTTAAAAAGTAGCACTATCAATCTGGTATGTAAGAATAGATGTTGTTTGTTTTGAGTGTACAGCATGTTGTGCCACACGTTCCTGGTCCCTCCCCTGCACGACATATAAGGGCAAGGGCGGGGCGTCTCCCTCAGCCAGCAGCCAGCTCAGGTGTGGCTGGTCCCAATCAGCTCAGGTGTGGCTGGTCCCAATAAGCTCAGGTGTGCCTGGTCCCAATCAGCTCAGGTGTGCCTGGTCCCAATCAGCTCAGGTGTGGCTGGTCCCAATCAGCTCAGTTGTGGCTGGTCCCAATCAGCTCAGGTGTGGCTGGTCCCAATCAGCTCAGGTGTGGCTGGTCCCAATCAGCTCAGGTGTGGCTGGTCCCAATCAGCCCGGCTGCTCCACATCACCGTCATCAGGAGCTGGCCAATAGAAGTTGCTGAGAACTGACGCCTGGATATTAACTACTGTGGTTAGTGTTGCCGGCTGTTTAGTCAGTTTTCTAGTGTTCCAGAGTGTTCTCTAAAAGCTACTTTGTATGTTTGATGTTAACCTTGTTCTCTGTTTCGTTCCAGGCTCCCTCCTCCTCAAACCCAGTGTCTCCCAGCTCCACTCACGCTCACCAACCTTCTCCACCAGCGCTCCACTCCCAAAAAAACCTCTCCCCTCCCCAGGACTTTCCATCCCACCGTTATTATTTAATACAATTCATTTTAACCCTTATTCCTGTCTCAGTGTCTTCATGGAATTGGACTTTGGTAGAGGTAAAGTTATCTGTCCATATAACATTATCTGTTGCGGCTCCACAGGCTTCAGCCTTCTGAATTTCTGGCAACCAGCTTTTATCTCGGCACGTTTCTCCTGTGTGTGTGTGTGTGTGTGTGTGTGTGTGTGTGTGTGTGTGTGTGTGTGTGTGTGTGTGTGTGTGTGTGTGTGTGTGTGTGTTGGAAGACAGACGTGCATGAAGGCAGCAGCACTTTAGCGCCGCATTTAGCGTGTGCAGCCCCCGTATCCACTAACAATTGCGTCAACTCTGTAAACGCTGGCGATCAAAAGCCCGGAAAGGCAGCATATTTTTTGCACAGACCCTGATGCATTTTTCCGTAACGGCCTTCTTTGCTTTTACAGAGACTCCTCCGGTCCTAACAAAGGAGTCCATGGGGAACTTGACCTGGCTTTTTTCTTCTGGCACGCTTGACGCTGGTGTTTAACAAAGTGCCAGAGGTTTTTTAAAACAGGGTACATCCAGTGCCAGCGTTCTTACCGTTTACGCTGACCTGTTTAGAGCTGTAGAAGCCTCCACGAGGACCCGGATGTAAACAAAGAGTGTGTGCGCGATGGTCGAGGGTCCCGTCTAGCGACTGGAACAATAATATTTCGAACGCGATCCGCCATTGCAGAGTGATCGCCCGTCGAAAATGGCTTGTTTTCACCACTGTAAAAAAATATGGAGATATGGACCTTTTTCTCAGGATCCCATCATTGGAGAGGACGGGAGGTTTTTTGGACTGGATTCACATCCGTCCATTTTAAAGGGTCCTCGGATCATTCCTAAGTTGCGTTAGAGCGCCCCAAAAAAAGAAAACAAAAGATTTGAAAACACGTAGATCTACGTCTATGGCACTCGACGGCTGTATTTGCAAAGTGGGTAGGTGTTGTTGTAAGTACTGGGAGCTGATGGTAGGTGTTGTTGTAAGTACTGGGAGCTGATGGTAGGTGTTGTTGTAAGTACTGTGAGCTGATGGTAGGTGTTGTTGTAAGTACTGGGAGCTGATGGTAGGTGTTGTTGTAAGTACTGGGAGCTGATGGTAGGTGTTGTTGTAAGTACTGGGAGCTGATGGTAGGTGTTGTTGTAAGTACTGGGAGCTGATGGTAGGTGTTGTTGTAAGTACTGGGAGCTGATGGTAGGTGTTGTTGTAAGTACTTGGAGCTGATGGTAGGTATTGTTGTAAGTACTGGGAGCTGATGGTAGGTGTTGTTGTAAGTACTGGGAGCTGATGGTAGGTGTTGTTGTAAGTACTTGGAGCTGATGGTAGGTGTTGTTGTAAGTACTGGGATCTGATGGTAGTCGTTGTTGTAAGTACTAGGAGCTGATGGTAGGTGTTGTTGTAAGTACTGGGAGTTGATGGTAGGTGTTGTTGTAAGTACTGGGAGCTGATGGTAGGTGTTGTTGTCAGCAATGGGAGCTGATGGTAGGTGTTGTTGTAAGCACTGGGAGCTGATGGTAGGTGTTGTTTTAAGTACCGGGAGCTGATGGTAGGTGTTGTTGTAAGTATCGGGAGCTGATGGTAGGTGTTGTTGTAAGTACCCGGGAGCTGATGGTAGGTGTTGTTGTAAGTACCGGGAGCTGATGGTAGGTGTTGTTGTAAGTACTGGGAGCTGATGGTAGGTGTTGTTGTAAGCAATGGGAGCTGATGGTAGGTGTTGTTTAAGCACTGGGAGCTGATGGTAGGTGTTGTTGTAAGCACTGGGAGCTGATGGTAGGTGTTGTTGTAAGTACCACGGGAGCTGATGGTAGGTGTTGTTGTAAGTACTGGGAGCTGATGGTAGGTGTTGTTGTAAGCAATGGGAGCTGATGGTAGGTGTTGTTTTAAGCACTGGGAGCTGATGGTAGGTGTTGTTGTAAGCACTGGGAGCTGATGGTAGGTGTTGTTGTAAGCACTGGGAGCTGATGGTAGGTGTTGTTGTTCGTACTGGGAGCTGATGGTAGGTGTTGTTGTAAGTACTGTGAGCTGATGGGGAGGTGTTGTTGTAAGTACTGGAGCTGATGGTAGGTGTTGTAAGTAATGGGAGCTGATGGTAGGTGTTGTTGTAAAGTACTGGGAGCTGATGGTAGGTGTTGTAAGTAATGGGAGCTGATGGTAGGTGTTGTTGTAAGTAATGGGAGCTGATGGTAGGTGCTGTTGTAAGTACTGGAGCTGATGGTAGGTGTTTTTTGTAAGTAACTGGAGCTGATGGTAGGTGTTGTTGTAAGTACTGGGAGCTGATGGTAGGTGTTGTTGTAAGTTACTGGAAGCTGGGGGCCATCCAGTCTGTCAATGCCCGCTCTAATCATGGTCATATCGCCGCGCAGAGCAGTGGCTCCCCCCCCCCCAAGTCCTCCCCGACACCACCACCCGCCCGCCCCACCACCACCCCTCATGGACACCTGGTGTTGTGATTTGGGTCGGAATCCAAATCAAGGACTTCTCCCACAGCCTCACCACTCGCTGTGTTATCGCTCACAGCCAGCGTACGCTCTGACATCAGCGAAGGAGATTGCTAGACTGGGTGAAACACCAAGGCCAGATTCCGGGCCTCCATACACACACACACACACACACACGCACACACACATGTAACATAAACCTGCATCACACGCCTTCGCGTCCCTGCTCCTCTCCCCCGTCCCCCCCCACCCTCCCCCCTGGGCTCCTTTTTTTTCCCCGCTCCTCCCACGCACTGCCCCATCTGGGGGCAGAGCGTGAGAGTAGTATTTTTTTTTTGCCCGTTCCATTCCATCCCACCCGCCCCCCCCCCCCCCCCCACACACAATTATTGCAATGAGGGAATGGGCAACCCGCCCAAGATAGCGCCGCTCATGGCTGCTGTGGTGTTGGGGAGTGTTGTTTCTGTCTGTTGTAAACTGTGATCCACTGTACAAATCAAATTCCTAACATGTTCACATGTCATGGCAATAAAGTCTTCTGATTCTGATTCTGATTCTGATGGTAGGTGTTGTTGTAAGTACTGGGAGCTGATGGTAGGTGTTGTTGTAAGTACTGGGAGCTGATGGTAGGTGTTGTTGTAAGTACTGGGAGCTGATGGTAGGTGTTGTTGTAAGTAATGGGAGCTGATGGTAGGTGTTGTTGTAAGTACTGGGAGCTGATGGTAGGTGTTGTTGTAAGTACTGTGAGCTGATGGTAGGTGTTGTTTTAAGTACTGGGAGCTGATGGTAGGTGTTGTAAGTACTGGGAGCTGATGGTAGGTGTTGTTGTAAGTACTGGGAGGTGATGGTAGGTGTTGTTGTAAGTACTGGGAGCTGATGGTAGGTGTTGTTGTAAGTACTGGGAGCTGATGGTAGGTGTTGTTGTAAGTACTGGGAGCTGATGGTAGGTGATAAGCATCTCCTTACTCATGTAATCGTGATAATACAGTGCTAATCAGTGCTAATCAGATGCAGGCTGTAATCAAGTGATAAATAATGGGTTTTATGGACATAATGGGTGATTAATTTCAGCTTTATTTTCGTGTGCAGCTGTTCTCCTCTGTGTTGAGACTGCTGACGTACGCAAGCACGCACGCATGCACACACGCACACACACACACACACACACACAATGGCATCACACATAACTCCAGAGAGAGAGAGAGAGAGAGAGAGAGAGAGAGAGAGAGAGAGAGAGAGAGAGGAGAGAGAGAGAGAGAGAGAGAGAGAGAGAGAGGAGAGAAGAGAGATGAGAGAGAGAGAGAGAGAGAGAGAGAGAGAGAGAGAGAGAGAGAGAGAGAGAGAGTGTGTGTGTGTGTGTGTGTGTGTGTGTGTGTGTGTGTGTGTGTGTGTGTGTGTGTGTGTGTGTGTGTGTGTGTGTGTGTGTGTGTGTGTGTGTGTGTGTGTGTGTGTGTGTGTGTGTGTGTGTGTGCCCGTGCGTGCGTGCGTGCGTGCGTGCGTGCGTGCGTGCGTGCGTGCGTGCGTGCGTGCGTGTGTGCGTGCTGGGGGGGGGTGAACTGAAGGACATAGTTTACAGGTTCCTAAAATAATTAGGATTGCACAACCACACACAAGCACGCGCACACAAACACATACACACAGACACACACACACACACACACACACACACACACACACACACACACACACACACACACACACACACACACACAGACACACATTTCAATTATATCCTTATTATTTAAACAATAAATGACATAATAAATTACACACTAGATCAGGGGTGTTTAACAGGGGGTCTGGGACCACTAGGGGGTCCTCAGAGTTACTACAGGGGTCCGCAAAATCTTAGGATGTATATATTTACATTAACCACTTGAACCGTAGTATCCCTATTCTGAGACCTTTAGCCAATCATAGTTATCATTGCTTTCATTACAATATAGAGCTATTTAACACTGTTACTGAACAAACACTCTATAGTAATGATTACTATCACAATATAGAGCTATTTAACACTGTTACTGAACAAACACTCTATAGTAATGATTAATATCACAATATAGAGCTATTTAACACTGTTACTGAACAAACACTCTATAGTAATGATTACTAACACAATATAGAGCTATTTAACACTGTTACTGAACAAACACTCTATAGTAATGATTAATATCACAATATAGAGCTATTTAACACTGTTACTGAACAAACACTCTATAGTAATGATTAATATCACAATATAGAGCTATTTAACACCGTTACTGAACAAACACTCTATAGTAATGATTAATATCACAATATAGAGCTATTTAACACCGTTACTGAACAAACACTCTATAGTAATGATTACTATCACAATATAGAGCTATTTAACACCGTTACTGAACAAACACTCTATAGTAATGATTACTATCACAATATAGAGCTATTTAACACCGTTACTGAACAAACACTCTATAGTAATGATTACTATCACAATATAGAGCTATTTAACACCGTTACTGAACACACACTCTATAGTAATGATTACTATCACAATATAGAGCTATTTAACACCGTTACTGAACAAACACTCTATAGTAATGATTACTATCACAATATAGAGCTATTTAACACCGTTACTGAACAAACACTCTATAGTAATGATTACTATCACAATATAGAGCTATTTAACACCCGTTACTGAACAAACACTCTATAGTAATGATTACTATCACAATATAGAGCTATTTAACACCGTTACTGAACAAACACTCTATAGTAATGATTACTATCACAATATAGAGCTATTTAACACCGTTACTGAACAAACACTCTATAGTAATGATTACTATCACAATATAGAGCTATTTAACACCGTTACTGAACAAACACTCTATAGTAATGATTACTATCACAATATAGAGCTATTTAACACCGTTACTGAACACACACTCTATAGTAATGATTACTATCACAATATAGAGCTATTTAACACCGTTACTGAACAAACACTCTATAGTAATGATTACTATCACAATATAGAGCTATTTAACACCGTTACTGAACAAACACTCTATAGTAATGATTACTATCACAATATAGAGCTATTTAACACCGTTACTGAACACACACTCTATAGTAATGATTACTATCACAATATAGAGCTATTTAACACCGTTACTGAACAAACACTCTATAGTAATGATTACTATCACAATATAGAGCTATTTAACACCGTTACTGAACAAACACTCTATAGTAATGATTACTATCACAATATAGAGCTATTTAACACCGTTACTGAACAAACACTCTATAGTAATGATTACTATCACAATATAGAGCTATTTAACACCGTTACTGAACAAACACTCTATAGTAATGATTACTATCACAATATAGAGCTATTTAACACCGTTACTGAACAAACACTCTATAGTAATGATTACTATCACAATATAGAGCTATTTAACACCGTTACTGAACAAACACTCTATAGTACTGATTACTATCACAATATAGAGCTATTTAACACTGTTACTGAACAAACACTCTATAGTAATGATTACTAACACAATATAGAGCTATTTAACACTGTTACTGAACAAACACTCTATAGTACTGATTACTATCACAATATAGAGCTATTTAACACTGTTACTGAACAAACACTCTATAGTAATGATTACTATCACAATATAGAGCTATTTAACACTGTTACTGAACAAACACTCTATAGTACTGATTACTATCACAATATAGAGCTATTTAACACTGTTACTGAACAAACACTCTATAGTAATGATTACTATCACAATATAGAGCTATTTAACACTGTTACTGAACAAACACTCTATAGTACTGATTACTATCACAATATAGAGCTATTTAACACTGTTACTGAACAAACACTCTATAGTACTGATTACTATCACAATATAGAGCTATTTAACACTGTTACTGAACAAACACTCTATAGTAATGATTACTATCACAATATAGAGCTATTTAACACTGTTACTGAACAAACACTCTATAGTAATGATTAATATCACAATATAGAGCTATTTAACACTGTTACTGAACAAACACTCTATAGTACTGATTACTAACACAATATAGAGCTATTTAACACTGTTACTGAACAAACACTCTATAATAATGATTACTATCACAATATAGAGCTATTTAACACTGTTACTGAACAAACACTCTATAATAATGATTACTATCACAATATAGAGCAATTTAACACTGTTACTGAACAAACACTCTATAGCAATGATTACTATCACAATATATAGATTTAACCTTTTAACCAAACAAATTAAACAAAATTGACCCTCCCTAATAAGTAAAACTCCTGTATTCAAAATTGTACTTCAGTAAAAAAGTGCAAAAGTATTTGGCAGCTACAAGTATTTAAAAAATGTATGTAGGCTATGACTTTGAAAACAGCAGATCTGCAAGCTTACAATGCATCCCAAAGTGACGTATTGTGAGCTTGCAGACTGGTTATTTTCCAACAGCTGAAGCAGTAGAAGAAGGGTTTTGTAATAATAAGAAGCTCTTTCCACCTTCTGTAAATAGTAGGGGGCACTAAGTGAAAAATCGTTACGCGGCGGATAAAAGCATGAAATTTGATACACATGTCCCTTGGGTCATCCTAAGACATCCTAGAAGGGGTGCCCAAAAAAATCTGAAACAGGAAGTGAGTTATCGACCAAATTTAAAATGGCCGCCTAGTGTTGTCGATTGACTCAAAAGACAACTAAAGAATCTCCAAAAAGTATAAATTGTGTCACACATGTCCCTTGGGTCATCCTAAGACATCCTAGAAGGGGTGCCCAAAAAAGTCTTCAACAGGAAGTGAGTTATTGACTAAATTGAAAATGGCCGCCTACAGTGTTGGCGATTGACTCAAAAAGCCTATAGAATCTCCAAAAAGCATACAATTTGGCACATATGTCCCTTGGGTCATCCTAACACATCCTAGAAGGGGTGCCCAAAATAATCTGAAACAGGAAGTGAGTTATTGACTAAATTGAAAATGGCCGCCTACAGTGTTGAAAGATGATGCAAGATACCTAAAGAATCTCATAAAAGCATGAAATGTGGTACAAATGTCCCTTGGGTGATCTGAACGCATTCTACAAGGGGTGCCCAAAAAGGTTTTAAACAGGAAGTGACCGCCTAAAGCAGTTGACACAAAAGAAAACATAAAGGGACGTCATAAAAGTGTATAATTTGGTACGTACATTGAGTGCTTCTTAATATATCCTAGAAGGGGTTATTTATTATTATTATTATTATTAGGAAACCGGTGGATTGTGCAGTCCGGGTAGGGAATGAGGCTTTGCCCCAGGTGAAGGAGTTTAAGTATCTCGGGGTCTTGTTCACGAGTGAGGGGAGGACGGAGCAGGAGATCAGCCGGAGAATCGGAGCAGCAGGAGCGGTATTGCAGTCGCTGTACCGCACTGTGGTGACGAAAAGAGAGCTGAGCCAGAAGGCAAAGCTCTCGGTCTTCCGAGCAATCTTCGTTCCTACTCTCACCTATGGTCATGAAGTGTGGGTCATGACCGAAAGAATAAGGTCGCGGGTACGAAATGAGTTTTCTCAGACGGGTGGCTGGCATCTCCCTTAGAGATAGGGTGAGAAGTTCGGTCACCCGGGAGAGACTCGGAGTAGAGTCGCTGCTCCTTCGCTTGGAAAGGAGCCAGCTTAGGTGGTTCGGGCATCTAGTACGGATGCCTCCCGAGCGTCTCCCTAGGGAGGTCCTCGCTGCACGTCCCACTGGGAGGAGACCCCGGGGCAGACCAAGGACCAGATGGGCGGATTACATCTCCACACTGGCCTGGGAACGCCTAGGGATCCCCCAGGAGGAAGTTGCTAATGTTGCTCAGGAGAGGAAGGTCTGGAGCTCTCTGCTGGAACTGTTGCCCCCGCGACCCGACTCCGGATAAGCGGTTGAAGATGGATGGATGGATGGATGGGTTATTTATTTGTTTGTTTGCTTGTTTATTAAACTTTTTAGGAAGGGACCATGTTGAAGAAATTCTAAATGGCTGTTTAAACAGTTGACCATGGCAGTCTGCATATTATGCAGACTCAATACGACAGGTTATGCAGTGCATAACCTGCCGTATTTTGTAGTCTACCTTTTTTTTATTGTACTCTTTGAATCTTCTTTATTTATCTAACTCTCTGCATATTCTTATTTATTTTACTCTGCATCTTATCTTACTCTGCATATTCTTATTTTACTCTCTGCATCTTATTTATTTTGCACTCTACATCTTCTTGCTTGTTTTACACTCTATCTTCTCATGTATTTTCTTCTTACTCATCGTAATCATTACTGTTTTTTTGTGATTAGTGTTTAGTAACTACATGTATTCATGTGTGCCATTTCCAGCACATTGGCATAATGCTCTGCAAGGTAACCCAGCATCCCGGCATCTACACTTTCTCGAACAGAAGGGCTTTGCAGCCACACGTGAGTTCTCTACAAACTTAAGCAGCCTCTGGCAAGAGTGTCCATAAAGGTGTCCACGAATCAGCGACTTTAATCCATCCATATTTGTCAGGAGATGGTAGAGATTGCATAGCTTTCAGGCTTCTGGACCAAATGCCAGATTGGCTGCTCGATTTGAATATTGTAGCAGTGCAGCCCGTGTGGGAGGAGTGTTTTCCATTGAGAGACTATTAAAACTTTGTTTGGCACCCCTTAGGATGCATTCAGATCACCTAAGGGACTTATTTCTTATTTCCACACAACAGCTCTGAGGTGTATCAAAGACATAGTTCAATGATGAAAATGAGTGGTCTTCTCCTTTAAACAAACTCCTTGTTCTTTTAATATATTTATATTATTATATGTATATTTATATATGTATACATAAATATAAAATCACTATAACTATATAAATATAGTATAAATATCTATAACTTTAAGTTATATATAGTTATATTGTCAGGGTACCCGTCTGTCTGTCCCTTTTATGCCCTTATATGGACATATCTATATCTGCCTGTCATTGTCCCCCTTTTTGCCAATATGTCTGATGTCATCAGTGGCGGTTCTGAACAACTGGATCTCCATATGCCTATATATGGTCATATCCGGTGATCCTGGACATCCGAACGACTGATCCTGGACATCCGAACGACTCGACACCGGGCACCGCCCTCCACTCCCTCGAGTCTTCGCCGAGTGTGAAGTCGGGCGGTCCCACATTATGGGATTAGCAGTGGGATCTGTGGCTCTGGACAGCGCAACCCCGAGCCGTATCGGTCAGATCGGTGGTTCTGGACAACGCCAATTTGACCGAACCGACGCCGGGGCATGGCGCTCCCTTGGGTCGTCATGAGCGACGTGCGCGCCGAGTTGGGGGTGATATGATACAGACGTAGAGTTTACATGCATTTATTGTACGATAGAGCTTGGTGTGAATTGCCTTTGACTGTAAGGGTACCAAAAGGAACGAATACATTATGCTACAGTACATGTGGGAAAAGCGGAACGAGGAGCGCCCGTTTTCATTTAAAGTATACCCCCATTTTTTCCTTTTTTTAAAGATTAGTTTTTGGGGCTTTTATGCCTTTATTTATAGGGCAGCAGACTGACAGGAAATGGGGAGTGACGCGCAGCTAAGGTCGTCGGGATCGGGACTCGACCTCGCGACACACCGCCAGGCTCGCAATACAGCCAATGGTGCCTCTAACTCTCAGTCATTTAGCTGGGGACCCCCTTGATCCCCGATTAAAGATCCTCAGGGGTCCACCACGTTGAGAACCACTTGAATACAAGCTGTTCAACATCCACTGGAAGAACTCAATGTCTTCTTTTAATTCTGTTGTTGGTTGTCATGGCTTCCAGTTCCCACTTGATGTTGTGTGGGAGTTCAGACTGCTCCAGATCGTACTGAGTAACTGCTAGCTTACATAGTGTCTTAAGACTAGGACTCAAATCCAAGATGAACAGGTTGTGTCCTCCAAATAGCATGATACGATCTCCCATCATGCAACAGCACATGTTACACTTTGAACGCGGCGGGCCTTTCCCCTTCGGCTCAACTTTCTTCCAGGAGAAGGTCTCTGGACTGAATCTCCACAGATCATTGAAGGTCTGGTTCGAGTTGCAGCCACCAAATATATACAGCTCTCCATTGTAAGCAAAGGCTGAATGACTGTAGCATCCGTCTGGAAGAACCTGTGCCGAAGGTGTGTTCAGCCAGCAGTTGGTCTCTGTGTCAAACACTCTGGTGTTGCTGACCTGGTGGTCCCCTAGGCCCCCAAATACAAACATCTTTGTCCCGATGATGGTGGCAGAGTGACAATCTGAACCAGGTGGTGGGGTGCCTCTGGTGTTGATTAAAGCCCAGACCATTATGGTGGTGTCCAACCCGTACATTGTATTAGTGTATCGAGACATGTTGACTCCTCCATAGATATACATGACCTTCCGCAACACACAGGCTGAGTGGTAGTACCTCCCCTCTGGTACAGTCCCAGAAACCCATGGTTTGAACCATCTGTGGGCATCGAGATCAAATGCATAAAGCACGTTGTAGGCTATTTTAAAGTCACTCCCTCCCCCATATACATATATACCTTCAATCAGCACAGCTGTGTAGCCATAGCACATGGATGGAACCTCAACAGGACATTCTCTTGCAGTCTCCTTTGGATGCAACTTCCTCCAGCCTAAAGAGACTGTGTTGAAGATGTGAACATCAATGGGACCATCGCCTCCGTAGGACCCTCCGAAGCAGTAGACTTCTTTCCCCGCTGCTACGCTGACCTGCTGGCATCCCTCTGCGGCCCCTTTGAGATTCACCGACCATCTCAACATGTCCAACACCAGCTCAACAGGTTTCAAAGCAAACTCACACTCAACCAAGCTTGAGCGTGTTGTGTTGTGTGCGCCGCTACTTATAATGGCACAGCGGCAAAAACGCCCAATGAAGCTCGTTCAATCCTTGATGTCGATGGGTTTTGTCGACCAATCAGGGAACAGGGATAGCCTGTCGATTGCCCTATTATGGCAAATCGATCACCATAGCAACCGCAGCCCAGGCTCTGGAAATCCCTGATAGTGTGTGGCATCGTGTGACCAACCTGTGACATCACTCACCTGCGACGTCAGTCGTCTATTATGTATAAATCTATGATGTATTTACACTCCATATTTGGGCACGGTTCAGCTCGATCAGATCCCACATTGAAATTAATGTTGAATTAAAAATAGAACAAAACATAAACCTTGTGTAGGAGCCTCTGTGGCCTACGGTCACAACTACGGTGCATTCACTCCACTGTGAGATTAGCTCTGGACACACAGACAGACAGACAGACAGACAGACAGACAAGATCTGCTATTTTCAATATGGGACGATTAAGTTGGGAAAGATGCAAATAGGGAATGCATGCCCCACCCTGTTATGTAATATGTTAAACCCGTTGTAACCTTCTGTCAGCCAGTTTTGTGTCCATACATGAGATCTATGTATCTGTCTGTCTGCCTGTGTCCCTTTTATGCCCTTATAAGGAGATTTCTGGTGATATCAGTATATGGCCATATATGGGCACGCCCATATATGGGCATATTCGGGGTATCGGCCGTTCTGGAAAGTCCTTGTGCTGTGGTAAACATCTGTGGAGAATGTGTGAAAAATGTCTGAAGAGCAGAAAAATGGCAGGTGTGGGGAATTCAATGAAATAAGTATCCACACTCTCTTGAGTAGTTGTTTTTTAATATTATAGGTTTGCACAGCACCAGCAGTCTAAACTGAGCAGTCGTTGGTTCAGTGACTATTTAACCCGGAGGCGACAGTGTCAGGGGAGGGGATACTTTAAAGGAGAATTCCGGACAAATTAAGTGTTATCTTTGATGTCTCGTTACTCACCTACCGATGTGAAAAGTAGCGTTCTTTTTTTTCATATATTCCCCTGTCGTCATTTTTTAAACCCCCTCCGTTGTCATAATGGGAGCGCGTGGCTAAGGGAAATTCGTCTATTATAACCGACGCAAACACTGGTTGCTTGTTTCTTCCAGAACCTGGCAACTCGTGTTGCCAGAATCTGGAAACAAGAAACCAGTGTTAAATCGTTCGCCATTGACGGCAGCCTCGCAGATAGTTTCAACGCATGTTTGACTATCATGAGACTCTACTATGAATACTAGTAGTGAAAAAAACAACTTTGCGTCGGTTATAATAGACGAATTTCCCTTAGCCACGCGCTCCCATTATGACAACGGAGGGGGTTTAAAAAATGACGACAAGGGAATATATGAAAAAAAAGAACGCTACTTTTCACATCGGTAGGTGAGTAACGAGACATCAAAGATAACACTTAATTTGTCCGGAATTCTCCTTTAAGTGTGCCTCAAGGTTCCGTCTTAGGTCCAGTTTTCTTCACCATTTACATAAACAACTAGTCTCCAAATTAAAAGATGACACAATTATTTATTGCACAGCTGACTCTGTCCAATTAGAAATGGAAAAAAACTCCTACAAGCTTTTAACACCCTGCAAGATGCACTCATCTCACTTAAACTGGTCCTGAACACTAGCAATACAAAATGTGTGATATTTTCAAGAGCTAAAAACATAAACTATAACTGGTTACATAGATACTGTTAGTGGATCCTCTATTGACAGAGTTACCGAATACAAATATCTTGGTATTTGACTTGATGAAAAATGCACATTTAAATATCACATTGCCGAGCTCACCACCAAACTAAGTCAGACATTTGGATTTCTTTTCAACAAAGTCAGCTTCCCGGTGAACTGCAGGAAAAGGATTGTTGATGCTGTCTTTATGTCAGTTTTGGATTACAGTGAAGTTATAGAAATGCTGCCCCTACCACTCTTTTACCCCTAGACACAGTTTATCACTCAGCACGTAGATGTATTACTGGTGAAAGCTACAGCACTCAGGTTGGTCTTCCCTCTGTGAGAGGAGAACTAGGTATCAGTTTAATTGTAAGGCTATTGATGGGAGGTTACCAACATACACCACATTGCTGCTAGAGTGGAAAAAAAGCCCTCACCAAAGAATGGCTTACACTTGAGGTTCCACCTGTTCAGTCTGAACGGGGAAAATCTGCTTTCTGCCATGATGCTCCAATTTCACGGAACACTGTTCTGTTATGGTTCTATTTTTGTCTCGGCATGGTGGAGAGTATGTTTTACCCTCTGTCCGTCCGTGTGTGTGTCCGTCCGCTCACAGCTAACATTGGTCAAGCTTCACGTGACATCACAATATGTAATATAAATAGGTAAGACAGGATTAATCAGGAACAATACTTTCTTTTACCACCTCGCCTGGCTCCGCACATTTTCTTGTTTTGTTTCCGTGTTTTATATCTGTACATGTCTTAATTGTTTGTGTGTGTGTGTGTGTGTGTGTGTGTGTGTGTGTGTGTGTGTGTGTGTGTGTGTGTGTGTGTGTGTGTGTGTGTGTGTGATCTCGAGAGCATTGCAAATGACGGTCAATAGAATAAATAAAGGTGTCAATCAATATCTTCAAGATAAGTTCAATTCAATTAAATTCGATTCAATTTTATTAAAGTGTTAACAAGTTGTCTCAAGACACTTTACATGTAGAGCAGAGACCCGACAGTCCCACCCTGAGCAAGACATTTTGCGACAGTGGCAACGAAAAACTCCCTCTTAACTGGAAGAAATGTCAGGCAGACCCTCGGCTCTAGGGTGGCGGCCTTCTGCCTCGACCGTGTCGGGGGGAAAGAAGAGAGAGAGAGGGAGAGACAGAGGAGCGACAGAGAGAGATACAAGTAGTAACAATAACAATAGTAGCAAATATAATAGTGTAAGATAGTATATGATAATATAATATAGTAGGCTACAACAATAATGTGTATACAGTATATAATGGTATAATATAAGAATGTTAAGATAATATACAGTATAGTGTAGTGGTATAGTGTAATGTAGGCTCATTTAGGCCACGACCAGAGCCTTTTCTGGCGTGTTCGAGACAACCGCCTATCCGACCGACTCGACGCCGGACACTCCCTCGGGTTGTCCGTGACACGTATGGCCAATTTGAAGTCGGTCAGTCGAACGTTATTGTTGACTGACACGGATCACTCAGATGGATTGAATGAATCCACAGGAAGTGATGGCCATACGTTCACGCAAGGCATGGGAACACTGGGAACTCGTGGACATACTGTGTAGGACGTGAACAAAAACGTGTGGGATTCAATGTGAGTCTGGTGAACGTTTGAACAAGATCTGTGGACGATCGGTCCTGATCTCCTGCAAGACAGACGGACAGACCCTCTTGTGATTTAAATCATTTCCTTTGACAAAATAAATAAAATGCCAGTCCTGCATGACAGCTTTAAAGTAAAGTAAAATAAATAAGGCAAAATAAAACATTGTGTTGGGTTGTGTCCTGTATAGTGCTTAGAATACAGTGGTGGCATACTACTACTACTACTGCTACTACTACTACTGCTGCTACTGCTGCTACTACTACTACTACTACTACTACTACTAAGAAGAAGAGAAAGAAGTGGAAAAAGAAGAAGCTGATGATGGATGGATGGGGCCTTTACTGCAATGATACTCAAAGTGAGGTTCGGGGACCCCCAGGGGTCCTTTGAGGGGTTTTCAGGTGGCTGCCGCACCATTTGGTTCCAGCCGATAGATAGTCTGGAACCAAATGAACCCGTGAAGAGGTTATGTGATCCTTCAATTTAAAAAAGCTTGAGAACCACTGGCCTATAATGCATATCAAACCACAGGGGTCCTTGATGTTAAAAAAAAGGACGACAATCACTGCCAGAGTATCAGTCACTGTATACAATATACAGTATACAATCACTGCCACACTCTGAGTAGCCTGCCCACCGCGTCTGATATCTGGTCTAGAGGGGCGGATTCAAAAACACAGGAGAAAACATCCGTGGGCTCCCATTGGTTCACCGATCTGTGCGGCTGCCCCGCCCCGCTCCGCGCCCCTCCTCCACCCCCAATGTGCAGCCCAGAGCCCTGACGTCACAATATTTGGCCCACTGCACTCTGGTTGGTTGGGGAAATGAAAGGTTGACTCCCACTTCCTATGCCAAAAATGTCAACAGCTTGGTCCAGGCTTTCTTTTTGAGCAAAACGAGAAGGAAAATAAAAGCCTGGATACCGAGGCTACTGCAAGAGCGACCAGATTTTAACCAGGCTTTTCACCAGGCTTCAACCAGGCTTTCACCAGGCCCTCCATACTGTCCACCTTGCCGAGGTACTCGCGCGTCACCTGGATGAAGTAGGGCATGGCGAAGTCCATGATGTTGTGCCTCCAGGCCATCTCCAGCACCACGTCGGGCCGCAGCAGGGCGTGGCAGTTGAAGAGGCAGGCGGCGAAGCACTCCTTCATGCCGGCCTGGACGAACCAGGCCAGCAGCTCCTCGGCCAGCTTCTGGTCGTTGGACTGCGCGGCATACTGCATGGCATCCTTGTACTGTTCGTCCTTCAGACACACCTCCACGCTCTCCTTCCAGCGGTCGCTGGCCTTGAACAGGTAGCCGGCGATGACCCGGAACTCCCGCGCCTTGTGCTTCTGCAGCCGCTCGGCCAACGCGGCGCCGTCAAAGTTGTCGTGCGCCTCGACGGAGGCGCGCAGCGCCTCAAAGTCCTTCTCGGCCACGAACAGGCCGTTGAGCGCCTCGTTGACGGACCTGTCGTTGCTGTGGCGCTGCGCCGACAGCAGGTAGGGCTTGACGAGGGGCAGCTCGTTGGCCTTGGCGAAAAGGTCGACGACGCGGTTGTGGTCCAACCGGGGGGTCAGCGCCACCAGCAGGTCGTTCAGCAGGTAGCGCTTGAACTCCAGGTAGAACTGGACGGCCTTGTAGCACAGCTCCACGTTGGCCACCTTGACGATCGTCTCCTTGAACTGTGCCTCCTTCCACGCCACCGTGGCGTGGCTCATCATGGTGACGGCGGCGTTGTCAAAGTCCTCGTACTTATCGTACAGGAAGACCAGCTCGGCCCACTGGTGGGCCTGCTCCGCGGCCCGCAGCACCTTGGGGATGTCGACGCGTGACCAGAACACCTCCAGGTACTCCTGCATCATCTGTGGCTTGAACTTGGCGTAGAGGAGGGCCAGCTCCGTGTACATGTCCATGTGCGTCTGCTCCAGGCCCAGGGCCGCCTCCAGCGCGGCCATCAGCTCCTTGAAGTGACCGCGCTCCTGGTAGTAGCCGACCAGCTCCTCCAGCTCGCCGGCGTGGACGATGACGTGGAGGCCGCACATCTGCGCCAGTCGGAACTCCTTCCCGTCGACGCAGGCGAAGCACACCTCCTTCCAGGTGGCGGTGCTGTTGGCCTTGCGGGCCGCGTCCGCCGCCGCCAGGTACTCGCCCATGTGCACCAGAGTCGAGGCCACCCGCCCGAAGTCGGACAGGCTGTTGTACAGCGACTTGGCCGGCGCATAGAGTTTCTCGGCATAGCAGCGGTCGGCGACTCGTTGGACGTCTGCGTCGTGGGGTCGGTCGATGAAGTCCTCCAGCTCCGCCAGACAGTTGGTCTTGGCCAGGGCGAAGAGCAGCTCCGTCTCCACGTAGGACTCGTGGGCCTTCTTGCGGGCCATTTGCAGGAACCTCGCCAAGTCCTCCCAGTTGCCGCTCTGATCGGCGGCCTGCACCACCTCCACGCACGCGGACGAGTCGTCGGCTTTGACGTAGGAGGCGATGGCATCCCTGACGAGGCCCTTCTGCAGTAGAGCCTTGGCCAGCGAGCTCCAGACGGCCGGCTCGTCACAGTGCTCCGCAAACTCGTAGGCCCGCGCCAGGTTGCCGACGTGCTCGATCAACACCTGCACAGCGGATGTGTTGACGTTGGACTTTTGGAAGACGGCGAAGGCCTCCTCGTAGAGGCCGTTGCTGACGGCCATGTCGGCGATGTCCTGGGCGTCATAGTTGTCCAGCCTCTGGACGTACTCCATCACGCGCGTGCGGTCGGCCTTGATCGCCATCAGGATAACCAGGTTCTGGAGGTTTCTGTGCTCAATGAAGTTGGAGTTGTCCAACACCATCTTCTCCAGCAGCTCGACGATGAGCTTGTTGGGCAGCTCCGCGGCCATGAAAGCCTTGATTATGACCGACACCTCCTCCGGGTCACGGGTTTCCGACAGGACCGTCTGCACCACGTGGTCGATGAGCGGCCGCCTAAAGGGGTTGGTCTCCTGCAGCACGCTGGCCCACAGCTCGGGGACGTTGCGGCGCACCAGGTAGCGGGACAGGCTGTTGAATAGCGAGTTGTCGTTGCAGACGCTGATGATCTCCTGGTCACACTTCCCTCTCATGTAGGCCATGCAGGCCAGGTGCGGGTCTCTCTTCTCGCAGTACTTGCCCACCACGCGGCTGTCGTAGTAGGGGTTCTCCATGAGGAA
This sequence comes from Gymnoscopelus braueri, assembly GCF_963280865.1. Taxonomy (NCBI): domain Eukaryota; kingdom Metazoa; phylum Chordata; class Actinopteri; order Myctophiformes; family Myctophidae; genus Gymnoscopelus; species Gymnoscopelus braueri. The sequence goes on along the minus strand of NC_137617.1, from coordinate 50,994,789 downwards.
GCACTCGGGGCTGTTGCCGCAGTCGATGTAGACCTTGGCCAGGGCGTTATGGGTGGCCGGCTCCTCGCAGCCGTCGCGGAGACGAGCCTCCAGCCAGGGACGGAGAAGGTGCAGCCGGTTCCTCTTCTCCATCTCGGCCACCAATTCGTCGGTGGAGAACTCTCCTCCTCCCGCTCCCGGGATCAGGCCTTTGATCACGTCCTCGGAGCAGTCAACATCCAGCAGAGCTCCAACCACCGCGGGCAGGCGGCTGGGGTTCACCTCCCGCACGTACACCTCAATGCACCTGTGCAGCTTGTTGTGGTAGAAATAGAGGACCAGGTCGCGGACCAATTCAAAGCGGTCGCAGACGAAGATGAGCGGCAGCTGGTCGGAGAGCTTGGCCTCCATGAGGAAGTTCTTGACGTCCTCAGGGTTGTAGTGGTTGCTCTCCTTGCAGATCGTCTCCACCTTCTTGATCTGGCCCATCCGGCAGGCCGCTTGGATGTACTTGAAGTGGACCTCCGGGTCCTGGCTGGAGTTCACGATGGAGCCCAGAAAGTGGTAGAGACCGTCTGAGCTGCTAAAGGACTCAAAGAGCTCCGTCAGGGATTTTGTGGAGAGTCGCTCATGGTACTTGGACGCCACCTGGACGCAGATCTGCAGATTCTGCTGTACGCACGCCGACAGCATGGCTCTGAGACACTCCAGAGAGTCTTCCACCGACAGGGAGCCAAAGAAGTTGACCAGCTTCTCTGCGTCGAACAGCTGTGCCTGCCCTAAGGCCCGCTTAATGTCCGACAGGTCGGTGTAGTGCTCCAGCGCCCTCTGCAGGAGACCCGCCTTCTCACACAGCCGGGCGATGTCTGTGCGGTCATAGTTGGTGAACGTCTGGCTGCCCAGGATGGCATCGGCGACCTGGGGGTCGTGCATGAGGTTTATCTCCAGCAGACGGGTCTGCAGAGGGCCCTGCGAGGGCTTGTCGTTCTTCAGGGTGTCCAGGAGGAAGGAGGTGCACTGCTGGATCAGGTTGAACTCCACGAACACGTCCACAATCTGTGCCACGTCAGCCGTTGACATCTCGTCTCGGACCAGCATCTGTGCGTACTGCAGGCCCTGCTCCGGGTTGATCTGCACCACGTTCCTGAAGCTCTGGATGACCTTGTTGTGGACGTTGGTCCTCATGTAGATGCCGAGGGCCAGGCTGGGGTCCACAGCGTTCACCAGGTCGCCCAGCTCCTCGGAGCACTCCAGCTTGTCCTCCTTCAGCCACTTCTCCAGCAGCGGCTTGTTGCCCTGCTGCTGCAGCACCATGCGGCACAGCTCCAGGGACTCGAAGCGGTTGAGCCGGCTCTGCTCCATCAGGATGCTGAAGTACTGCAGAAGAGGGGAGCTCTGGCCCGGCTCGGCCGGCATGCTCATGAAGCGGCAGACGGTGTCCTGCGTGCGCAGGAGGCCCTTCGGCGCCGTGGCGGCCACCTTCGCCGCTTCGGCGTAGTTTCTGCTGGAGAAGAGGTCGTTGAACCGGCGCTCGAAGAGCTCCTCGGCGCCGCACAGGTTGTTGCGCACGGCGATGCGCAGGGCCAGGTCCGGTTTCTCCATGACGTTGGTGATGTACGCCACGATGTTCTTCTCCTCCACGCACACCGACAGCACCTGGCCCTTCCTGTTGACCCCCATGACGCCAGCGGTGGCGCCGTGCGGTGCCGTGACGAAGATGGACTCGTTGCTGATGCGGTTGGTGTAGATGGGCGTGGCCGTCTCCAGGTCGTACAGGTGCATGTAGCCGTATTTGGTGATGAGGAAAACCACGTCCTGCTTGGAGCCGATCTGCAAGGCGACGGGGAAGTCGTTCTGAGCCTCCGGGGGGAACGTCACGTCCACGGACCTCTTGGGGAAAGGCTGGTTGCCGGTGGGAGGCGCGCCCACCTCGACGATGTGCAGCTTCCCTCCGGCCTGCTTTCTGACGGAGAAGCAGAACAGGGTCGACTCCTCTTTGTTGGCCTCCATCTTGAAGTGGGCGAAGCCGGCAGCGTGGCCCTCGATGTGCTGGGACACCTTCCTGTCCACCGAGTACAGCTGCATGGCGCCCACCACGCGGCCGCGCTGCACCGAGATGCCCACCAGCACCAGCCACCGGCGGCTTACGTCCATGTGGTAGTTGATGATCTGGCAGCCCGCCAGGCTGGCGTGGCGCTCGAACACCTTGGCGGGCTGCGCGTCGCCCTCCATGCCCCAGTGGTAGACGCCGTGCTCGGTCACGAGCGCCACCGTGTCGAGGGAGATCCACTTCCAGAAGGTCACGTCGTCCGTCATGGTGTGAGCCTTCAGCTTGCTCATGAGCTCGATGTCGAAGATCTGGAGGGTCTTGCCGGCCTTGAGAGCGATTACGTTCCTGCCGGGGTTCATGATGGCGCTGTCGGCGGAGATGGGCCGGCGGATGGGCGTGTCGGGGTCGGCCATGTCGACGATCACCACCTGGGCCTGCTCGCCCACCTTCTCCCGGACGCAGATGAACTTGTCCGACTCCATGGTCAGGGTGCTGAAGCCGATGTTGGCCGGGTTGATGCCCAGTTTCTGGAGCTGGAGGTGCTCCTGGAAGCGGATTGGCAGGGGTTGAGCCATGGCGGCGCTTCCTCACTACCTTCCCCCCTGTTCCTTCTTCTCTTGTCAATAAACTGCAGTCTCCTCTCCCGGATCCCAGCCAGACAGCCAGGGAAAGGTCGGTCTAAAGTCCAAATGAGTAACTTCTGTGTCCGTGGGAGTTCAACAACTATCAGTATAATGATTGCCCTTTGACGATGTTCCACGCTTATATTTGTCTCAGGAAGCAAATGTCATCATCCAGTATGCTGACGACACAACGCTAATGGGCCTGGTTGTCACGACGACAACCAGACACTGACAACCAGGTGTGTATGTGTCCACAGGACTGTAAACAAAGTGCTATTCACATATCTAGTCAACTACTTCTCTAATGTTAGTGATGTACACCAGGGTTTCTCAAAGGTGCCATGATGTAAGTCCAGGGGTGCCACAGCATACTTTGATAATATTTGAAATGTACCAATATCACTTCAGTTTAACCACACTGAGTTGCACTGCTCTTGGTGCGTCCTTGTTCAATACCCCCCCTCTCCCCAGAATAGGGATGCTGGGGTTCAAGTGGTTCAATGTCAAGTATGAAGTTATTTTTAATGTGTCCTAATGGAAACTGATATTCTCTCAAGTTTTCCTACATTTATGTCATATTACGGTACTTTATTTTATTTACCATAATACAACATCAATTTAAGATGATGTAAAGTAACAATGTCATTTAGTGCCGTGGATGAAGAAGTTATTTACAGTGCCCTGAGACAAAAAAGTTTGAGAACCACTGATAACAGAAAGTATTGGTATTGGTATCAAAATGTACTTAAAGTACCAAAAGTAGAAAGCTGTTGTGAGCTTGTAGATCTGCTAATTTCACAATATTTATCTGTGAGTCGAACTAAATGTAATGCCTCAACTCCTACAATTGCTTGTCAGGGTCGGGGTCCCCAGTTCAAATATGATTATGTTGGGGAGAAAACAATACTTTAAATATGAATTTATACAGAAAGCCCACTGATCGTAATGCCCTACTACATGGTGACAGTTACCATCCCACACCTCTAAAAAAGGTATCCCCATGGGCCAATTCAAAAGAATTCGCAGGATTTGCAGTCAAGATGATTCTTTCCAGGTACATGCTGAAGACTTAGAGTGTCGTTTTAAACAGCGTGGCTATCCAGTCCAATGGATTCAACCTGCCGCAGCTCAATTCAATAGATGTACTCAACTTGAATGTTTAAAACCCAAAGAGAAAACAGACAGAAACTGAGAAAAACACATCAAGTATTTTGTTCAATATTCTCCTCTGGGTCACCATTTTGAAGAATTGATCAAGAGGCATTGGTACATTCTAAACTCTGACCCTATTCTTGGCAAGTCTTTTGCAGTCCCTCCCCGCATTGTGTATAAAAGACCACCCAATTTGAGGAACCTACTGGTTAGGTCACACTTACGTCAGGCAACTCCCACACATTTTCTTAGTAATATTCCTGATGGCAATTACAAATGCGGCAGATGCGCTCAATGCAGTTTCACTTATAAATGTCACACTTTTAATCACCCTGTAACAGGTAAATGTTTTAAGATCAGAGGCGTCATCAGTTGCACCAAATCCAATATCATCTACGTGATCAAATGTGTATGTGGGCAAGACATTAACACCCCTGAAAACGAGGATCTCAGAACACAGGAGTGACATTAGAACTAAGGATTTTAGAAATCCTGTGGCAGTACATTTCCATCAAGCCCAACACTGCATCTCTTCATTGAAATATATAGGCATCGAGCGTGTTACATTGCCACCCAGAGGGGGAGACATTGATTCTTTACTCCTCAAAAGGGAAGCCTATTGGATTTCTACTTTGGACACAGTGAAAAGAGGTCTAAATGAATCTTTTGATATCAGGCCATTTCTGTAAACCCCCTTATTAGTCCTACTTTTATATATCTTAGGTTCCCCTCTTCTGTTTTTACCTGGGTATTTACCCCTTATTACTTTTAACATTCCTAATGTCGAATTTTTGCTATTGCCTAGAAGGCCCTTTAATGTAATATTTGTATGTGTATTTGGTGCAGTGACTTACTTTCTCCTCTCTTTTTGTGATCTTCCATAGGGTGCTGGTGACAGGATTTCCTTCCTCCTGGTGCAGCAGTATAGGACATGTTTTTTATGGACAATTACAGGGACCTGTCAGGTTTATCTTGAGCCTTGGCCTGCATTAGTTGTTCTCTTGTTCCGTCATACAATCGTTTACTTGTTTTCTGTCTATTAGTGTTTTCACACACCTTCAGGACACCTATAATAGAGTACGCTCTTAGAGCTGAGTTGTTTTGTTTATCTCCCTGAGATTATTAGGATACTTATGTTGAGGGATTCTAGTGGCGATCCCCCCCCCTATTATTTAGACCCTGTTTAAACAAATACAATTTCATGTCCTATGATGCAGCATGTCACTGTGTCCCCCCTTTGCTATGTTTTAAGTACCTATTCTTTATATTTATAACTAAATGTATTAATCTTGGGAAACTTTAGATGTATTTTTGTTTATTGCTATTTTTGGATCCTGGGATGGGTGCACACTGTTTATCTCCAGAGACTCTTTCTTGATTTGATATATTAGTCAACCTTCTGATTGAGTTGGCAGTGACCTCACTTGCCCTATTGGGGTGAGCCTATCATTGCATAGTAGTACCTATATAAACCTCTGTGTATGCCCTTTTCCACTATATATGTCCTGATGAAGGCCTGAACAGGCCGAAACGTTGACGAGCAATAAATTATGGAGCTTTTTGCAACTACCAGTGTGCAGACTTTATTCTTTTTCATTTTCGTCCCCAGTTCAAATATGATTATGTTGGGGGGGTCCCCAGTTCAAATATGATTATGTTGGGGGGGTCCCCAGTTCAAATATGATTATTTTGGGGGTCCGCAGTTCAAAGATGATGAGGTTGAGGACCATATAGTGGCTGATAACCGATAGAGGGAAGGGATGGGTTGCTATGTAAACACTGGGCACAGTTGCATAGTGGAACTTTACGTACCAGTAGCACAATACCTCAATGTAGAAATACTCTATTAAAAGTATGAGTAAAAGTAGGAGAGAGAGAGAGAGAGAGAGAGAGAGAGAGAGAGAGAGAGAGAGAGAGAGAGATCATTTTGTTTTAAAGCTGACAGGCAGAAACGACAGACTTCGACATCATCAAACTTTTAAGAGGCAGAAATATGACTGAAGGCTGGAGAGAGAGTACACACACTCACACTCACACTCAGACACACACACACGCACACACACACACACACACACACACACACACGCTCAAATGCACGCACATGCACGCACACAGGCGCACGCACACACGACAGACACACACACACACACACACACACACACACACACACACACACACACACACAGGCACGCACGCACAGAATAATGACTCCAGGTAGGGGGATGTCAGGTTGGAGTGATAGGCAGAGAGAGAGAGAGAGAGAGAGAGAGAGAGAGAGAGAGAGAGAGAGAGAGAGAGAGAGAGAGAGAGAGAGCTGACCCAATTGTGTGTGTGTGTGTGTGTGTGTGTGTGTGTGTGTGTGTGTGTGTGTGTGTGTGTGTGTGTGTGTGTGTGTGTGTGTGTGTGTGTGTGTGTGTGTGTGTGTGTGTGTGTGCCTTGCTCGCCCTTAGCTCCATTGCTCTTGCTGGTGGGAGGTCAACAGTAAACAAACCAACATACAGTAGAAGTGTATACAGGGTATCTGCACATTTATAAAGTGACTATATAAAGACATTTTTAAAGTCTAAATGGTCAATTAAGACATATGGAAGAGGCAAGTATCTCACAATAATGGCACCCAGGGATGCAGTGTGTGTGGGGGGGGGGGGGGGGGGTGGGGGGGGAGGTGATATCCCCCCCATTTTTGGGACGAAGAAAAAAGAAAAAACATCATTGTGGGTGGGGCCTGCATTCCCAACTTGCATTGTTCTTCACAGGAGTAGTTGTGAAAATAGCAGATCTACAAGCTCACAATGCCTCGCAGTGCGAGGCATTGTGAGCTTGTAGATCGGCTATTTTCACAATGTTTATCTGTGGAACCGAGTCAAACTAAATAATGCCTACAAGTGCATGTCAGGGTGGAGGGGGGGGGGGGGGGGGTCCCCAGGGTGTCCCCAGGGTGTCCCCAGGGTGTCCCCAATTCATATATGATTATTTTGGGGGTTTCCCACTTCAAATATTATTATTTTGGGGGGTCGTGGAAAGAAAAGTTTAGGAACCCTTGACCTAGTTGCTTGTTGTTGTTTTCATAGACTTGGTAGCTTGTATCTTCCGCAATCTCTGGCAACACGGGCCCCTATAAATACTCCAGTTTTGCCACGCCCCCCCCCCCCCCCCCCCCCCCAGACAGCCGTGCAGCTTTTTGACACAAACAAACTCTTATCAAGATTGTCAGTAAAAACAAAGTAACGATGACACCTTCTAATGTTCAAGTTTAAACACTGGATGGAAGAACAAACTGCTGAGTCATGATGTGTGACAGAGAAGAGGATGTTTTGTTTACAAACTGACTGCATTCTACAACAAAACAGGTGAGTTAGCATAGCTACAGGTAGCTGCTTAGCAGTGTTGGCAGGTCTGCTTGTAAATAAGCGACTTTGGGCTTGTTTTTCTGTGAAGTTGTTAAAATGTTAAAGCATTATATTGTGATAGTAATCATTGCTATATAGTGTTTGTTCAGTAACAGTGTTAAATAGCTCTATATTGTGATAGTAATCATTGCTATATAGTGTTTGTTCAGTAACAGTGTTAAATAGCTCTATATTGTGATAGTAATCATTGCTATATAGAGTGTTTGTTCAGTAACAGGAGTCTCCATGTCTCTCCAGCTCTTTAGTAAACATTTTCAGGTAGGTGGCAACATTTCTGCCAATCAGGAGAGAGTATTAGCTTAATTTATATAGTGTTCCAGTTCCAATGTTGTCTTATCCATTGTCATCACAATTGCCCTTAACATTTTTCCTGTTCTGAGTTCCCTATCCTGTTCTGTGGAGCATAATACATGAAAGCAGTCTTTCCTTGTTTACTGCGCTTACGTGGACTGGTATATCTAATGTGTGTTTTGTGTGTCTGCCCATATATGGAGATCTGTACATATGTCTGTCCTTGTCCATTTTATGGCCAGATCAGTATATGGCCATATATGGGTATATGTGGTTGTGGGAAGTCCTTGTGCAGTGGTAAACATCTGTGGAGATCTGTGTGAAGAAGCCGTGAAAAAAAAACATAAACAAAAAACATATGTGTAGCGAGCGCTGCTGCTAGGATAAAGATACCAAGGATTAGTCGATGACGTCACTGCTAAAATACCAAGGATGTGTCAGTGAAGTCACTGTCATATGATAATTACAGACGATGTTACATTGCGAGGTTTCAAAGACCTGCGCACACACTGCTTTGGTTGTGTATTGTTGCTCTGTTAATATTATAACTCAAGACAACGTCAGGAACAAAGTTTATTATTCACTCTAAACCGTGACTCTTCTTTTGTGACATGATATTCTCTATCTCCCAAAGCCCCATAGTCCACAGCACCCCCATGAGGCACATAAGTACCATTACTGTTGAATGAAGTGTACTCGGGTATGGAAGAATTTTGGCCAATGTGAATCCTGGCCAGCTGGGAGAGGGCAATCGTACTCGGGAACGGTTCGAATCAATCAATCGGACCCATTCTGAATCCGGCCCTTAAAGTAATCAAAACATTGGTTCGTTTGGGCCACAGCTAGAGCCTCTGGTGGTTCTGGACAACCGCCTATCCGACTGAGTCGATTTCCGGGCACTGGCACTCCCTCGGGTCGTCTGCGAAGTCTGTACCGGATTTGCAGTCGGGCGGTCGAACGGTTCTCGAGATACGTGCATTACAGACATACATACAGAGATTCGGTGCATTTATAGTAAGATGTTAGTTTGTCGTCAGTCGCTAATAAAGAACCTGTTAATTAAAACCAGAGAGAGAGAGGGGGGAGAGACAGACAGACAGACAGACAGACAGACAGACAGGCGGTATCTGTCTACTGGAGCATTGAAATGAAGGCTACAGAGTGTAAAATTAAACCTTGTGAAGAGAATAATGATGATTTATGTAAATCATATCAACAGAATAATGATTATTTATGTAAATCATATCAACAAAGCACAGTTAATAAACTGACTCTTATTTCAGATTAATTAGCAGCCAGTCAAGTGTGTCTGTTATAATAAAACATAGTTGAATATTACTTTCTCATTTAATCCATTGTTGATTTGACTTGATTTAATTTGGTTTCCTGGTCAACACTCTATGCAAGTACATATAAGACGATCAATAATCGAATTGAAACATTATGTTCAGTTATTGACGTTTTTTAGACAGTTTTTATGTCAGATGTCAACAGGTCTGTAACTCTGAAAGTGTACAATTGGAACCAAATGGACCATTATGGGTCCATTTGTACACTGTGTCACTATGACTCAGACATAGCCATAAACAAACCCGATACGCCCATATATGGCCGTGTCACTATGACTGAGACATAGCCATAAACAAACCCGATACGCCCATATATGGCCGTGAAAAGGGGGGGGGCGTACAGGGATTGCATCATCAAAACCAACGGGGGGGGGCTTGTTTTCGCCAAAAACACATTATTATAATTTGATCATTTATATCTGCAAAGTATTAGTAACTAAAGTTTTCAAATAATTGAAGTGGAGTAAAAGCACAATATTTTCCTCTGAGATGTAGTGGAGTAAAAGTAAAAGTATTGAAAATTGGAAATACTCAAGTACAGTACCGGAGTAAATGTACTTAGTTACTTTACACCACTGGTTTGTGGAAAGTGTTGAAAGTGTTGTGAAGGAGGTTGTGAATTCACGTCCTGTTTTGTAAATGACGAAACAAAAGCCTTTTTCATCATAAGAAAGAGAAGACGGCACTTCTCTTTTCTTCAGTGTGTCGTGTGGAAGTCGACCGTACCAGATACCTGCGAGAACACTTAGATAGGGTAAGTGATATTTTTTGGTTAAAACAAAACGTTTTTTGTTAAAGAGGTGGTGCCATGGTTTTTCACTTTTTCTGTTTTTCATGTGTCTATGAGGTTGATAGAACTTCATTAAGCCCCCTGGTGGTGTTTTTATGGTGTTTTATGTCTTCTCTGACTATTTTGAGTTTCTTCCTGGAGGCTGAAACCTTGAGGGTCAAACGTGCCAATAGAAAAACAGAGCTTTAATGACGCAGTAGAAATATACCCTCCCCCTCATTATCATAACACAACAGGTGTGGGCATGAGGAGGAGGGAGGGACTAGGACAGGTGGGTGGTCTTGTAGGAGGAGGCGGAGGGACTGGTTCAGCCAGGTGGGAGGTGCTAAGGTGAGAACCAGGTATACTTAATGAACTGGAGACGTGTCCACATAAAAACATAGTTTTAACACTTTCTGTACACTTTTTTGAAAAAAATCTTCCTCCTAGTATAACCATAATACCTGATGATTATGTTTTAGGGGGGTAAAAATCACTGAAAATCACGGCACCCCGTCTTTAAAAGGTTAAAGCACTATATTGTGATAGTAATCATTACTATAGAGTGTTTGTTCAGTAACGGTGTTAAATAGCTCTATGTTGTGATAGTAATCATTACTATAGAGTGTTTGTTCAGTAACGGTGTTAAATAGCTCTATATTGTGATAGTAATCATTACTATAGAGTGTTTGTTCAGTAACGGTGTTAAATAGCTCTATATTGTGATAGTAATCATTACTATAGAGTGTGTGTTCAGTAACGGTGTTAAATAGCTCTATATTGTGATAGTAATCATTACTATAGAGTGTTTGTTCAGTAACAGTGTTAAATAGCTCTATATTGTGATAGTAATCATTACTATAGAGTGTTTGTTCAGTAACAGTGTTAAATAGCTCTATATTGTGATAGTAATCATTGCTTTAACGTCTTAAAGGTAGAAATGGCCGTGGCTTTCCACTCTGATGACATCGAGATCCAAGAGGAAGACTACGACGATATCGACGCCCAGACGGCAGAAGAAGACGTCAAACGTGAGAATGTGGACGAGCAGACTCCAGCTCCGCTGGAACAACCACCCAAGAAACGCAAGTCTGGTAAGAAATATTATTAAAAAATCATCCATAATATGAATGTATAATATGTTATTAAAACATCCATATATGACTTTATCTAATTATATTATTAGGGGTGTGCCGATGTATCGTCCCGCGATATATCGCGATATTAAAACGTGACGATATGTATCGTCGTGACGTCATACTGTATTGTTCCTTAAAGGTTTCATGACATTCAGTTTTACAACACATTAAAAGTCTTTGTCGTGGTCCTTTAAACGTGTATAAAAAGTTTTAACTGAAAATTCCACTCCAGTGAGCCATTGCAGGTGTTTTTCTCTCACATTTCTAAAGCCTTTTCAACCGCAATAAAAAAAGAAATCTTTGCCTGCGGGTGTCGCTGTTGAGGGATTTTGCCTGTCAATCATCACCTCTGCTCCGCCCCCCCCCCCCCCCCCCCCCCCCAAAGGAAAGGATAGGGGAGGGACGAGGAGGAGAGTGGGCGGGATTAATGGCCTGTGACTTCACTATCCAAGGGACAATCTCAGATTACTTTTCAGCCTAACTATTCAGAAAACCCCAGACCACAGAAAATCCACTGAATGTTCAAAGTTCTGTTTTTTTGGGTGTAATTGAGGTCATAAAATCCCCCAAAAAACATTTTAAAAAAAAGTGAAAATGAATGTCATAGAACCTTTAAGCTTGCATAATTGTATTTATTTTTGTGTGTAAAACACTTTTTTATATGTTTTATAAATAGAGCACTTTTAAACTGAAGATGATGGCCAAAGTTTATGATATTAAAAAAATAAAATAATGTACCGTATCGTATCAATATCATGAGCCCAATATTGTGTATCGTATCATATCGTGACATTTGTGTATCGGCACACCCCTATAAATGATCAATATATGAATATATATATTTCTAGATTTTCAAATCCAGTCAGACCATTGAGTTATGGCCGTTTGACAGTGGTGAAAAAAGTACTCACATATGTGTTACAATACTGAAATGTAGAAATACTCTGTTACAAGTAAAAGTCTGTAATTCAAAATATACTCGGGTAAAAGTACAAAAGTATTTGTATCAAAATATACTTACGAATACTTATGAGTATTTCCTTATGCAGAAAGGCCCATTTCACAAGTTTTCAAATGTATACAAATCTTTTGAAAATGGCCTCGATCTACAAGCTCACAATGATCGCGACGCATTGTGAGCTTGTAGATCTGCTATTTTCAAATGGCCGAAATGTATATACGGCTGAAGTGGTTAATGTATGTTTTGTAATAATACAGCCTTCTGTCACTGGTTGTGACACAATAAGGTCCTCCGGACAGGATTGCATCAGAAAAACAGCCTTCAGAAACTGTAACTTCCTCTCAGTGGTGTAAAGTAACTAAGTACATTTACTTAAGTACTGCACTTAAGTACACTTTTGATTTTTACTTTACTGGAGTATTTCCAATTTTCAGTGCTTTTGCTTCTACTCCACTACATCTCAGAGGCAGATACTTTTACTCCACTACATTTATTTGAAAACTTTAGTTAGGTTGTAGATTTTGATTATTATTACAAAACATACATTAACCACTTCAGCCCTATATATATTTCTGCCATTTGAAAATAGCAGATCTACAAGCTTGTAGATCTGCTATTTTCAAATGATTTTTTATACATTTTGAACGTGTGAAATGGGACATTCTGCATAATGAGTACTTTTACTTTTGGTACTTTAAGTACATTTTGATGCCAATACTATTGTACTTTCACTCAAGTACATTATTAATTCCAGACTTTTACTCGTAAGAGAGTATTTCTACGTTGCAGTATTGATACTTTTACTTAAGTAAGAAATGTGAGTAGATCTACTTTTTCCACCACTGGTTGTGACACAAGGACCTCCGGACAGGGATTGCATCATCAAAACCAACAGCCTTCAGAAACTATAACTTCCTCTCATTAATGACTTGCTGTTTCTGACAGTGGTGGAAAAAGTACTCACATGTTTTACTTAAGTAAAAGTATCAATTCTGCAAAGTAGAAATATAATGTAAAAAGTCCGGAATTCAAAGTTTACTTGAGTAAAAGTACAAAAGTATTGGCATAAAAATGTACTTAAAGTACCAAAAGTAAAAGTACTCATTATGCAGAATGTCCCATAAGAGTTCAAGTGTATACAAATCTTTTGAAAATAGCAGATCTACAAGCTCACAATGTGTCGCATCGCAACGCATTGTGAGCTTGTAGATCTGCTATTTTCAAATGACCAAAATGTATATTGGGCTGAAGTGGTTAATGTATGTTTTTGTAATAATAATCAAAATCTACAAAGTAACTAGTAACTAAAGTTTTCAAATAATTGTAGTGGAGTAAAAGTACTGACAATTGGAAATACTCCAGTAAAGTACAAATACTTCAAAATGATACTTAAGTACAGTACTGTACTTAGTTACTTTCCTCCACTGGCTGTTTCTGACAATGTGCTGTTAAGTTATGAGCCGTTGCTATGGTTACAGCTGCAGTGTTTATGACTTAGGGCTGAAGCAATGCCATATAAGGTTTGTGTCGGATGTTAATCAAAACAAACACATAAATACTGCTTCATTATTCTGTCATAATAACATTAAACTACTTGAGAAACTTGTGTGTGTGTGTGTGTGTGTGTGTGTGTGTGCGTGTGAGTGCGCTTCTGTGTGTGTGTGTGTGTGTGTGTGTGTGTGTGTGTGTGTGTGTGTGTGTGTGTGTGTGTGTGTGTGTTTGCGTGTGTGTGTGCGTGTGCGTGTGCGTGTGCGTGTGCGCGTGCGCTTCTGTGTGTGTGTGTTTGTGTGTGTGCGCGTGTGAGTGCGCTTCTGTGTGTGTGTGTGTGTGTGTGTGTGTGTGTGTGTGTGTGTGTGTGTGTGTGTGTGTGTGTGTGTGTGTGTGTGTGTGTGTGTGTGTGTGTGTGTGTGTGTGTGTGTGTGTGCAGTCAGTAGAAGGGTCAAGCTGGTAGGACTGGCTGTTGGGTTGCTGTGTGTTGTTCAAGCTCTCCTCAACATCGGTCTCAGACTGTCTCTCCGTAAGTCAACTTTCATAACGTTTTATACGTCTGTGATATAACATGTTTTATATGTCTGTGATAATATAACATGTTTTATATGTGTGTGATAATATAACATGTTTTATATGTCTGTGATAATATAACATGTTTTATATGTCTGTGATATAACATGTTTTATACGTCTGTGATAATATAACATGTTTTATAAGTCTGTGATAATATAACATGTTTTATAAGTCTGTGATAATATAACATGTTTTATACGTCTGTGATAATATAACATGTTTTATACCTCTGTGATATCATTTAATCATATATTGCGGAAGAGCGCCCCCTATCGGAAATGTCCAGCAATGGCAGGGAATGTGTTAATTGATGAAAAGTTGTGACTTTTTAAATCTTTTGAAATGATAAAGCTCAGCTCAGGGTCCTGGTAGAGTTAACATACAGTACAGTAGAGCTGAGGGAACATAGACAACCTACCCCACAACCTCATGAAGGGTAACATACAGTAGAGCTGAGGGAACATAGACAACCTACCCCACAACCTCATGAAGGGTAACATACGATAGAGCTGAGGGAACATAGACAGCCTACCCCACAACCTCATGAAGGGTAACATACAGTAGAGCTGAGGGAACATAGACAACCTACCCCACAACCTCATGAAGGGTAACATACGATAGAGCTGAGGGAACATAGACAGCCTACCCCACAACCTCATGAAGGGTAACATACAGTAGAGCTGAGGGAACATAGACAACCTACCCCACAACCTCATGAAGGGTAACATACAGTAGAGCTGAGGGAACATAGACAACCTACCCCACAACCTCATGAAGGGTAACATACAGTAGAGCTGAGGGAACATAGACAACCTACCCCACAACCTCATGAAGGGTAACATACGATAGAGCTGAGGGAACATAGACAGCCTACCCCACAACCTCATGAAGGGTAACATACAGTAGAGCTGAGGGAACATAGACAACCTACCCCACAACCTCATGAAGGGTAACATACAGTAGAGCTGAGGGAACAATCTTCCTCACAACCTCATTAATGATCAGAACAAAGTGTGTGTGTGTAAAAGTCATCAGTTTGTTGATTGTCCTTCTAACAGATTCTGAATGGATGAAAGAGAAAGACAACCTGGTCAAAGACCTGGACCAGATGACTGACCAGAAGGACCAGATAAAGTCCAGATACGACAACCTGACAGACCATAATGACCAGCTACAGTCCAGTTTTGACCAGATACAGTCCAGATACGACAACCTGACTGACCAGAATGGCCAGCTACAGTCCAGTTTTGACCAGCTACAGTCCAGATGCAACCGACTAATTGAACGAGATGACATCATGAGGGCCATTTGTGGTCAGTGACACATCACTGTTTTTATTCATTGTTATATCATGTTTTTCATCATGTTATCGTTAATTAGAGCAAATGGGGAAAAGCAGTGGCTAACTTTATTATTTTTGTTATTAGAACCAGATGGATTTACATTCGATGGTGGTGTGTGTTATTACATCTCTTCTACTGAGGGGAAATCCTGGGATGAGAGCAGACAATACTGTAGAGACAAACAAGCAGACCTGATCATCATAAACAGCAAAGAAAAACAGGTGTGTGTGTGTGTGTGTGTGTGTGTGTGTGTGTGTGTGTGTGTGTGTGTGTGTGTGTGTGTGTGTGTGTGTGTGTGTGTGTGTGTGTGCGCGTGCTAGTTTGTACCTCAGTAACCAGTAGCTTCTCTGTCCAGGACCTTGTTGACAGAGTTGCTCCCAGACACGTCTTGTGGATTGGTTTGACTGACAGAGAAGAGGAAGGAATCTTTAAGTGGGTGGATGGAACACCACTGACCTCACCAACGTAAGACTTTACCTTCATTAATAATAACATGGAACACCACTGACCTCACCAATGTAAGACTTTACCTTCATTAATAATAATAATCAATTTAAGAAAATACACAAAAAGGTTTCTGCCCGACAGCAACAATATGTATGTTTACCTTAAGACACGACAAGAATTGTAATTAATGAAATGTTTATTTCTACAGGTTCTGGGGATCTGGTCAGCCTGATGTCAAAGGAGGAAACCAAAACTGTGTTTACTATAATAATGCAGGGTCTGGTGGACAATGGGTTGACTCATCATGTTCTCCCACTTCCCATTGGATGTGTGAAAGAGTTGTGTAGCAAATCATCATGAAATCATCATACTGAAACATGTATTAATGCCATGTTTCATTATTCAATCAACACTGGTTATGTGTACTGAAACATGTATTAATGCCATTAAATCATTACTGGTTATCTGTACTGAAACATGTATTAATTAAGTAATTAAGTCACATTGTCTGTGACTTAGGCTAAATTATATGTCCTAAGTCACAATTACACCCCTGCCCGACCACTTCGGTCTGCCGCCTCGAGGCGACTGGTTGCCTCGTAGCTCAGTGGTCCTTCTGGCCGATCTACACGGTCACAACTTTTTTCTGTTCTGGCCCCACAGTGGTGGAATGAACTCCCCACTGATGTCAGGACAGCAGAGTCACTGATGTCAGGACAGCAGAGTCACTGATGTCAGGACAGCAGAGTCACTGATGTCAGGACAGCAGAGTCACTGATGTCAGGACAGCAGAGTCACTGATGTCAGGACAGCAGAGACACTGATGTCAGGACAGCAGAGTCACTGATGTCAGGACAGCAGAGTCACTGATGTCAGGACAGCAGAGTCACTGCCCATCTTTCACCGCAGGCTGAAAACCCACCTCTTCAGGAAACACTGCCCTGACCCTTCTTCTTAGCCTTGCCTACTTGTTGTCAATTAGTTGTACAAGCTCTTGTTTTATTGGACCATGTTTATTTGATATACTGATTGGTTTTAGCTCTTGCTCTTTATTTTTCCTACTTTGTCTCCTCTGTTTAAGAAAGTAGGTTGAATGCACTTATTGTAAGTCTCTTTGGATAAAAGTGTCTGCTAAATGACTGTAATGTAACGTCTGCTAAATGACTGTAATGTAACGTCTGCTAAATGACTGTAATGTAACGTCTGCTAAATGACTGTAATGTAACGTCTGCTAAATGACTGTAATGTAACGTCTGCTAAATGACTGTAATGTAACGTCTGCTAAATGACTGTAATGTAATGTCTGCTAAATGACTGTAATGTAACGTCTGCTAAATGACTGTAATGTAACGTCTGCTAAATGACTGTAATGTAACGTCTGCTAAATGACTGTAATGTAACGTCTGCTAAATGACTGTAATGTAATGTCTGCTAAATGACTGTAATGTAATGTCTGCTAAATGACTGTAATGTAACGTCTGCTAAATGACTGTAATGTAACGTCTGCTAAATGACTGTAATGTAACGTCTGCTAAATGACTGTAATGTAACGTCTGCTAAATGACTGAAATGTAACGTCTGCTAAATGACTGTAATGTAATGTCTGCTAAATGACTGTAATGTAACGTCTGCTAAATGACTGTAATGTAATGTAATGTCTGCTAAATGACTGTAATGTAACGTCTGCTAAATGACTGTAATGTAATGTCTGCTAAATGGCTGTAATGTAACGTCTGCTAAATGACTGTAATGTAACGTCTGCTAAATGACTGTAATGTAACGTCTGCTAAATGACTGTAATGTAATGTCTGCTAAATGGCTGTAATGTAATGTAACAATGGGCCTCATCTACTAAGCTTGTTTACGTCCATATCTTGTACTTCTAGGCATTTACGCAAATTCCCACGCTGAGAGTCTGATTCATCATATTTTTTAATGCCGTGAATTTTGACGTTGTGAGACAGACGTACAGTACATGGGACCAAAGCTTGCGTATGTCATTAGAATGACTTATTCTTCAGGCTGAATCAATTACAATAGTGCCAAACCTCAAATAAAATATATATGTCCCCAACATGTGTCAAACACACCAACATTATGTCAAACGATCTATTGTCTCTCAGATATACAAGCTCATAGCGCGGCACCGAGTGCCGCGCTACAAGCTTGTAGATCTGCTATGTTTGAAAAATCGTGAAAATGTGTGCAAATCTTTGAATATATGTTGTTTTAATGCGAACATTTTTAACTAAAATCTTTGCTTCTGTGGGTCCCTGGAACCCACTATTTTGAGATGGGGGTCCGCGGCCAAATACATCATTTTGGGGGTCCTTGACATGAAAAATTTTGAGAACCACTGATATAGAAACATACGTTTTTTCAGAATACGGCTTCAGGTCTTAATGGGTTATGGCACTTTTATTGATATATAAATTGGCTTGGTACACCGCAGAGCAGACATAACAACGTACGCGTTTGAGCGTCGAGACTTCATCAGCGAGCGTTGTATCTTCCAGCAGACACCACTGCTTGTAAAGAACAAAACAGCTGCCTTGGTGAGAGCTCTGTGTAAAATGCATCTCGTGTTTCCCTGTTAAATGGCCCCAGCCTGCTGTGTAGTGGTGCGGGTCTGGCTGCAGAGCGCTGTGTTGCAGCAGCACTTTGAAACGAGCCCAGTGGCGTTTTTATGGAGACAAAGTGTCATCTTTATGGACGTTGTAACATTGTGGCCATCATTGCCGTCGTCGTGGTGTCGTTGTCGCTGATGCATGCAGGTAGCCGTGCGCTCCTCCTGTCTGCAGTAGATTTTAATGTGCAGCAGCATCCAGTATGGTGGATATCAGCAGTGGTGTAAAGTAATTAAGTACATTTACTCAAGTACTGTACTTAAGTACAATTTTTAAGCGTTATTACTTTACTGGAGTGTTTCCAATTTTTAATACTTTTGCTTCTACTCCACTACATCTCAGAGGAAAATATTGTACTTTTACTGCACTGCAATTATACGAAATTTTTAGTTACTTTGAAGATTTTGATCATTATTACAAAACATACATTAACCACTTCAGCCCTATATACATTTCAGCCATTTGAAAATAGCCGATCTACACGTGTGTGTGTGTGTGTGTGTGTGTGTGTGTGTGTGTGTGTGTGTGTGTGTGTGTGTGTGTGTGTGTGTGTGTGTGTGTCAATGGTGTAAAGTAACCAAGTAAATGTACTCAAGTACTGTACTTAAGTATTTTTAAGTATATTTTTACTTTTCTGGTGTATTTGCAATTTGCTACTCCACTACATCTCAGAGGCAAATATTGTACTTTTACTCCACTACAATTGATTGAAAACTTTAGTTACTAGTTACTTCGTAGATTTTGATTACAATTACAAAGCCACTTCAGCCCTATATACATTTCGGCCACTTGCACTTTACCCAAGTGCCACAAATGTATTGATTACGTGTTATCAGTCGTCACCTTGCCAAACTAATGGCCTAAGTCATTTATTGTTTAAAGTTTTTCAGAAAAAAAGTAAAAACTGATCCAAAACTATATGATATTTCTTAATAATTTCACCCAAAACGTTTATAACAAATTATGACTATTAACATCTCATTGACTGCCAGAGTTAAAACCTCGTTCATAGCTGCCCTTGCCAGCGATTTTCGTGTTTTTTTGTTTCGTTATTTTGTTATTTAATTACATATAGAAAGTCTAGCTGGACATTTGAATCGTTTTGATCGTTCCACCACTAGGGTGCAGCACATACCAGCTTGATCAGCTCGCTGACACACTCGCCCCGCCCCCACACCCACTCAAACAGCCAAACACATTAACCGGATGTGAAATGGTCTCAGATTCTCTGATCGGCGAAAATTACGATGTGATACACGACGGGGATGACTGTTCGTCACCCAGACCATAGATTATAGGAGGGGAGGTCTCCGATTGCTTTTTATACTGTGTGAAAAACCGTTTGTTTCCCTATTATGGTCGAAAATGACTGGGGGGAAAAAAATTAAAACCGGAAACGGAACCCAAGTCATGAAACCGGATGCAGTGGTGGGTGAAGTAAGTGGAAACTGAAACTTAGACTGATTCATTACAGAATAGCGTGATCAGAGCATAAAGATCAATAAAGACCATAGATCGCATTAATGCGATCTTGGCGGCCAGGCGCTCTATTTATTAGATCGCATTAATGCGATAATGGCGGCCAATGAGTAACATAAAAATAACACTGTCTGTCAGTTATGTAACATAAGAGATTTAAATAGGTTTAAATAGGATTAAACCTGACTTAGGCCATTTTTTTGGCCTAAGTCAGAAAACCATGCGACTTAGGCCAAAACAATGGCCTATTTTGGCCTAAGTCACTCTAGGGAGATAGGCTATTATACGAAAAGGGGAGGGAACAGCATGATCCTTTTCAATTAGGAGATAGGTCATTATACTAAAAGGGGAGGGAACAGCATGATCCTTTTCAATTAGGTGATCGGTCATTATACTAAAGGGGGAGGGAACAGCATGATCCTTTTCAATTAGGAGATAGGTCATTATACGAAAAGGGGAGGGAACAGCATGATCCTTTTCAATTAGGAGATAGGTCCTTATACTAAAAGGGAGGGAACAGCATGATCCTTTTCAATTAGGAGATAGGCCATTTTACCAGAGGTGGCCAGTGTCATGAAGAGCTGACTTTAAGGCAAAAATATCATTTTCCTCAGAAAAAGACTTAGGCCATTAGTTTAGCAAGGTGACGCAGTGTTAGCAAGTAGATTCCGTATAGTTTGTTTACGTGTTAACACAGTTAAAGAACATTCTGTGTAGTTTTGTTTGCATGTTGTTATAAGTGACGATGGGCCCCATATTATCACTGTTTAAATCATCTCTTCTTTGGCTGTAAGAGGCACTTTTATCAAACGGGTCTTTTCTCCCTAAACGGAAGGAAACACTAACGCTAATGATGAGGCTCAGGAGACAAACATTGTTTGTGTTGATTCAAATCAATTAACCGCGGGTCAAACTTTTCATCATATTAACCGCGGGTCAAACTTTTCATCATATTAACCGCGGGTCAAGCTTTTAACCGCAGGTTGACGATTTAATAATTGCTGACGTGTTAAACAATGCTTAACCTTCTGGTTAGTGTAATCCTTGGATGACAGAAACCCATAGAGTGGATCAGCTGCACACTGAGTCACTTATTACATTACAATGCAACAGAAGAGACGTGTGTGTGTGTGTGTGTGTGTGTGTGTGTGTGTGTGTGTGTGTGTGTGTGTGTGTGTGTGTGTGTGTGTGTGTGTGTGTGTGTGTGTGTGTGTGTGTGTGTGTGTGTGTGTGTGTGTGTCGCGCGCACGAAGAGATATAGATTAATCATGGTGTTTAGGCTGCCAGTCATTTCCTTTAATTATAGATCAACAGAGTTGATCCAGCAGTGCATTATGATGACATAATTAGTCTAAATGATGTTGAATTAAAAAGCTAATCAAATAAATAGAGGAGGAGTGGTGAAATGGAATGGATGTGTCGTCCATCAGGATTTGAGTGCGTGGGGATCTCGTTTTAAAGCCGTTGTGCTTTTATGGGCGCTCCATTTTAGAGGACCTTGTATTGTTAACTGTACTTCCATGTACTTTTTCCATGTCTTTCTAAATAAAGTACTTCAATCAATCAGAGTCAACATCTGTCTAGCCTTGATCTTCGGCTTTTTTTTCCTTCGCGTTTTGCTCCAAAAAAAAAGAGCCTGGACCATGAAGCTGTTGACATTTCTGCCATAGGAAGTGGGAGTCAACCTTTCATTTCCCCAACCAACCAGAGTGCAGTGGGCGTCGCTCCAAATGTTGTGACATCAGGGCTCTCAATGCTGCACATTGGGGGAGGAGGAGGGGCACGGGGCGGGGCGGGCGCACATATCGATTAACCAATGGGAGCCCACGGATATTTTCTCCTGAGATTTTGAATCCGACCCTAGTCTAGACCAGATATCAGACGCGCTGGGGCAGGCTCTGGGGCAGGCTCTACTGGGGCAGGCTGGGGCAGGCTCTACTGGGGCAGGGCTACCATCCGTCTGATACAGAGATATAGAACGTTATGTGAGATGTGAGAGCGAGGTGTAGAGAACACCAGCTCAGGACTCCTGTATTGCTGCCCTCCACACCCTGCGCTCTAGCCCGGTGGTTCTCCAACCGTTTCATGTCAAGGACCCCCAAATTGACAGTTATTAGCCCGCGGACCCCCTTTTGAAAAGATAATGCCAGGGACCCCCAAAAAGAGAAGACGTTTTACGGCTCTAGCAGTGATTTTCAACCATTTTAATTTCAAGGACCCCCCAGTTTGACATGCATTAGGGCTACGGACCCCCATTTAATGGTATTCCTATCTCTGGGACCGCAATTATTATTGTAAAAGCAATGTTAATTTAACTCTGAGAGTTTACACATGGAACCAAATGGACCCGTTAGGGTCGATTTGGTTCCATTTGTACACTCTCTGAGTTACAGACCTGTAAGGGTCAATTTGGTTCACAACTATAGTGTCTTTCACTTAGCTGGGGACCCCCTGGAACTTCCTCAAGGACCCCTGGGGGTCCCCGGACCTCACTTTGAGAACCAATGGTCTAATCAACACCAAGCAGTGTGTCTTGATTGATTGATTGAATACTTTATTTAGAAAGACATGGAAACAGTACATGGAAGTACAATTCACAATACAAGGTCCTCTAAACTGGATCGCTCATAAAAGCACTTGGCTTGTTTAAAATGAGATCCCCGTGCACTTAAATCATGATGACATTTAAGAAGACATACAAATATACACTACTATGCAGAACGTCATACAATCAGCTTACAGGTTACTGGTATAAAAAATAAGAAATATGTCCGACACACTGTTGATCGTTACTCCTGAGCATGCGGGTTTGCCAGTGAAAATCCTGTGATCACCAGGCCTGCCCTGACTGCAAACAGACTATCCCAGTACACACCTGGGAAATGTGATGGAGCCTATCATGATCAAATAGGACATGCAGGGTTGTTCATACTATTCTCTTTAGATTATTTAATAACATATTTATGTTTCTTAAGTTGGCCACTCACCTGGCTATGCTTAATAAATAGTTTTTATTTGTTTTTGACTCTGACACTGTTACAGGAAAATGTTGGCACCTCCATAGCATTAGGTGTCCTGTCTCACTCCTGCCATAGGCCGTGTCAAACTGAAATTAGATTTTTGCTGGGCTTGTGAACAGATACCTACCCGTACGGTCTGTCTGAGACCATGGTGTAGGCTACATACATACTGACACTGTACGTTGTTTCTCAGAGGAATGAGGAACCCTACCACCCCATCGCCATCGTGGTCATCTTGTTGTTTTTGGATGAAAATGAAGAGTGGATGGCATCAAGTAATTAATAAGAATGGATTAAAAAGATTGGAAAATAAAATAAATACAGGCTGCAGATGCAAAAAAAAGTTTTTGCTTAAGTTCTTGCTAACATGCCACTTGCAAAGGACTTGCTGCACCCATCCATCCCCCGTGGAAGAGCAGAGGAGGCACAGAAACGCCTTGTTCAGAGTCCCAACTCGTACTTTATGGAGGTGAAATGTATCCTGGATGTTATAAGATTACCAGTGTTCAGCCGCGCCCAGACGGTGGTCGTTTACAGTCAAGGTTGACACCAGTGAGCCCATTGGCCGTGGGACCAAGGTGATCCTGCACCTGAAGGAGGACCAGGCGGAATACCTAGATGAGAAGAAGATCAAGGAGATAGTCAAGAGGCATTCCCAGTTCATCGGTTACCCCATCACCTTGTTTACGGAGAAGGAGCGCGACAAGGAGATCAGCGACGACGAGGCCGCTGATGAGGAGGAGAAGGCTGAGAAAGAGGTGAAGGAAGTTGGTGACGACAAGCCCAAGATCGAAGACGTGGGCTCAGACGAAGAGGAGGACTCAAAGGACGACAAAGACAAAAAGAAGAAAAAGAAGATCAAGGAGAAGTACATCGCCCAGGAGGAGCTGAACAAGACCAAGCCCATCTGGAACCGAAAGCCTGATGAGATTACCAACGAGGAGTACGGAGAGTTCTACAAGAGTCTGACCAATGACTGGGAGGACCACGTGGCTGTCAAGCACTTCTCTGTGGAGGGCCAGCTGGAGTTCCAAGCTCTGCTGTTCATTCCCCGCCGCGCACCCTTTGACCAATTTGAGAACAAGAAAAAGAAGAATGTCAAGCTGTACGTCAGGAGGGTTTTCATCATGGACAGTTGTGATGAGCTCATACCAGAGTACCTGAACTTTGTGCGTGGTGTGGTCGATTCTGACGACCTGCCCCTCAACATCTCCAGAGAGATGCTGCAGCAGAACAAGATCCTCAAGGTGATCCGCAAGAACATTGTCAAGAAATGCCTGGATCTCTTTGAGGAGCTGTCTGAGGACAAGGAGAAGTACAAGCAATTCTATGAAGCCTTCTCCAAGAACCTGAAGCTGGGCATTACCGCCGACAATCAGAACCTTAAGAAGCTGTCTGAGCTGCTACGCTATCAGACCTCCCAGTCTGGTGATGAGATGACCTCCCTCAAGGAGTACGTCTCCCGCATGAAGGAAAACCAGAAGTCCATCTACTACATCACAGGTGAGAGCAAGGAGCAGGTGTCTCACTCTTCATTTGTGGAGCGCGTGCACAAACGTGGCTTCGAAGTGGTGTACATGACAGAGCCCATCGACGAATACTGCCTCCAGCAGCTCAAGGAGTTTGGCGGTAAGACCCTCGTCTCTGTCACCAAAGAGGGCCTGGAGCTCCCCGAGGACGAGGAAGAGAAGAAGAAAATGGAGGAGGACAAGAGCAAGTTTGAAAACCTCTGCAAGCTCATGAAAGAGATTCTCGACAAGAAAGTCGAGAAGGTGACCGTGTCCAACAGACTGGTCACGTCTCCCTGTTGCATCGTGACCAGCGCTCACGGCTGGACGGCCAACATGGAGCGCATGATGAAGGCCCAGACCCTCAGAGATAACTCTACCATGGGCTACATGGCGTCCAAGAAGCACCTGGAGACCCAATGTTATTCTCCATAGAGACTTTACGAACCTGGGGATGGACGTTTGAACACCCTGACATCTGATGAGTTTTGGACTCTGTCTGGACCAACCTCAGATCAGGCCTCAGATCTAGGGCCTAGATGTGAGGGCCGCGACGGAAAAATGATGTGACGACGGAAAACTAGATGTGAGGACATCTAGTTATTATTATTACTAATAATAATGATTATTATTATTATTAGTGATTATTATTAGTATTATTAGTATTATTATTACTACTAGACCAAGACCGGTGCACGTTGGGCCTACTCGGAAACGATGCAAGTTGGGAATGCATGCCCCACCCAGTTTTGTAATGCCTGTTATACACATTGGCCTACCTGGTGTAACCATCTGTCTGTCTGTGTTCCTTTTATGCCCATATATGGAGATCTCTGTGTCTGTCTGTCTGTCTGTGTTCCTTTTATGCCCATATACAGAGATCCATGATGTCATGCAGTAGATTGGCCACACGTGTGTGATGTCAGATCAGAGCTCGGTCAGACTATATAATGTCGGCAATCACTGTTATCATCTCGTTGGCTTTTGTTGGACTTGACCTTTAATTGCTAGCAACTTGTTCAAGATTCGGAATATTCCATAATGTCTGAACCCATGGACCAAGAGGAAGAGGTTGAGACCAAGGCCCTGCCTATCTCACCTTGTCATGAGAGGGCTCTGGTGAGCAGAGACCGCACCATCCCTCTGGTGGAGGAGATTGACCAACGTCACTTTGGTATCATCGACAGCAAAGTGCGCAGGCTTATGTCCATTCCCAAGGGTAATTCTGCCCTCCGACGGGTAATGGAGGAAACCTACTACCACCACATGATATACCACACATTGGCCATTGAAGGTAACACATTGACTCTATCCGAGATCCACCACATCATTGAGACAGGCAATGCCGTACCTGGCAAGAGCCTGCATAAGCAGTACGAGCCCATTGGCATAGATGCAGCCATGAAATATATTAACACCACCCTGCTGTCTAGAGCTGGAGACATCGCCGTCACAGACATCTTGGAGATCCACCGCAGAGTGTTTTTCTACGCTGGCCCTGTGGATGCAGGGAGGCTGCGCACCTGCCAGGTGCGTGTAGGCCAACATTTTCCACCCCACCCTCAGGATCTTGACCGACACATGCAAGAACTGGTCGAGTGGCTCAACTCTGAGGAGGCCCTTCAGCTGCACCCTGTTGAGTATGCAGCACTCGCCCACTACAAACTGGTGTATGTACACCCCTTTGTCGATGGCAATGGGCGCACATCACGGCTGCTAATGAACCTGATACTCATGAAGGCACGGTACCCACCCATTACAATTCGCAAAGAACAAAGTACTGAGTATTTCGCAGCTCTGCACACGGCAGACAAGGGTGATGTTCGACCTTTCATTCGTTTCATAGCCCAATGCACCGAGATCACTCTGGACACTATACTTTGCTTATTTGGGCTTGCTTCCTGATGTTGTTTTAAAACAATTTGTGTTGTTAACTGTAAATCGCTCTGGATTAAGAGTTTCAAAAACATTCCAAATTTTCCCATATTTTGTTGAATTTAGCAGATCTTCAAGTTCACAGCGCTTTGCATCTCGACACATTGTGAGCTTGTAGATCTGCTATTTTCAAATAGCCAATATTTTTAGGGTACGCTGTCCACCTTTGTGACCGGTACCTGTTTTACAGTTATCATGAATTTATGACAGTAAACATCTCTTCTGGTATTGTGTCCATAAAATAATTTGAAATTATATATCAGTATTCTTTGGGTTTTGTGATGGTGATAAACATAAATCATATCAGTATTTTTTAGGTTTTGTGGTGATAAACATTATATTCTGTGTATTTTCTACAAAGTGAGCTTAACGTTCACTTCTAAGTTAAAGCCACATGTGCGATGTCTGTGGCTCCTACTTAACACTAGGCATGTAACGATTTATCGTATATCGATTTAAATCGATTCAAAGTGGTGATGATTTAAATCGATGCAATAAAATATGACATCGCGATGCAACCAGCAGAGGGCGCAATCGAGTCAGACTCCCTTCGTTGTTATCCGCCTACTATTTTGTCCCCTCAGGGCCACCATAGCTGCCTGCGTCGGTCTCTGCTTCACTCACTCAAAGGCAGGCTATGAACGGCAGAGAGGGGTTCACGTCCTCTCAGGCTATGAAATCTAAACAACTAGGATCGCACTGCATAAAGGTCCGAGGGAAATGTGCGTTGCATGCAAACATGTTTATTTGATTGATGAATAGCCCAAACTAACGACGTTGCTAGCTGTCTGATTTAAACTGTAGGAAACATACAACTGATAGGCTTCTAATGAAAATGTCTAATTCTGGAGTACGGCTGTAGAGTGCAATGAATAATAATTTAATTTAATAATTTAACAATTGTATCAGACTGCTGACAACGTCAAACTCCTTTCAACACTGTCTTTCAGATATATAGCGAATTTCATTGATACTACTAATCAATTAATTATTATCTAATCTCATTTGGAGCAGTTTAAAACAGTTTCCCTTAATGTGTTGTTTTATACAGAATGCTGAGAATGTAGCATAGATAAAAAATAACTTGTAAATCCCAAGGCAAAGCCTTAGTTTGTTTATTTGAAGAGGTTTTCTTTATCATTTATTTCATCTGGGATATATGTTTCAAAATTCATTTATTTATTTAGGTTTATTATTTATAGACTTATATATTTAAAGTTATTATTTAACAAATAACATGTCTTAATGTGTCAGTTAATACATGTACCTCATGAATAAAAAGGCTTTATTTAATTTCATATATTAAAAAGAGGATAAGAGAAAATATAGTTTTTAAAACATACATGATTTTTGTAAAATAAATAATCAAGGTTTTTCAGTAATTTTTCTGGAAAATAAATGTGCTAAAAAAATCGTGAGAAATCGTATCGTGAACCTCGAATCGTGATTCGAATCGTATCGTGAGTTGAGTGAATCGTTACATGCCTAATGTACAATAGTCTACGTAGGTGGTGCACCTCCTACTGGCTCCTCTGTCACACTGCAGTGTGTCTACTTAGGTGGTGCACCTCCTACTGGCTCCGCAGTGTGTCTACGTAGTAGAGATGCGCGGATGGGGTTTATCGTCACCCAAATCCACGTATACATGTTCATTATCCACCCGCCATCCAACCGCATTAGTTGTACCATCCTATTTCTAGATCTGCACCAACCGCATCACATTATTATTATTTTCCTGACGTTAGTTTTCTTATAAACAATGTTACTCACCACTGTCTGTCGCGACTCGAGATGTAGTGACGGTATACAATCCATATCTATGGTAACAACAAGGCGGAGCTTCATTCACTTTAATTACTTTCGCTTTCTTGTTTTCATAGACCTGGCTGCTTATTTCTCTCGCAAAATCTGGCAACACTGGCTGCCTGCGGTACAAAGACCCCAGCAGTCTGAACTCCCACACAACATCAGGTGGGAACTGGCAGCCACTAAAAGAACATTTGTGGCAGGTTGTGCAGAACGACCGCTCACTCCTACAAACTCCTCCCGCCAAACACCCCCTCCCCGCTGACATGCTCCGCCCCCCAGCCCTGTAGAAATACGTGCAGTGACAAATATCACCCTCCTCCCGCCCCGGCTTCCCTTCTCCGAAAAAAGGATATTTACTCGCGACTCACATGAAAACCTCATATGTCCAAGACATACTTTCAATCCTCAGGATTCAATTTTTAACAAAATGCATAAACTGCATAAACAGCAGATCTACAAGCTCAAAAGGCCTTTTGAGCTTGTAGATCTGTTATGTTTTGACTACTTTAGTGTGACACTTTAGGATGACCAAGTAGGGCGTTAAAGTTTATGAAAACAAATTGTAAAAACAAACTGTGGAGATAAGAGGTTTCCACCTTACAGCAACACTGTGATCACTGTTGTCAGGCAGAAACCTGGTTTCTCCAACTTTCACATTTTGATGTGTTTTCTTTGTGAATCAATGACTTACTTCATCGCACAAGAATGTCGCACAAAAGTAGTAAAAATTGACAATCTACAAGCTCACTGCGCGTCACAATGTGACGCGTTGTGAGCTTGTAGATCGGCTATGCAATGGCAGATTCATCTGGAACCAGGCTATGACTTCACTGCCACTAGTGAGCGCTAATCCCCCTGGGCTCACAGCTTCATTTTTTTTATTGGTGTCGTGTAGGCATATCTTAGAATGGTAAATGGTGCATTTATATAGCTCTTTTATCCAAAGCCCTTTACATAGATTGTGCATTACATTCACACACACACACACACACACACACACACACACACACACACACACACACACACACACACACACACACACACACACACACACACACACACACACACACACACACACACACACACACACACACACACACAGATGGCAGAGGAAACCATGCAAGGCACCAACCTGCTCATCAGGAGCAGTTAGGGGTTCAGCGTCTTGCTCAAGGACACTTCGACATTAGCTCTGGGGGAGCCCCCCAGCCCGGGATCGAACTGGGAACCTTAGGGTTTCCAGTTCACTCTACCCGGCCACTCTACCCCTGAGCCACTGCCGCCCCAGAATGTAGAGGTTCTCCTCTCCTCTCCTCTTTTTTCCCTGTACACCAAACCTCTTTGCCAAAAATAGCCGATCTACAGGCTCATAGGCATAACGACTAAAGTGGGGAGAAAAAAAGGATGGACAGGCACCAGTATATCTCAAAGAACTCATCGAGCCCTATAAACCAGCCAGAACACCATTGCGTCCACAGTATGAAAAAATGCTTACGGCTCCAGGAAACCCCCAAAAAGTTAGAACAGGAGGCAGAGCATTTAAGTTTCAGGCACCTCAGCTGTGGAACCTTCTCCCAGTCTCAGTCCGTGAAGCAGACACACTCTGTATATTTAAGACTAGACTAAACACCTTTCTCTATGATAAAGCCTATAGCCGAAGTGTATAGACTCAGTCACCCTATAGTCATCCTCTCTCCCCCCCCCCTCCCCACCTCCCCCCTTTTCCTCTCTCCTCTCTCCTCTCGTCCTCTCTCTTCTCGTCCTCCCTTTGGTTGTGTGGGTTTGTGTCCCATTGGTACAATCGTAATTAACCCTGTACGGATTCACGCTCTAGTAAGGCCTGCCACTAATTCTACAACCGGGGACCCGCTCCCCGGAGTTTCTTTTATTTCCCACGTTGCAGGTCCATGGACTGTCACTACGGACCCCCAGCTGCGGCTCAATACTGTGACTGCGGACCGGGCCTCTCCATGGAGCATGACCGTGGATTTCTACTACACTACACTATACCACTACACTATACTGTATATTATCTTAAAATTCTTATATTATACCATTATATACTGCATACACACTATTGCTGTACTATATTATATTATCATATACTATCTTACACTATTATATTTGCTACTATTGTTATTGTTACTACTTGCACTGTATCTCTTTCTGTCTCTCCTCTGTCTGTCTCTCCCTCTCTCTCTTCTTTCCCCCGACACGGTCGAGGCAGAAGGCCGCCACCCTAGAGCCTAGGGTCTGCCTGACGTTTCTTCCAGTTAAGAGGGAGTTTTTCGTTGCCACTGTCGCAAAATTGCTTGCTCATGGTGGGATGTCGGGTCTCTTCTCTACATGTAAAGTGTCTTGAGACAACTTGTTGTGATTTGACACTTTAATAAAATTGAATTGAATTGAATTGAATTGCTTCATCTCTCTCAGCTAAGGGGTCCCTGCTTCATCTCTCTCTCAGCTAAGGGGTCCCTACTTCATCTCTCTCTCAGCTAAGGGGTCCCTGCTTCATCTCTCTATCAGCTAAGGGGTCCCTGCTTCATCTCTCTCTCAGCTAAGGGGTCCCTGCTTCATCTCTCTCTCAGCTAAGGGGTCCCTGCTTCATCTCTCTATCAGCTAAGGGGTCCCTGCTTCATCTCTCTCTCAGCTAAGGGGTCCCTGCTTCATCTCTCTCTCAGCTAAGGGGTCCCTGCTTCATCTCTCTCTCTCAGCTAAGGGGTCCCTGCTTCATCTCTCTATCAGCTAAGGGGTCCCTGCTTCATATCTCTCTCTCAGCTATGGGGTCCCTGCTTCATCTCTCTCAGCTAAGGGGTCCCTGCTTCATCTCTCTCAGCTATGGGGTCCCTGCTTCATCTCTCTCAGCTAAGGGGTCCCTGCTTCATTTGTCTCTCAGCTAAGGGGTCCCTGCTTCATCTCTCTCAGCTAAGGGGTCCCTGCTTCATCTCTATCTCAGCTAAGGGGTCCCTGCTTCATCTCTATCTCAGCTAAGGGGTCCCTGCTTCATCTCTCTCAGCTAAGGGGTCCTTGCTTCATCTCTATCTCAGCTAAGGGGTCCCTGCATCATATTTCTCTCAGCTAAGGGGTCCCTGCTTAATCTCTCTCTCTCAGCTAATGGGTCCCTGCTTCATCTCTCTCACTCTCAGCTAAGGGGTCCCTGCTTCATCTGTCTCAGCTAAGGGGTCCCTGCTTCATCTCTCTCTCAGCTAAGGGGTCCCTGCTTCATCTCTCTCTCAGCTAAGGGGTCCCTGCTTCATCTCTCTCTCTCAGCTAAGGGGTCCCTGCTTCATCTCTATCTCTCAGCTAAGGGGTCCCTGCTTCATCTTTCTCTCAGCTAAGGGGTCCCTGCTTAATCTCTCTCTCTCTCAGCTTAGGGGTCCCTGCTTCATCTGTCTCAGCTAAGGGGTCCCTGCTTCATCTCTCTCTCAGCTAAGGGGTCCCTGCTTCATCTCTCTCAGCTAAGGGGTCCCTGATTCATCTCTCTCTCAGCTAAGGGGTCCCTGCTTCATCTGTCTCAGCTAAGGGGTCCCTGCTTCATCTCTCTCTCAGCTAACGGGTCCCTGCTTCATCTCTCTCTCAGCTAAGGGGTCCCTGCTTCATCTCTCTCAGCTAAGGGGTCCCTGATTCATCTCTCTCTCAGCTAAGGGGTCCCATCTTCATCTCTCTCTCAACTAAGGGGTCCCTGCTTCATCTCTCTCTCAGCTAAGGGGTCCCTGCTTCATCTGTTGTTTTCATCCTGGTGTTTACATCCTGGTGTTTTCATCCTGTTGTTTTCATCCTGTTGTTTTCATCCTGTTGTTTTCATCCTGTTGTTTTCATCCTGGTGTTTTCATCCTGTTGTTTTCATCCTGGTGTTTTCATCCTGGTGTTTTCATCCTGGTGTTCTCATCCTGTTTTTTTCAGAGCAGACCAGACCAGAATGCTGGCTGCGTTCCAAACGCCTGCAGCTGTATCTGCTTTTTTTAAAAAGACGTTTGAATGAATAAAACATGTATAGAACTGCACTGTTGTGACGAAAAGAGAGCTGAGCCCGGAAGGCAAGGCAAGGCTCTCCATGTACTGAGCAATCTTTGTTCCTATATGATCATGAGGTGTGGGGTCCTGCCTGAAAGAAGGAGATCGCCAATACAAGCGGCCGAAAGGAGTTGTTTTTTTTTTCAGACGGGTGGCCTCTGCCTAAGGCCAGGTTTAGACAACAACGGTTTCTAGAGAAAACGCCAGTGGTGGAAAAAGTACTCAAATGTTTTACATTAAAGTATCAATACTTTATGGTAGAAGAACTCTGTTACAAGTAAAAGTCTGGAATAAAAAAAGTACTTGAGTAAAAGTACAAAAGTATTGGTATCAAAATGTACTTAAAGTACCAAAAGTAAAAGTAAAACAAATTAGAAAATATCCGATCTACAAGCTCACAACGCGTCGCTATGCGACGCGTTGTGAGCTTGTAGATCTGATATTTTCAAATAGCCTAGGTATAAAATAAGGCTAAAGTGGGTAATGCATGTTTTATAATGTAATAATTTACATCTGCAATGTAACTAGTGTGATGCCCCACTCCCTTATATGGAGTAGGGGAGTGTGCTCTACTAATGCTGTCCTTCTAGGTGAACAGGGTGTGGCAGTCAATGTACTAATGGCTCATTGGAGAGCACCTGGGCCCGGTGCCTCCAGGAGGCTATAAAAGCCAGCCCATGATCAGTCCACAGTGAGATCCAGAGGAGAGAGGACTGCCGTCCTCTTCAGCTGCTCCCCGTGCTTGTGTTCAGTTCTATTTGATTATTCTTTTCATCCACACACCCTGCACTACACCATGTTCCACTCATCCACACTTACACCACTGATTTACTGACTCCACACCTCATTCCTTTATTGTTATGCTTTCCTTGTACGTTCTCTCTCAGTTCTCTCTCAGTTATGTGTTAGTTTGCTAGTTAATAAATACTTTTGTTAAACTTTCCGTTGGTCTCCCTCCCTATTATTTGTCATGGCAAGAGCCAGCCATGGCACTAGTAACTAAAGTTTTCAAATAATTGTGGTGGAGTAAAAGTACAATATTTGCCTCTGAGATGTAGTGGAGTAGAAGTAAAAGTACAGACAATTAGAAATACTCCAGTAAAGTAAAAGTACCTCAAAATTGTACTTAAGTACAGTATTTGAGTAAATGTACTTAGTCACTTTACACCACTGGAAAACGCCAAAGTCCCGTTACGTTCTCACTTTTTATTTAGCGTTTAGACGGAGTCGCAACACTGATTGAAAACGCTGCAGTGTGCATGCCAGGTGGCTAGGTGGCGCTGTGACGCACTGCCAGATAGACCAGTCGCCAGAACAACCGTTCTACTTCCTATCTCAGCTGTTTGTGATAGGAACCATGTATTACATGTAATGGTTCTTTAGCAGGTGATAGGAACCATGTATTAAATTAGATGGTTCTTTAGCAGGTGATGGGAACCATGTATTAAGTGAAATGGTTCTTTAGCAGGTGACTTGGTGGAACCATATAACCTTTTTAAGAAGCTTTTAAGCACCGTTATGTATTTCTGTATGTAATGTTGTGATTGTTTTAGCATCAGTAGAGAGATCCGTGTGTCAATGGGAAGGTTGCAGGTTCCAACCTCGGCTGGCCTGGTTGGTGTGTGTCAAAGTGTCCATGAGCGAAGGTTTACACATGTAACCATGAGCAAAGGTTTACATATGTAACCATGAGCAAAGGTTTACATATGTAACCATGATGAGCAAAGGTTTACACATGTAACCATGAGCAAAGGTTTACACATGTAACCATTAGCAAAGGTTTACATATGTAACTATGATGAGCAAAGGTTTACACATGTAACCAAATGGACCCGGAGAGAAGTTACGGGTGGATGGACGAACATATAATGTTCAATAAGATAACACAACGTGTGGTAAAAAATGCCTCTGGATTCATGATCTGTTAAGCTTTTATATAATTAATCTTATTAATGAATAATTAATTCATATTACAAGATTAATATTATTATTTAGAGATCACATTGATATGCCATTGATGATTCTTAGAGAATACACATGTATTCAATACTGACATATGTGCAGTATATGTTGGACTGCACTGCCCTCTACTGGTTGAAATCTCTCTATCTCTATCTCTCTCTCTCTCTCTTTCTCTCTCTCTCTCTCTCTCTCTCTCTCTCTCTCTCTCTCTCTCTCTCTCTCTCTCTCTCAGTCCATTTATCTGTAAGCTTTAAATAACAGAGAGAGAGAGAGAGAGAGAGAGGATAAAAGGGAGGGTGAGTAAGAGAGATTGTCTCCAGACAAAACATGCAAATAAATAATCCCTCTTCATTGTTGTGCTGTTCCACCTCACTGATCAAAACCCCCAGCAGTCTAGCAGCTTGTAAAAGAGTCATATCGTCTCTATGATGTTATGTGATATACTATTATATGTTATATACTATATATGATGTTATATACTATATTATGTTATATATTGTATATACTATAGGCCTATTTGAGTCAATCCCACCTTGTAATAGACCCCCAAACGGCATCATCTCTCCATCTCTCACAGAACAACCTGCTGGATCCCAACCAACCCGGCCCTCTCCAAGAAGCACTCCA
>NC_137617.1:50892731-50955231 GCF_963280865.1 Gymnoscopelus braueri | reverse complement strand
CTTTAATTTCATTTTTTGGGGGAAAATGATAAAAATAATTGTTGTTTTCTGTCTATGAAGATATTTATGAAATCTATGAAAAAGTTTAATCTGAGGTCATGTGTTCAGGTACTCAGTGCCCAGTGGTGGAAAAAGTACTCACATTCTTTACTTAAGTAAAAGTGTCAATACTGCAATGCAGAAATACTCTGTTTCAAGTAAAAGTCTGGAATTCTAAATTTACTTGAGTAAAAGTAAAAAAGTATTGGTATCAAAATGTACTTAAAGTACCAAAAGTAGAAAGTACTCATTATGCAGAATGTCCAATTTCACAAGTTTGCAAGCAAAATGTATAAAATGTAAAAAATATTTTGAAAATAGCTCACGCTTTGTGAGCTTGTAGATCGGCTATTTTCAAATGGTCGAAATGTATATAGGGCTGAAGTGGTTAATGTATGTTTTTTTAATAATAATCCAAATTTAAAAAGTAACTAGTAACTAAAGTTTTCAAATAATTGTAGTGGAGTAAAAGTATAATTTAATCTGAGATGTAGTGGAGTAGAAGTAAAAGTACTGAAAATTGGAAATACTCCAGTAAAGTAAAACTACCTCAAAATTGTACTTAAGTACAGTGCTTGAGTACATGTACTTAGTTACTTTACACCACTGTCAGTGCCTTGGGTGTTCTGGTGTCTGTCAATTATCAATTTGGATTAAAATAAAAACACGCAACACATAAGCACGTTGACACCCACTAGAGGTGAAAGAGGGGGGGGGGGGTAGATGTTGTTTAGTTTCACTCTCAACTGAATAAAGAATGTTTTTATTTGCAGGATCTTTTACATCACTGACAACAGAACAGATGCACCAACAGTGAGTTACTGAGACCCATGTGGAGCAACCAGAGGCCTCACATGTTGACAAGCACTCTGTCTGATTAGGTACGTTGTGAACCTGTTTCAACTGTTCATATTGTCTCCACCAGGCCCAAGGCGTGGCCCAGACTATGTTTTACACCCTGTCCGTCCGTGTTTGTGTCGGTCCGTCCGTCTGTCCGTCTGGCAGCTAATCTCCGGCACCGTTAGGCCCATCGCAGTGAAACTGTACACACACACTCCCTGGATCCAGCACAGAACCTCTGCCCCGAATATTTCAGATCGGCCTTTTTATAGACTTTTGCAGAACACTTTTTTGATATTACTCCAGATTTGTCCTTCCAAAGTTTGCAGGATTGGCCAGTTTTGAAAAAAAATGCCTCAAATCATGAACACAGCGTGCAACTTCCTTGAAATGTAGCACACATTCCCACTAGGCCAAGGAAGAAATGCCATCAGAACATGTTCAAATAAGCCTCATGGTGGCGCTATAACGGGCACGTTTTTACCTATACCTGCACTGATCTGCGTGAAACTTTGCACGCACACTCCTTAGAGGCCAAGGAAAAACCTCTGCCCTGCATTTTTCACATCAGCCTTTTATAGCCGATTTTATAGCCGATTTTTGCTAAACCCTTTCTTTATATCACTCCTACAAATGTTGTCTAAACATTAGGCAAATCGGTACACAGTATCTCTATAGACAAGTGACCAAGACGGATCTGTCCGATTGTTCATATTCCATCCTGATTGGTGAATTCAGAACATTGTTGGCCCACAATAACCGGACCTGGAGGAGACCTAGTTTAACCCATTAAGACCGGGAACTCATCTGTGTCATTTTATTTTTCTTTGGCTATTCCAAAATAGCAGATCTACAAGCTCATAGCTTGTAGATCGTGAAAAATTTGTGCAAAATGAGTGCAAATCTTTGAAGATATATATATATATTTTTTAAGTGATTTTTTTTTACTCAAATGTTTGCTTCTGGGGGGTCCCTGGAACAACATATTTGGAGATGTGGGGTCTGCGGTCAAATACATATCATTTTGGGGTCCTTGACATGAAAAAAATTTGAGGACCACTGATATTAGAGCAACATTTAGATTTAGAAGACATTTGTAGAATCCACAGAAGCAAAGCTTTTATTTAAAAACATACATATTCAAAGATTTGCACACATTTTCACGATTTTTCAAAAAATAGCAGATCTACAAGCTCATGAGCTTGTAGATCTGCTATTTTTTGAATAGACGCGACACAGACACATTCCCGGACTTAATGGGTTAACTCTGCAAATACATATCAATGTGGGGGGGAGGGGGGTCCTTGACATGAAAACCTTTGAGAACCAGCTTATTAAAGAGTAAAAAGTATATAAATATAAAATGTTATTTTAATCTATAGAACTTTAACTGAGATTATATACAGTATGTGAACCTGTAACATGTTGATGTCAAATGTAGCAGTGCAGATAAATTGAGCATAATAACTGTAATAATAATAATAATATTAATAAATGTAATAATAATAACAATAATAATAATAATAATAATAATTGTAACAATGATAATAGATTGTTGTGTCTTATTTGACTGTTTTCCAGGTGAAACAACAGCTGTAGACAGGATGTCCAGTGGAACCTCAGCTTCCATCAGAGGTGAGTTCTATTAAAACACATGAAACCAACAAACTGATACTGGTTTAGTCACATCTGTGATCTTTATGAATATTATATTTATTTTTCCATCCAGGGAAGAACAGCAACCCGTCAGAACTGAGAATAGTTCTGATCGGGGGAAGACATGGAGATGGACACAGTGGAAAGAGTTCAGTAGGAAACATCATCCTGGGCAGAGATGTTTTTAAAACAAACAGAAGAACATCTCAGAGTGTCATGAGACAAGAGGAAGTGTCAGGCAGACAGGTCACTGTGGTAGACACTCCAGGATGGGTGTCTTCTCGTCCCCTAGATCTGACCCCAAAACTGACTCAGTTAGAAATCCAACAGAGTGTGAATCTGTGTCCTCTAGGACCCCATGCCTTTGTCCTAGTGATCAGATTGGTTAACCCATATATAGGAACAGGGATGTCAGCAGAGGAGCATGTGAGATTTCTCCTCAGTGACAGAGTGTGGAAACACACTATTATAGTGTTCACTGTAGCTGATAGAAACAACATGGACACTGATCTCATTAGATTTGACCCTGAGTTAAGACATCTTATTGAGAAATGTGAAGGTCGCTTCCATGTTCTTAACATTAGAGACAGAGGAGATAGAAGTCAGGTCACAGAGCTGATGAAGAAGATAGATCAGATGGTGACTAGTAATGGTTGTCACTATGAGACAGAAGAACACGTCTCAGAGGAACTGAAGGAGAAGGAGAGAACCATCAGAAGAAGAGCAGAACAAAGGAGGACAGACGCTCAGAAACAAACAACTGGACTTACAAAACACATTGGTATGTTTTGTTTACTTTGTTTAAGTGACTTTACTTGCTGGTTAAATGTTACTGTTTAACCCATTAAAACCGGTAAAGCATCCGTGTCATTTTAGATTGTAGCGTTGGCTATTCATAAATATCAGATCTACAAGCTCCACAGCGTTAGCCTGATTATCAGACTGAAGCTGTGAGGAGCTTCAGTCTGACGTGGGCTCCAGTGTAGCCAGTACAAGGGGGAGGGTCATTAGAATTTCCCTAAACCAATCCTAAGGGATCCCCACCCCCACCTCTGACTCTCATTGGACAATACATTTTGTACAGAATAAATCCTATAGGTTCACATTTACAACACCAGACCAAGAGGAGGTCCACTCAGAGAGTGGGCGGGGTCTATGGTCTGGAACCAGCCTATCACAGCGTGTCACTTGGTGCCGCGACGGGGGTGTGTGTGTGTGTGTGTGTGTGTGTGTGTGTGTGTGTGTGTGTGTGTGTGTGTGTGTGTGTGTGTGTGTGTGTGTGTGTGTGTGTGTGTGTGTGTGTGTGTGTGTGTGTGTGTGTGTGTGTGTGTGTGTGTGTGTGTGAATAAATAAAACAGTTGTATAACTACTGGTTTAGAAGTTATTTGTAGAATCGGCCTCAGGTCTTAATGGGTTAAACATGCTAACCTTGGTGTTTATATTAAAAATAGGTAGATCTGCTATTTTATCTATTTAGCATAATGATGAAGTATATAGGGCTTAACCTTATGAAACCTAGCATCCCTATTCTGGGGAAATAGCTGATCTACAAGCTCACAATGTGTCGCATTGCACCGCGTTGTGTGGTTGTAGATCTGCTATTGTGAGGTAATATATTTAGTGTAGAGTGAAAACAGGAGGAGGCCTAGTACAGTCCCCTGGGGGACTCCACTCAACTAAGTATAGTGTTGAAGTGTTTTAGTGGTTGAGGAACAAAGGTACAATGTTTTAAACATATCGTTGCTGTATGTCCTAAACACTTCCTTTTATTATTATTATTTATAAAACACTTCAAAACAGTGAAACTAGCTGATCTACAACCTCACAACACGGTGCAACATGACAGCTTGTAGATCAGCTATTTCCCCAGAATGTTAGGTTTCATGTGGTTAAGCCCTATACTTTATCATTTGCCAAATAGTGAAAATAGCTGATCTACAAGCTCATAACGTGTCACCTTGTGAGTTTGTAGATCGGCTATTTTAACTTTCTTTTAAAAATATGGACACCAGGGTTAGCATGTTTAACCCATTAAGACCTGAAGTATCATCTAAACCAGTAGTTCTCAAACTTTTTTGTGTCAAGGACTCCCTATTTATATTATATAATATTATATATATTGACACTTTCTACAAGTATCTATCGATTGATCGATCGGGCCGTGGACCCCCATCTGAAGATGTTTTGTGCGAGGGACCCCCAGGAGAGACAATTTGTGTTAAAACAAAAACAAAAACAATTCAAACACTTTCAAGATTTTTCTAAAATAAATAAAAAATAGCAGATCTACAAGCTTGCAGCGCGGCACCAATTGTCGCGCTGTGAGCTTGTAGATCTGCTATTTTTGTAAAGCCAACGCTAAAATCTTTTAGTTTTAATGGCTTAAACACTAACATTTCATCAGCAAGTAAAATAAAAACAGAATACAAGAACATATTTAATGTGGTTAAGCCCTATATACTTCATCATATGCCAAATAGTGAAAATAGCAGATCTACAAGCTCACATCGTGTTGCATTGCGACGCGTTGTGAGCTTGTAGGTCTGCTATTGTCACTATGTTTGGGATTTTGTTTTTGTTTTTTAATAGTGACACCTGGGTTAGCATGTTTAAACGATAACATTTCTCCTGCAAATAAAATTGTAGATCTGCTATTTTCACTACTTTTGTGCGACACTCTTGTATGGTTAAGAAGGGCATTCATTTACAGTAACAATATTTTTTGTTATATGACAAATAGCTAAAACAGCAGATCTACAAGCTCACAGTGTGTCACACTGGGAAGCAATATGAGCTTGTGGATCTTCTATTTTAAAACAAACCTTGAAAATGTTGTTAAACAAAGTGAAAGGAACACTTTTCTCTGACAGGACTGACTGACCTCAGGATTGTGTTGTTGGGAGAGAAGGGCTCTGGGAAGAGTTCAGCAGGAAACACCATTCTGACAGGAAGTGGTTTTAAAGTTAGTCAGTCAGGTCAGAGGTCATCAGTGCAGTGTGAGGTGAGACAGGGTGAAGTAGCAGGGAGACAGGTGACAGTGGTGGACTCACCAGGCTGGAGGTACAACAGTCCACTACAGAACACCTCAGAGATGGACAAACTGGAGATCCAGAACAGTGTGTCTCTCTGTCCTCCTGGACCACATGCTGCTCTTCTGACGGTGCCTCTTAATAGAGCATTCACCAAAGCACAGAGAGTAGCAGCAGAGGAACACATGACACTTCTGTCACAGAGTCTCTGGAGTCACTCTATGGTACTGTTCACCTGTGGAGACCGGCTGGGAGACAGAAGCATTGAGCAGCACATTGAGGCTGAAGGAGAAGACCTCCGCTGGCTTGTTGACAAATGTGGGAACAGATATCATGTCTTCAACAATATGGAGACAGATGACACTCAGGTCACACAGCTGATAGAGAAGATAGAGGAGATGGTGTCAGGAAACAGAGGTGGACACTGTGAAGATGATGGAGATGAGAAGATGTCAGAGAGGAAGAGGAACATAGAAGAACATGTCCAGACATTTCTGAAGAAGACACACAGACAAAGAAATGCTCTGAGAGCTCTGTCTGAAGGTAATGTCTGTAGACATTATTATTATTGTTATTGTTATTGTTATTATTGTTATTGTTATTGTTATTATTATTATTATTATTATTATTATTAATAATAATAAGGGTAATAATAATAATAATAATAATAATAATAATACATCATCCCTACAAATACATTTGTAGGGATGATGATGATGATAATTATAATACACTATAATAAATAATAAGCTATTAAAATAAAAAGAACAGAAAATAGCCTAGCTTTGTGAGCTTGTAGATCTGCTATTTTATCTACTTTTGAAAAACAAATGTCTGTGGATTTTATAAATATTGAACAAATGTATTAACAAGAGCATGTGACTAAATACTAACTACATTGGATCCATTAGAACAGATTCTTCTTTCTTACATTTCCTGAAAAGTAACAGTTTTGAACTTACAAGGTTTCTACCTGACAGATGATATGAAGGCTGTTTGATGTAATGATTGACATCTCTATTCTCATTATGCTCATGACCCATGACTCAGTCATAACCACACCCACATATGACACAAAGAAAGTGTGTGTGTGTGTGTGTGTGTGTGTGTGTGTGTGTGTGTGTGTGTGTGTGTGTGTGTGTGTGTGTGTGTGTGTGTGTGTGTGTGTGTGTGTGTGTGTGTGTGTGTGTGTGTGTGTGTGTGTGTGTGTGTGTGTGTGTGTGTGTGTGTGTGTGTGTGTGTGTGTGTCAGGAGAACACCACAGTCTACCAGATGTGAGGCTGATGTTGGTTGGTTCAGAGCAGGAGGACAGGAACTCAGCTGGAAATGAAATACTGCAGGACTATGTGTTTACACAAACTCCATACAAGGTGAGTAATATGATATGAATGTTATAATGAAAGAAGTAAACAGTAAAGAGATGAAATATAAATGTTTTCTGATGATAATGTGAAAGTATCTGCTGTCATGGATGTTTAAACACTTTCACCCTGGTGTCCCAACTTTTTTTCTACAATTTTTTCTATTATGTTTGAAAATAGCAGATCTACAAGTTCACAACCTGCTGCATAGTGACGTGTTGTGATTCTATTTTAGAAGAGCCATATGTGAGATATATAAATATTATATGATAATATGTTCTCTATCGTATTGAGACTATCTCTCCACCTAACATATTTCATATGTATGGAGAATGACCCCACCTCATTTGTGATGTGGATATATGTCTTTAAGACACACCAGTCATACTGGCACGCACGGGTATAAGGCTAAGGATTTATTTGTTATCTCCACCAAGCAGTCCAAGTGGGTCTTCTTAGCAGAAGTGTAGAGCAAAAGTAATCAAAGACAGAGTTGTTTTACGTTTTTTTTTGTGAGAAACTACTACTAGTTTTGGCAACCAAGATTTTTATAACCCATTTTTTCACCCAGTGCCAATTATCTAAGTAATCCTAGGCGCTACACTCCCTCTGCCAGACTAGGGAGAGCCTAGAGCCGAGCTCATGCCTCCTTCAATGCATGAGAGCTTGCAAGCCGCTTCTTATCACCCGACAGGGGGGAGTTTCCCTGGTTAGACGTAGCACGTGGAAGGAACACGTTTTTTCCAACCAGTTCCTTTCCCCTCCATCAGGCGCCCTGGCTGACCAGGGGGAGGCAGTATAGAGACCAGGATTACAGCATGTTTTTGTGAGGGTACCTACCCTAGGAGACACGGGAGAACATGCAAACTCCACACAGAAAGGCCCTTTCGCCAACCTCACCTAGGGTATGGGCGCTGATAACGCGGAGGAGAGAACACGCCCCCGAGTGCCCACAGCGTCCCCGGCAGGAATTGAACCCAGGACCTTCTAGCTGTGAGGCGACATTAAGGTGTAGTTCTGTTAGAGGCCCAGCTGTTTCCACTCCAACCCAACAGACTAAACGTCCCAGGGTGGCAGAGCTGGGTGAGCCAAGCAGCAGGCTATGCCCCTGCCTGGTGTAGACAGGTTTGTAGAGACGGATGAAGAGGAGGAGGAGATCGATGTCGGATCATTCCCATATGAGGAGGCCGTCCCCTCTGCTCAGCCACATGCTGATCCAGAGGATAAAGACGGCGGTGAGAGCACTCTGTTGGCCCCCATCATTAAGGGTCTGGTGGAAAGGACATCGAGGGCTGTGGAGATCGATTCTACTGTAGGGTGATGGATGCCTTACTGGCTTACTGCACAGAGCCCTGGTTATCCAGACGCAACTAGCCAACACAGGAGCTATTCTCTCGCTGTATCAGCACCAGCTTACACAGCGTTTACGTGACCAGAATAGCCTAGACTTTATTGAGTTGCAGCAACTGACATGCATGCTCGCCAGGCTGTTTAAGGAACAGGCAGCGGCAGCGGGCAAGGCGATGAATGCTCTCTGGTCGGTGAGGCGCCATCGGTTGTTGGCCCAGTCCAAGCTGCAGCAGGAAGACCGAGCCTGTCTGATGAAGCTGCCTATTGAGCCATCGGCCAAGTTTAGCCGAGAGGCCAGTGTCTTCCTGCAACGAGCTCAGGAGGCTCATAGATGTGCACAGGGAGGTGTCTGGTTCCTTCGGCCGTGGCTGGGGTGTGTGTAGAGCACCAGCTGCTACAGCATTAGAGTCGTACATCAGGGTTAGACTAGTTTTTCTGTTTTTCTGTTTTCTGTGAGGACTGCGGATGAAAATTAGCATCTTTGCTAAATCCGGTGTATTTACGTTCATGTGACGTTCATTAATATGCTCTGTCCTGTCTAAATAAACAAATAAAAAAATAAAATAAAGTAGGCAGTAGTACCAGTGCTGCCTGGAGTGTGGGCACACAGCACCCGTGGAGCTGCGGCCTCCTGATTGCTGTGGAATGCTGCGTCTCTGACAGAAATCTGCACAGCAGCAACATGGTCGACTCCATCGACATTCACCTGGTTTTACCGACTGAACTTTGGGGAGTCTGTCTTGAGTGCTACTCAGTGGTAGGTGTCACTGTCACCTTCACCAGTCAAGCCGGCCTTGCGTCTGGAAGAATGGCTTGAGCGGCCCTTCACC
Organism: Gymnoscopelus braueri; assembly: GCF_963280865.1. Lineage (NCBI taxonomy): Eukaryota > Metazoa > Chordata > Actinopteri > Myctophiformes > Myctophidae > Gymnoscopelus > Gymnoscopelus braueri. Next base: position 50,946,126 of record NC_137617.1, on the reverse strand, counting down.
CCTGTGGTCACTGGCCTTAGCGTCTGGTAGGGTCAGGCTCTTGGTCCTTACCAGAGGGGCTCGCGTCTTGCGTCTGAGCATTTAGCGGCGGATGGCGTCTGGCTGTCCGGCCGCCCCAGGGGTTGTAAATATTTTAAATTGAACATACTTGTAAATATTCTAAATACAGTATATGCTGGGTCGGAGCCCACTGGTGTTGGCTCTGGGGTTCTGGGACTGCTTCGCTTCCTCACAGGGTGTCTTACAGAGTTCCCCATACATATGAAATATGTTGGGAGGAGAGATAGTCTCGATACGATAGAGAACGTTCGGTTACGTTGTAACCTTTGTTCTCTGAGTGAAGAGCCTATCTTTCTACCTCGATGTCGCTCGGAAGCGGTGTCGATCAATTAAAACCAGTATAATCACACACGTTGTGTCTTAAATAAATATCCACGTCACAAGTGAGGTGGACCGTGGGGTCATTCCCCGTTTTTATGAAACATGTTGGATGGAGAGATAGTCTCTTCACTCAGAGAACAAAAGTCACAACGTTACCGGACGATATGATTATATGAAACTGAAATGATTTCAGTATTCTGACAGTTAATAAAAACACAGTTAATAAAAACACAGTTAATACAAATACAGTTAATAAAAACACAGTTAATAAAAATACAGTTAATAAAACTAGATAAAGTAAAAGCTCACAATGCGTCATGGGCTTGTAGATCTGCTAGTTTTTTAACTGGTTGAAAATGAAAATTTGCACCTTTAATGACCCACTAAATGCCCACTAAAGGGACGCCAGGTTGAAAGTGGTAAAAAGAAAGAAAAGGAAAAGCAAGTAAGTAGTCATAATAATCAGCAGTGTTGATGGTCAACAGGGTATTGTATTGTATTGTGTTGTGTTGTGTTGTGTTGTATTGTATTGTATTGTATTGTATGATGTTGTATTGTAGTGTAGTGTAGTGTAGTGTAGTGTATTGTATGATGTTGTATTGTAGTGTAGTGTAGTGTAGTGTATTGTATGATGTTGTATTGTAGTGTAGTGTAGTGTAGTGTAGTGTAGTGTATTGTATGATGTTGTATTGTAGTGTAGTGTAGTGTAGTGTAGTGTAGTGTAGTGTAGTGTAGTGTATTGTATTGTATGATGTTGTATTGTATTGTATTGTATGATGTTGTAGTGTAGTGTAGTGTATTGTATTGTATGATGTTGTATTGTATTGTATGATGTTGTATTGTAGTGTAGTGTAGTGTAGTGTAGTGTAGTGTATTGTATTGTATGATGTTGTATTGTATTGTATTGTATGATGTTGTAGTGTAGTGTAGTGTAGTGTATTGTATTGTATTGTATGATGTTGTATTGTAGTGTAGTGTAGTGTAGTGTAGTGTAGTGTAGTGTAGTGTAGTGTATTGTATTGTATGATGTTGTATTGTAGTGTAGTGTAGTGTAGTGTAGTGTAGTGTAGTGTGTTGTGATGAGAATGACCACAGCAGAGGACACTAATGTCCTCTTGTACCATTCTAAACCACTAGAGGGACATTGAGTCTCCTGGCTGATGCCATCACTTACAATGATGATTTTATTGATTTATTTTTTACACTCAGAGTAAAATGAACACTGAGAATTGTAATGTGTAATTCCATTTATACGATGAACTCTATGCTGGTTGTGAGTATTAACCATCTCCAGTGGTATAGGTTGTTCAATTATTCCATATAGTTAATTACTGTTTTATTTAATTTAGTGTAAATGTGGCACTGGCACAAAATAGACACATTCAGTGAGTTCATCTCTAACAAGTTTGAGACAAACTCTTCACTGACGACATAATAGAATAAAGGTTTTGATTATTATGACTAACACACAGTAAACCTCATATTCCAGGAGTTTAAAACCCAGACTAAACTGACACAATGTGTCAGACAACAGAGTCGAGTTGCTGACAGAAATGTGAGTGTGGTGATCTGTCCAGACTGGTCGACTACACCTCCATCACAGAAGATCAAAGACGTCCTTCTACATGGTGTGACTCTGTGTTCTCCTGGACCCCACGCTGTCCTGGTGATGGTTGATGTCAGGTCCAGTTTCTCTGAAGCTGACAGGAGATCAGTGGAGGAACACATGGAGCTGCTGGGGGACAGAGTCTGGAGACACACTCTGGTTCTGTTCATGAGGGGAGCCTGGCTGGGAGGGAGACGTGTTGAGGAGTACATAGAGTCTGAAGGAGAACCTCTGAGGTGGATCCTGAAGAAATGTGGCTACAGGTACCATGTTCTAGATGGTACCAAGTGGGACATTTCAGAGGTAACAGAGCTGATGCAGAAAACAGAAGACATGGTCATGATGAACAGAGGACACTTTGAACCTTCAGTCTCAAGAGAAGACAGCTCTGTCAGAAACACAGGACACTTCAAGGTGGGATATGAAATAAGACAGAAGATACTGTTTGAAAGGCTGAAAGGAAAGAAAACAAAAGAAACAGAAGAAAAGAAATTAACAGAAGAAGAATGGAACAGAAGAGAAGAAGAATGGAAGACGAGGGAGCAGCAGATGATAGGCAGGATGTTGAGGTTTGTGGTGACAGCGCCAGAAAAACCACCCCTGCCAGAAAATTGGAAGTTGAGAAAGGAGGAGATGAGAGAGAGGATGTTGAGGTTTGTGGTGACGGAGCCAGAAGAACCAACCATGTCAGCTGTCAGGAGAAGGAACAGCATGGATCTAGAAGATAGTGAGTATCAGTATAATGGATCTGCTAACAGACTTCAATGTGATCGTTCTTATAGTGACTTTTATCTGATAAACCTCACAAAGACACTTCGTGACCTACACTTTGTTAATTCCTTCTTCAGTAATAGTGCACATGATTTTAAATGATCTCATTGTAAAATGTATATGTCAACATTATATATGTCATATTATTTTAGTATCCTATTATTATAATAATAATGCTTAGTTGTAGTTGTTTCTTTCTTCTTGTATTTTTATCATTGTAAATGTCTCGCTGTCTGTTGTCTTGTGTTCCAGTGAGTGGTGGAACGCCATCTGAGACAGGAAGTTTATGCAGCTTTTCAACTGACGAGGTTTCATCCTCACGTCGTGGATCAATAGCACCCTCTACAGGATATGGCAGCTGGTCAACTGACAAGGTTTCATCCTCACATCCTGGATCAATAGCGCCCTCTTCAGGATATGGCAGCATGAGTTCTGTTCTGAGCCAGGCCTCCACTGATGATAAAGTTTCATTAATGAAGAAGATGTTTCATAAACTGAAAGGAAAGAGAACATTAACAGAAGAAGACTGGAACAGACGACAAGAACAATTGAGGAGGAGAGAGCAGGAGATGATAGACAGGATGTTGAAGTTTGTAGTGATGGAGCCTGAAGAACCAAGCCTGTCAGCTGTCAGGAGAAGTAACAGCATGGACCTCAGTCCTCCAAGCAGTGAGTATCAATATAATTGATCTGCTAACAGACTTTAAAGGGACATTTCGCCGATTCTGCAACCAGATCTTATTTTAATGAAGTTTAGGACTAGAAGATCCTGTTTATTTTTTTGTGTATAATCTGTGTTTTTAGATATCTAGTAATCTTCGAAGATCTCGTGACGTTATTTACGTCACGAAACCATGGTCTCATTCCTTTCCGCACTACATGTTGTCTCGACGCGGTCTCAGTCAGACCAGCTCCAAAGACAGCCTCAAGGGGTGTCCCCAAGATTTGGTCCAACCTTGAACCGTCTTGGACTCCACCCCATAGAGTTGAGGCAGCGGCGCCAGCGGGCACCCCGCCCCCCCCCCCCCCCCCCCCCCCGCTGGGGATTTTAGACAGAACAGAACACAGAAAACAGCCCAAACTGCGCATTTGTTCGCGGACTGGCATTTGGTTCGGATGGGGGGGGGGTTGGTCGCTCATCGTTCGAATACCAAAACTCAGAAGACAGTTGACTGGCAGTAAATGACTGGCTGGTGGCTGCTACTTATGTTATCAAATCACTACATAATGTTATATCATTGCCCTAAATGGCGAGATATTGACAAGGGAAGGATGATTAAAAAATCATTATGTCCAGCTTTGATGTCTGTATAAGAAATGACTTTGTACAGGTGGAAAACTTTAGTTACATTTGCAGAGTGACGCATTTACCTGAGTTACATCTTCTGAATGTTCTTACTTGAATGTTGACATGAAATAATAATCCTGTTTAGTGTTTCATAAGCGCAAGCGTGAAAGAATCCAAATACTGCGTGGAGCGACGGTAAACAAACAAACGCTGTTGAAAGGCTAGGATCAAAATACAAAGGATTCGACAGTTATGTCGCTACTATGCTACACGGAAGTAGAACGGCATAAAGATACCAAGGATTTGTCAGTGATGTGACATCACTAACGAATCCTTGGACATGAAGGATGAGATGGACGCTTTTGACTTCCAGTGTTGCCAGATATTGTGAAAGAAATAAGAAACCAGGTCTATGAAAACAAGCCCAAAAGAAAATAACTTGGCCAAGAGCACTTTAAACCTTTGAAAATTGCCGATCTACAAGCTCACATCACGTTGCGATGGTACCCATTGTGAGCTTGTAGATCTGCTATTTTCCAAAAAATCTTGAGGGGAAAAAAGTGCAAAATGTGGAATATTTTTTAATCGTTTTAACAACACATATTTGGTTGGGGCTCCCTGGCACAAATTATAATTTCAGATGGGGGAAAAATACATGAACATGTTTGAGAACCACTGGTTTAAACAACAATCAAAACATTTGGATAAAAGCCCAAATATCAACTACATTTTAGAAAGAAGCCGCTTATAATAAGCAGACATGGCAACGCTGAACACTGGTACACATGTGTTGTTGTTGAAGATCACACCCACATGCAACCTCCACTCCCCCCACAAGGAGGGGCAGTGCACCAAAGCATTATGGTCATTGTAGTATTGCAACAGTCCAGTCAAACCCTAGTCAAACACACAGATTTCATTATTTTTTGGCCATAGGGTGCACATTTTAAATTGTTCTACTGTTATCTACTACAAATACTATTAATATTGAGTGATTGCAGTTTCTTCCAGGGGTGAAATGCTCCTTTAAAGTCATCGTTCTTACAGTGACTTTAATAAATACGACATTTCTTCAGCAGATAAACATGCATGTGATTTAAAGCTTGAAAAACACGACACAGACTTTAATAAAGATTCACTTTTCAGTAATAATGCATAAGAACTGAAGTTGAATGTATGTAATATTAGTATCATTATTATTATTGATATAAATGTTAATGATACTGTAAGTTGCATTTTTTTCTTCTTGTATTATTATCATTGTAAATGTCTTGCTGTCTTGTGTTCCAGTGAGTGGTGGAACATCATCTAAGACAGGAAGTCTCAGGTCACCTGACAAGGTTTCTGATTGGCTACTGAAGAGACATCCTGAACCAATAGCGTCCTCTTCAGGAGCTGACACCACGAGTGAAGCTCTTACCCAGACAGTGAGAGATGAAGATTTACTTTGACATCAATCACACACATTAACATACATATAATAATTATTGGTTTCATTAAGGGACATATTTGCATGGTCTTTTTGCAGATGCATAAGATTTGTATAATATAGTATACATGCTAAAAGTATCTCCAAATGGACCTAATCATATGTAATTAATTACTAAGTAGTTATTCAAGTAGGTCTCCTTGAATCTGTCCATAGACTAGAGAAGAGATGAGTTGAAATTAGAGAAAAAGAAAAGACGACAGAAAAGAAATATCTTAAAAACTCACTCCAATAAACGTGTCGTAACATGACATTAGTGTTTAAATAATCACCATTCTGACAATTCAGAAACAAGTTCTGTAAAGTGAAAATCCACAAAGCTTCACATCTTTTTTAACAAGTTAACTCTTTATCTACAGTCTACAGTATGTTCAATATGACAATTTCCCTTGAAGTGAGCTTTCTCCCCCTGAAAACAGGCTCTATTCAAGATGTGTATTAATGCCTCAGATATCTTGCTATTATTAGGCTGTGTTCACCAAGTGTGTGTTTCCACAAGACTCTCGCCTAAAGTTGAGTTGATAATATTTAACTCTCTCTTTGGTGGACACAGCACCTTGTAGATGAATACAGACTATGCTTTATGTAAGCATTTACAATTGAACTGGGTTCATGGATTCACTTAGAAGATGCTGTAACATTCTGAATTTAAATTTCTTAGACTGGCTGAATGTGGCTGAAAATTCTGTTTTATGATTTTGCCTCTTCATTCTTAGGCACCATGTGTAAATATGTCTTCAGAAGAAGAGGAGGATGAGGATTCTGGTGAGAGACATGGATCATATTCATCTTTTACACTGTAAGCCTCCAAGCTGCCTCTGATCCACTAACTGTCCTCTGTCTTTACTCTCTACAGAAGACTGCATGAACATGATGAAGATGATGGAGATAGAGAGTGGAGAGGAAGGTAAATAATGTAACTCTCCTTCATCAATTCTACAATGAACTGTGAGTGTTGGTGTGAATACATCGTGAAGGATTACACACAACTAAACGCTTTCTCTTTAATGTCCTTCCTGCAGAGCTGAACCAAACTGATCTGGATGATTATGATAATGGTAGGAGAGAATTTAATGAATGAATGAATGAATATATAAATCTATGATTCATGAATGTAAATCTACACCTGGACAAACTGGAATTCATCTCCTCTCTCAGAATGTTGTTCCCTTTCACATCATGAGAACATCTGACTTGATGATTCTTATATTTCTGTCCATGATTAAGCCCTGGTCCTGAAGCTGAGCTTTTCAATGGGATAAATATGGTATAATTCAATATAGTGTAAATATGTGTAACTGTTGTTATTTGTCCCTCCAGATGAGGTGTACTTGGGATCATGCTGTGAAAAATGCCAACATGTCCAGCAGGTCAGTTTGTTCAGATACTCTTTCTTGATGTACGTACAGTATGTACAGTATGTATGGCTGTTGGTGATCCTTAATGATCTCCTGTGTGTGTTCGCTTGGTAGAGCTACGGCGATGAGATGATCATTCCTGAGAAACTCTCCAGAGGACGCTTGCAGTGAGTCTGGACATCACTTTGACATCATCTGCTCCTCTGGTTTCATACTGTAGAGAACAGAAGACTGACATCACTACCACTAGAGGCCACTAGAGGCCACTAGAGGCCGCTATCCCTCACGGAGCTATTTTTAACATTGAAAATACCCATAACTTTAACTTCGTCTGGTTTCATTATATTCATATTACTTATAAGACTATGGTCATGGTGTGTGTGTGTGTGTGTGTGTGTGTGTGTGTGTGTGTGTGTGTGTGTGTGTGTGTGTGTGTGTGTGTGTGTGTGTGTGTGTGTGTGTGTGTGTGTGTGTGTGTGTGTGTGTGTGTGTGTGTGTGTGTGTGTGTGTGTGTGCATTCTTCAGGGCTCAGCTGGAAGGACAGGGGACATATGAATGTGCATCAACAGGCTTGATATTTGAGGCGTCAGAGCAAGTTCTGGTGAGTTATTCCATCCTGTCCTGGTCCAAGTTCAACCAGTTCGTCCAGAACCCCTGGACGATTGCTGGTCCCATATTCAACGTACAGACAGTCAACAAGGATGCATCTGCCCTCAAGACCATCCAGTTCCCCCACTCCCTGTGCCTGGCTGGTGAGAAGATATGCTGCCTCTCTTTACAATATGATCCAAATAACAGTATCATACAGTGATATTTATTTTACACTATTGTCTGTCTTCAGCCTTTTTTTGGCTTCAATGCATTTTGTCTTGTTGTCTCTATAAAACTCTCCCTCCATCCTCCCTCCTCTTTATCTTCACCTGCAGGCCAGGAAAAAGAGAAGGAATTTGCTGTCCTACACGTCACTGGCAAGAATCCCGTCATTGAGAGAGTCCAGTCCTCTGGTAGTCATCTAAAGTGGTCAGTGTCCTCCCTGTCTCCTGTGGGTGCCATCGCCCGGGACACACAGCAGGATGAACACCACGGAGCGGTGCTGATCTACAAGGATCTGTGGAGTAGTGTTGACACTCACACTTTCCGCATCTACCTCGCCCTCAACTGCAGCTCATGGCATGAAGTAAGGACGGCACTAAGATGGAGACTGCATGCAAGAGTGCATGTGTTGCTAACAGTTTAGCTTAGCATTCACACAAAAAAAAATCATTTTATCAATGACCAACTGTCATCAATGTTTTAATATTATTATTAGTTTAGGACTTGTCTTCAACTATTCTCAGAATAATGCTTGACTGCTCAAAACAAATTGTGTTCTCATTTTGACTAACACTTTAACATGGCCTTCAGTATTGAGTATTGATAAGCTCTCAGTCTACATTCTAGTTGGCTAGAAGGAAGAGACTGTTTTCCCTACTCCCCTGTCTCTTGTCCTCCTTCTCTCCTTTTGTCTTCACCTTGTCCACCTGTTGTCCTTGTGTGTGGCAGGACATCAAGAGGGAGTTGGAGTTTGAGAAAGGACATTTCTGTAGAGTTTACAAGAATCCCAACTGTCTACTGGTAGAGGGGAAGTACCAGCTCACGAGTAAGCCAAGAGAGGAGATTCACCCTGAGGTGAGTTTGTCTTGATGCTCATTCAGCTTATCATTATGCATGGTGGATGTTTTATTGGTAAAGGTGTAGTTTGGTATACCTATGAACATGTTGTCTGTATAATGACTGAATGAATGTATGATGGAATATAATGATTAACATGTCTGTGCAGAACCTGCCATTCACCCTGAAACCAACTGAGTTCAAAGGCTACTTTGAAGCCAGCTTCAAGCAGCCACTTCCCGTCACATTTAATGTTAAAGTGAGAGGCTCTGACGATACTACCTGGTCTGCCAACATTCAACAAGGTACCTAATGGACACAGTCCCCTGTCTACTTGAACGTCATTGTTTGTTTATTTCTGAGCAATGATACCTATCTTTTGTTCTCTATCAGGTGACTTGGAGAAAAAGTCAAGCATGTTACAACTACTACTTGGTTGGTTTCAGCTGGGCTGGAGACAAAGCCATACATGTAAGCATTATTCATTTAGTTTACTTTGTGTGATATCAGTATTTTCAGCATTGTAGAATCAGACCGTAATTTCCATCTCGCACGTACGCACAAATTGTTTTAAGGCTGAAGTGAGTGCAGTAACTGATTAAAGGTAGGGTAAGTGATATTTTTTGGTTAAAACAAAAAGTATTTTGTTAAAAGGTTAAAATACTATATTCTGATAGTAATCATTGCTATAGAGTGTTTGTTCAGTAACAGGAGTCTCCCTGTCTCTCCAGCTCTTTAATAAACAGAAAATAAATGTTTCGGTAGGTGTCAAAATCTCAGCCAATCAGGAGAAAGTACCCATATTTTAGCTTAATACAGCTTAAAACGCTAATTACATTTTAATTTAATTAGTGTTCCAGTTCCAATTTTGTCTGCTCATTTCTGAGTGTCATCACTTCCAATTTCACTTGTTTAATCTGTATCCTGATTGAGTTCTCTGTCCTGGTTGGATAAAATTGGAAATGAAACTGAAACTGAAACAAAAATGCATTTTCTGTTTAATAAAGAGGTGGAGAGACAAGGAGACTCCTAATACTGAACAAACACTCTACAGCAATGAGTACTATCAGAATATAGAGCTATTTAACACTTATTTTAACCAAAGCAAATCACTTACCCTACCTTTAATTTATGATCCACTTCATAAATAATCTCTCAAGAACAGATTCTGCTCTGCGTTTGAATCTGTCGGGGGGGGTTGTCATATCGCATACGCACTGGCCTACAAGTGGGCGTGCCTTCAGATCAGGAAGCAGGCCGCGCTTTACCCAATCAAATGTATTGGGCGGGATTTACGTGTCCGCCGATCCTTCCCCACTAGAAACAAACCGAAACTCATTTAACAATAGCGTCCTCGGAGCAGACAAAACCATTGAAAGATTTTCACATTTTAACTTGCTCTTTCATCATAGAAACAAGTGGGCTTATAACCAAAACGATCCATCTTCTCTGGGAGAAGTGGTGTTAGTGTTCCGTGTATAAATATTGTTAGTGGGAATGAAAACATAAGCGCACCACCGGAAGTGAAAGGCTGAAGGCAGACCAAAACCCTGGTTTCCTTGCGCACGGGTGCTACGTCGACTTCCTCCCAGAGCCAACTGAGATAGTAAAAAACAGCAGAGGGCGCTTTTTTTCCTTTTCATTTGGCGATGGGTTCCCAGATTGCCTCATAAATACCACAAATCCACCCAATCAGAACTAACCTCTTACATTACTCTGATGTCATCTGCTGGCTGATAGATCCAAACAATATGGAAAAAGAACCTCAGTATTAAACCTGGGAAAAAGAGACACCGGTCGGTCACTTCGAGAAAAGTCAGCGCTTTGACTATGATTAATAATCATGATTAATCACAGCTAACCTGTAATGAATATGATTAAAACGCTTACTCTTTTAACAAAAGAGTGAGGCTACAGCGTCTCTTCAAGAAGAACAGTGTAATGTAACTATGTATTGTTGTCTGTAGGTGAGGCTACAGTGTCTCTTCTAGAAGAACAGGGTAATGTAACTATGTATTGTTGTCTGTAGGTGAGACATACAGTGTCTCTTCTAGAAGAACAGTGTAATGTAACTATGTATTGTTGTCTGTAGGTGAGGCTACAGTGTCTCTAAAAGAACAGCAGTGTCTTCATTCTGAGTCAGAACCAAACACAGAGCCTGACTCACATCATGTTCAGGTAAATATAAATGGGACATTTCAGAAGTAACAGAGCTGATTGAAGATAATAATAATAATACAATTGAAGATAATGTTTCATCAGACAGATTGGTCCTTTAGACACAGGACACATGACACTGTCACTCAACCTATTGAAGTGTTTGAGGGTTTGTTTGAGATACAATATATGTTCAAGTGGTGAGATTACATACAAAGTCAATGCAATGACGCGACTTTGAACATCTTTGCATCAAGCCGTGAGAGCGAGGCGAATGGGGCGATGCAGAAGAAACGCCCCGTCGCCTCGGCTCGGTATCTTCTCTCCAGATGGAAAATCCCAACTGAAGCAACACTCGCTTCCCACCAACACTGAACAGCGTAACCAGAACCAAAAAGTGGAGCGATTCAAGTGATTTATTTTGCGATGGGAACGCTCCTTAAAGGGGAAATCCACCCATTTTCAATATTTAACTATGTCATTAATATAGCATAAAGGAGTTGTGTGGAAATAAGAAAAAATTAAAAAAAAAATTAACATTGCAAAAAAATTTAACATTGCAAAAAAATTAACATTGCAAATTACACTGTGATGACTCATCATGGTGTAATTTGCAATGTTAATTTTTTTGCAATGTTAAATTTTTTTGCAATGTTAATTTTTTTTTTAATTTTTTCTTATTTCCACACAACTCCTTTATGCTATATTAATGACATAGTTAAATATTGAAAATGGGTGGATTTCCCCTTTAACACTCGTTAAGTTATATGCTCCAGTAATACTGACAATTATATTCATAAATTAACCTTTGGAACAACAGCTACACCTTTGACATGTTTCACAAAGATCTGCAATCAGTCTTAGGGTGACCACCTTCAAACAGGCCCATTGAGGGACAGATTATCCCGTTTCGCGGGACACCCCGGGAGCGAAGCACGCAGATTCTTTTCGCGGTTCTGGGCGGATTGGGTTCGTTTTTTTTCCAGTTTTTGGTTTCTTTCTTTCTTTATTTTGGTTTTAGCGTTAGGTTAGGGTTATGTCATATAATTCTTATTTTTGCAGTATTACTGACTCATGCAGTATTTTGCAGTATTACTGACTCATGATGAACTAGAGTTTAGTGTTGACTCAAGTCAAGTCAAATAACACATTTGTCACAGACACCTGGTTTTAACCTTTGCTTTGGAAAGTGACTTGGGTTGAGGATATGTTTCATTAGAAAATGAATGTTGAATATAGAGAGTAGACTAAACTTACTAGCTAGACTTTATCACCCAGTGTTCACCCTGGGGTGTCAGCCGTAGGGCTGATACCTATTGTATTTATCACTTATTCTGGTGAGCTCTATAAAATATTATATGATCTACTTGCTCTATAGTTTCCAGAACAAGAGTGTGACTTTACACACTTCACTGGACTGCATTTATATAGCGCTTTTCTCCAAAGTGCTTTACAACTGAAACAAAACCCTCATGACAACAGAAACACATATACAGTTAATGTATATTGCCAACACATCTGTTCAGGACAGCCTAATGATCATTCCCTTAGAATGTGTTTATGATTTATTCAATTATTAATGGATGTCCGTATAAGAATCCATAATGCAGCCATAATGTCTATTCAGATGGAGTTTACATTATTTGTTCCTACATACAGAGTGATGGGTCCAGTACAACAACATTAAAACCAAGCCTCTCTGGTGGATTCAGTGATGATGAAACAGTGGCTGAAGGTGTAATGCAGGTTGCAGGTTAGTGTCCTGTTTCTAATATCATTCAAACTATTATTACAGCATTTATTTTTAACATATTTCATGTACTGGAGGGATAGAGTTTAACATTTAAATGAAAACAGTGTTGCTACAGTTATCAAATAAAGACAAATATGTTGAATGGGTCAGATTTCTTGATTCTTCCCATATGATGTAATTTAGTGAATCAGTTCATTGAATATTGTGTCTAGTGTTTGATGCAGATTGTAGCTTTAGAAGCTGCTTGTTTTCTTCACATCATGAACATGAAAGTCATTTCTGTTACAGTATCAGCTCATTATGTTTTTCTCTCAAATACATAAGAACCTCAGATTAACATGTAAGGTTATTATAGTTTAGAATTCATTATTCGTTTTGTATTATTATTATTAGTTAAAATAATGTAAGTGGGTTTGCTAGGTTAGTTTTCATTTTGTGAAAAGGCTTAGTATTAATCTAGTATATCGATTAGTGTTTTTCTTTCTTCTTGTTTTATTGTTTTATGGGGTCTTTATCAGGGTTGAGATGAAACAGTCTGAACATTTTTAATACAATAATAATTGTGTAATAAAAAAGAATCAATGAAGTTATAACTGCCACAGCTAAAATATATGGAAGACAGATGTCATATCAAACCAAAAAGTTTCAGTTAACTTTCTTTTTTTAGTTCTGTGTAAAAGGTTTCATTTTTATATATTGACCCTGAAATCAAACTACAAACTACAGAATGAATGGTTAATTCATAAAGAGATAATTCTAATTCTTAACCTTTTCCCCAATTAATAATCAGCGTCATTAAACTTTAACAAGTTCAGTGTACCACTATTTATGAGAGCAGATGTCAAGTGATACAGTATAATAGTCTGACTTTTATATTGACAGACATGAAAGCTAACTTTGTGAAGAAGAACTGGGGTCGTCTAATTGAACGCGTCACAGCGGTTCTGAGTATCGCAGACGACCTCTTTGGAAAAGAATTTGTCACGACTGAGACTTATAGCGAAATCTGTAACGCAACGACCAGGCAAGCTCAAATGAGAATACTGCTTCTCACTGTACATCCAAAAGGAACTGCAGCAATATCAGCATTCTACGAGGCTCTGCAGCAGCACGAGTCGTGTCTCTTCAACGATCTGGGTAAGAGCTAAACACTTCAAATCCCTCCATAGGCGGCGGGTAATGAAGGCTAGGGTAGGCTAAGCCTTCCCAAATGTTATGCTGGGAAATTCTGGGAATTGTGCAAATTATATATAATATATGTGCGCAGCATTATTTAGTTAATTTTTTGATAATGAATCAGTAAAATCAGGCAAAAATAAGAATTAAATAACCTAACCCTAACCTAACCCTAACCCTAGCCCTTTAACCGAAATAAAGTAACCAAAAACCAAAAAGAAACTAACATAATCCGCCCCGAAACCGACCCCGCCGCGTTCCCAATTGTCAAGCTCACCCGCCGCCTATGAATCCCTCTTTCAGTCCAGTCTGTTGGAGGTCTGTGTGACAGGCTTTTCCTTTTTCTTTTCACATTCCAGCAGAAGGTCCTGGCAGATAAACACATTCCAGCAGAAGGTCCTGGCAGATAAACACAGTCCAGCAGAAGGTCCTGGCAGATAAACACAGTCCAGCAGAAGGTCCTGGCAGATAAACACATTCCAGCAGAAGGTCCTGGCAGATAAACACATTCCAGCAGAAGGTCCTGGCAGATAAACACATTCCAGCAGAAGGTCCTGGCAGATAAACACAGTCCAGCAGAAGGTCCTGGCAGATAAACACATTCCAGCAGAAGGTCCTGGCAGATAAACACAGTCCAGCAGAAGGTCCTGGCAGATAAAGCATTGAAGATGAATGAAGAGACAACAACTAGTCCACTGACACGTCTCTTTGATTTGTACTTTAATTGAGAGAAATTAACCTTTTTTATGAGTTTCTGCTAGATTGCAGGATGTTGTACAGAAAGAAAAATATTGATAGAATGATCTTAATTTCTATGATCCTAGATTATTGCTATGCATTTGATGTATTATCTCATGTTGTCCTGGTTTACTGTAAATCACTCTGGATTAAGAGCGTCTGCTAAATGCCTTAATTGTAAATTGAAGATCGAAACATTTGTTTTTATTTTGACAGCCTGTGACAACTTTGACAGGAAGAAGCCGAACAAGCTTCTGTGTTAAATTCCACTTGGTAACTTAATTTGTTTTGTTAAGTAGGGCGGGTCCCTGAATATTTAACAATTCACGTTTAGCTGTGTTGCTCATTCCACGAATGCCCAATCCTTGAAAGCTCTACCTTGTTGTAAAGGTAACTAATGAATGATAAACATGATATAAAACACAATACCAATTGGTATTATTAAAGGGGAGATATAATTGACCGAAGTTAGGTTTCCGAACTTTTTTTGGGCAGTTTATATACATAGTGGTGTCAGTGGTATGCATGTGTAGTCTGTGTTGAAGATAAGTAATATAGGGACAGATTTAAATATGTTGTTGCATAATAACTACAGGCTGACTAACACATTTGGTAGTAAATACACGTTTTGTAACGGGATCATAACATGGCTGGACTATACACACTGATAAAACCTTTTCATTTTGATTGTAACAAATCTTTTTACATTATATGTAGAACATATAAACACATAATGACTATTGCTATAGACCTATAAAACCCTGTTCTGCTGCCCTGAATAAACTCATAATGTAGGTAATCATAATCACATTATGGTGGAATAGTGGACTATTCCAATTTCATCCAGATCAATGGGCCAGAATTAAGTTCTACAATAAAGAATCACTGTTGTCTATATAGAAGTACACTCTGTGAGATGCAAGTGTGGTCATCAACCAGTGGTGTAAAGTAACTAAGTACATTTACTCATGTACTGTACTTAAGTACAATTTTGAGGATTTTTGACTGAAGTATTTCCAATGTTCAGTACTTTATACTTCTACTCCACTACATCTCAGAGGCAAATATTGTACTTTTACTCCACAACAATTATTTGAAAACTTTAGTTACTAGTTACTTTGTAGATTCTGATTATTATTACAAAGCATACATTAACCACTTCAGCCCTATATACATTTCAGCCATTTGAAAATAGATCTACAAGCTCACAATGCGTCGCATCTATTTTCAAAAGATTTGTATACATTTTATACATTTGAAAACTTGTGGAACGGAGCATTCTGCATAATACTTTATACTTTTGGTACTTTAAGTACATTTTGATACCAATACTTTTGTACATTTTGAATTCCGGACTTTTACTTGTAATGTCGAGAGTATTTCTACATTGCAGTATTGATACTTTTACTTAAGTAAAACATGTGAGTACTTTTCCACCACTGTCATCAACATAATTAATTAAATGTAATAGTAAGATAAGATAAAGTCTTAGACGCATTTCTATAGCAGCAATAGCTACATCAACATAAACAATAATGAAGTGGTGGTTGATTAATCACACAAACACGGTTGTTGTGCTTATAGTGCTTGGCAACGTGTTGTCACCACGGGGGGGTGGGGGGCGTGCAGTGGTGTGTTCTAGATTTTTTTGGAGGGTATACTATAACTATTCCCCCCCTAGTTCCTCCCACACGCACGGCGCGCACGCACGTATAATTAATTAACCCATTGAGACCTGAAGCCGATTCTACATGTCTCCTAAATCCCAACAGTATTCTGAAAAACGTATGTTTCTATATCAGTGGTGTTCAATCTTTTTCATGTCAAGGCCCCCCAAAATTATATGTATTTGGCCGCAGACCCCCATCAAAATATTTTGTTCCAGGGACCCCCAGAAGCAAAGAATTGAGTTAAAAATGCTAGCTTTAAAAATATATATATTCAAAGATTTGCACACATTTTCACAATTTTTCAAAAATAGCAGATCTACAAGCTCGTAGCGCGGCACTCGGTGCCGCGCTATGAGCTTGTATATCTGCTATTTTTGAATAGCCCAAAGTGTAAAATAATGCTTTTTAGCTCAAATCTAAAAATGACACAGTTCTAGGTCTTAATGGGTTAATGTTAAAAAATTGCACGCGCTCCGCGCGCGTTTCTGCCCCTCACAAAGTCGGCCGGGCACACTCAGGCCCTGTTTCACAGTAACACTGAGTACACTTACAATATGCTTTGTACTGATTTTCTACTGTTTCTAATGTTAATCACCCTGTAACTCAACCACGTCGGAGCTGCTTTTAGCCTTAGATGCATTTTCAATTTGTTTTATTACCATAGAAGACCATTGTCACACTAGCTGACACAAGGACAAGCGGAATACCCTTAACTCTTTGACTGCCAGACATGAAACATATTTTGCCACTACCAGCGATTTACAAGTGTTTTTTCACTAACCTTTCAAAAATCATCTCCAGTATGATCGATCCCCCGATCGCTTTAAAATACGTTTCCGAGTGCCGTAGAATTTTGGGGGGGGAAGCGAGTCGCCGCGATCATCCGTGGCCAGTTGAATGTAGGCTGAAAACAGACAGACAGAAAAATCAACACAAACAGAGACAAATCCACTCCTCCTGAACTCAAATTACAAGGAAGGAAACAGAACTTTTTTTGGGCGATCACGTGACCCGCTGCTTCTCTCCTTCACAGGGAGCTAAACGGTGACCCATAGGCGAGCGAGCAGCGCCATCTAGTGGAAAACCACTGAAAACGCAAAATCTAGTCATTCTCGTCATTGGCAATGTGAGGCATAGCAAAATATGACAAGAAATCTTGTCATTGGCAGTTAAAGAGCTAAGGGTCCATTTGGACCTCCTGGCAGTCCTTGGACCGACGTGGAGAACCAGTAGCCTACTTGATTGACCAACAAACTGTCGGCTTTGTGTGATTGGACCAAACTTTGCATGACGGTTTGTGCGCCGGAACCAATATTTGTGCAGCGCACCTAATAACAGTCCATAACTTTGCTGTGAGAGATGTTTTGTTGGACGGTACCTCTGAGAAGACCAAAAGGATCCTATCATGCTCTGGTCACCGTAGGACACCGGCTGTACTCCTTCGTAGGTTCCGCTCACCTGACTCACCTGGTCACCCTCAGCGGTGAGATCTGTGTGCACATCTTAAACACGGTGGCTTTATGCTGGGTGAAGTTGCCCTCGGTGACAACTGGAAGACGAGGAGAGCGTCCCTCTGAGGTTCCTTACATGCACACAGGCCACTCGGCCGTGCTGGTAGAGGACATCGTCTACATCTGGGGGAAGGAGTTTACTCGCGGTAACCAGCTGTATGCGTTCCACGTCGACGCCCACAGATGGCTGAAGACTGAGGTTTCTGGGACTGTTCCAGAGGCGAGGTGCCACCACTCAGCCTGTGTCCTGGGGAAGGTTATGTACGTCCATGGAGGATACATTAGACCACCTGGATTGGACAAGTTGGACACCACCGCGATGGTCTGGTCTTTAATTAACGCCCGAGGAGAGCTGCCACCTACCTCGTCAGCGCACTCTGGCACCGTCATCGGGACAAAGATGTTTGTATTCGGGGGTCAGGAGGGCATGTTCGCCCCCTTTGTCCTCCAGGGCTACAACAACGACGTCAGAGTGTTTGACACAGAGACCGCGCACACCTTCTTCTGCACAGCTTCCTGGAAGACACTCTGCTCATGATGCCGTTGCCTACGATGGAGAGCTGTACATATTTAGTGGCAACGAGACCTTCAGTGGTCTGTGGAAGTTCAATACAAAAACCTTCTCCTGGAAGAAGGTTGAGCCCAAGGGGAAAGGCCCGTCAAAGAAGTCTGATATGCAATGTTGCATGGTTGGAGATCGTGTCTTCCTCTTTGGTCGAGACTTGTACATCTTAGACTTGAGTCCTAGTATGAAGACCTTATGTAAGCTAGCGGTTATCCGGTACGGTCTGGAGCAGTCTGAACTCCCACACAACATCAGGTGGGAACTGGTAGCCATGACATCAGGTGGGGACTTGCATCAGCTGGGAACTGGCAGCAGGTGGGAACTGGCAGCGGGTGGGAATTGGCAGCGGGTAACCGGCAGCGGGTGGTAACTGGCAGCGGGTAACTGGCAGCGTTTTTTTTTAAATTGATTGAAATTTGTATTAGGCAAAATAATGTAAAACAACACAGTTACATGTATAATACTTTTGTCTAAAAGGTCCGACCAAAAAAGTCCTTGCGGACTTGTTTCCGTTGGGGTCCTTGAATTAATTTCATAGACATATATAGTAGCAACCAAACAGTTCA
This sequence comes from Gymnoscopelus braueri, assembly GCF_963280865.1. Lineage (NCBI taxonomy): Eukaryota > Metazoa > Chordata > Actinopteri > Myctophiformes > Myctophidae > Gymnoscopelus > Gymnoscopelus braueri. Next base: position 50,927,447 of record NC_137617.1, on the reverse strand, counting down.
AAGATACAACATAAAAATACAGAGCACCTCGTATTTTTTTTTGTATATATATATATACAAAAAAGGGGGAGGGAATGAGCCCAGCGAACTGCATTTTTTGAGGGATGGGGTTAGACTATTCCATACCTTGGTGGCCGTGCTGTAGAAGGAGAATTTGCCCATGTTTGTTTTATGGGTGGGTGGTACCAGAGTGTTGTTTACGCTCCCTCTAGTTTCGTGACTGTGGGTGTCGCTAACTTTTTGGAGGTATTTAGACAGATAAGCGGGTATAGGGGGCATTTCGGGCAAATCTGCATTTACGATTTTGAAGACCAGTCCCATTTTTAGCTGTTTAACCCTGTCTTCCACCCTGAGCCAGCCTAGGCTGGCAAAGTGAGTGGGAGAAAGGTGGGTCATGGGCCCCAGTCCGAGAAGTAGTCGAATCAGTTTGTTTTGGGAGGTTTGAGGCTTAGTCTTCAGTGACACTGAGGTGTTGGAGGTCCTGGGTAACTGGCAGCAGGTGGGATCGCGTTGTGAGCTTTTAGATCTGCTATTTTCAGAGCAAACATAAAATGATTTCTCCACTTGTCCCTCTGTTACGGCCAGCCGCATTTGTATTCATTATTATTATTTAGTATTTGGTATTTTGGTGTAATTATGATGCTTTGGTATATTGTGGTTTTACGTGTGGCTTGTGTTAGTTATCAGTGGTTTTCAACCAGTGGTCCGGGGACCACCAGTGGTCCTTGAGGGGGTACCAGGGGGTCCCCAGCGAAATGAGTTAACATAGCGTCACAATCATTTTTAACCACTTAGCTTTGGCTATTCAAAAATAGCAGATCTACAAGCACTCAGTGCCGCGCTATGAGCTTGTAGATCTGCTATTTTTGAAAAATCTAGAAAATGTGTGCAAACCTTTGAATATATATATATATATATATATATATATATATATATATATATATATATATATATATATATATATTATTATTATTTTTTTTTTTTTTAAGCAAAGACTTTTAACTCAAATCTCTGCTTCTGGGGGTCCCTGGCACAAAACATTTTCAGATGGGGGTCCGCGGCCAAATGTATATCAATTTAGGGGTCCTTGACATGAAAAAGGTTGAAAACCACTGAGTTATATTGTTTTCCTTCTGTGTTCCTCATAAGGTGGAGGGTGGTGCTGTGGAGGGTGGTGCTGTGAATGATGTATGAAAGGGTGTGGTGCTGATTGCTGGTGTGAGTGTGAAGTGGCTGATTGACAGGTCTCCTCATTCGTCGCTCCTGTCCACGCCCCCTAGCTGTGATTGGCTGTGGCTCTGGGTCCAACTATTCAAAAGCCTCAGTTTGCTCTGACAGCTCTGAGGATTGGCAGCTGAACAGCAACAGAGACTCGATTCCTCTCATCCTCCAACCAAACCTTTGTAACCTTATGTGACAGGGTCAAAAATGAGTGGTGCAATATCTTTTTGTATTATTTTATTGATGCGTAAAACCTGTATAATGCACTTAAACAACCATCGTCTCAAAAGTATTCCTTGTAATTTCCCACTGCATGTTTTAACATGGCCATGTATTGTCCCACGGTCCCTGAGCCACTTGACATTGAACTCTATGATAGGCTGCATGACATTGACCGTGTCACTCCAGCCTATGTCCCCAGATCACGCTGTCTGAGAAACGAATGAGAGCGGAGTAGGGTGTGGTCCACCCGGTACAAAAGTGAGCGCGGGCCACTTGAATGAGAGACAGGAGAACAGGAAAAGACAGGAGAACAGGAAAAGACAGGAGAACAGGAAAAGACAGGCACACAGGGGCAGTGTGAATGTGACAGCCCAGGGAACAGGTTGTGCACAGCGCAGGAGAAGCCACGGAGCAGAGGTGGAGAATAAGTGATATAGCGAGACACGCCAGCCACAAGCAGCGGACGGTGAGCTGAGACGTGCCCGCTTCCCAGTGACAAGAAGCCGCAGCGACAGACGAGTGACGGGGAGGAACAGTGAGACGAACGGAACCGAGGAGCAGAGGAGACGGCCAGTGGCGATAAGCGTTGCGTGCTCAACACACTCACAGCCAGACTTTGTCTGGCTTGCGAGTAAGTAAACTTTCTATGCAACGTTATCTCTATAAAACCACGGTCCTATACCTCATATGCAAGCTACATTGAATAGATGAACTGGTTCTAGTTTCTATGATTGCAGACGGCGCAGACGAAGAAAAGAAGAGACGGAGATTCCTGGCCTAACCCCTTTCCTTACACCCATATATGGACATTCCCACCTCTTGCATGTGAACCGTGATGAGTATTAGCACTGTCACTTTACTGGTTCAGTAGTAGTAGACACTCTTATTGCTATATTTATTTGCTATATTTTGCACAAGCCCTGTGATTTATTGCCTTTATTGTTGGAAGTGACCTGTGTTTGTGGATTTTAGTTAGTTAGTGGGCGCCATAGGAGGTTGAGGGTCTTATTAGTATAGTGTTATTTTGTGTTTATGTTTTCAATTGTTTTATGGCACAGATGCCGCTGTATTAGGACAAATAAAGTTAACTTACCTTTTTATACAAACCTGTTTATGTCCAGTCTTCTCCAAGTGATATTTTACAAGTGTTGTTTTCATTCAAAAGTGTTTTACACTTACCTGGGTAAACTCGAACCTGTGAATAGCCTGAAAAGAAAAGAAAGTGTTATAGAGGACCTTACCTTGCATACAAAAAGGTGGCGTAGTCGTTGCAGTATTGATTCTAATTATTCTCACAATAATTACGCACCCCGCACTTTATTGTGCAATTGATATTTTTATTGTTGTGAGTTTAATGCGAACTATTTATTTAAGAGAGAGTAAAAGGTGCCATTATTCTAATAAAGAACTGGCAAGTCAAATGTGACAACCTGGCCACCGTCACACTTATTTGATTAATTTCGCCGAGTTGCCTTTGTTAAACCTTTACCTTTAGTAACTGTTGATCTCAGTTAATAGAGTTTCACTTCAAGCTTCAGTTATCATTGTTTGCATCGTTTGATTTAAGCTTTGTAAATATTATTCATTCATTCGTGTACAGTGTAGGGGTGTTTGGTGCTTTTAGTTTGGCCTCATCCCATACCCTCATATTTCCACTCCAATCCATGTATTATTCTGTTAGGTAAGTAGGTTTAGTATTTGTATTGTTTGTTTTGGTCAGGGGTTTATGCTAGGGTTTTCTTGTCAGTGTTTAGATGATGTAAACCAACACCCTGAAACACTTGACTGAGAGAAACACTACAAATATTTCTGCTGAAGAAAATAAAGATATATTCAGTTTGAATTCAGCTGTCGTCCTCCATCTTTGTGTTGCACTCCCTACCCTAGACAGGGGGCGTTGCATAAATTGGGGGCTCGTCTCGGTCTAAATTACCCTATTACGTAAATCCTTCAGACATGTGCAGGTCAGTTACTGTAGGTATTGTTTATTCTGGTTTTGATTGGTTTTGATTTAAGGTTACTGTTGGTTTGGCGGTCTCTGTTTTCACTTAGAAGTTGATTCCAGGTTGGTAGGTTATTCTACTGTATTTATTTTGAAATGGTTTATGTAGATGAGTTCGCAGTCTCCCACCGTCGAGAAATTGGACAATTGCACTAAAGCAGAGTTGCTATTGATTGCTAAAGTGTTTAAACTTGCTGTCCCAGCGGGTGCCAACAAAGCCGAATTGAAGACTTGTGTGTCACAGCAGCTTACCGATAAAGGTATCCTGGAGTCGTCAAATATCGAGCCAGCGGTGAGTACGACTGTGCGCTCAGGGGAGAATGTGGAGGCGGCCGCTCACGTGTTCTCCCTGGTGCACAGCGACCATGAGGAGGGAGCGGGCATCGTCTTGCCTCATAGGTTGAGTACATGGCCGCTGATGGATCGTGTAATTGCTGAGGGGGACTCAAGGAGTCTAAAGCTGGCCCTCCGCCTCCGAGAGGTGGAGCTCGAAACAAAGACCCAGGAGGTTGAGTTGATGCATCTCCGCTTCAGGGCCTTAAAGCTTGACGGGTCACCTGCCCCTCAGCCTGAAATAGATTTTTCTGGAGAAAAACGGGGAAAAAATAAATAAAGAGTTAAAATATATATATATATATATATTTTTTTCAAGAGTCGTCAAAAGACGTCATTGGCAGGGAATGTTAATGTAGAGCGAAAACAGAAAAAGACACTACTAGTATAGAGCCCTGAGGTACTCCGCTCAACAACGTATGGGGGTTTATAAGAGTTAAAATATCTTCATATCAGGATTTAGTATAAATGAAGGTGAAAGTGTCACCGTGCTGAGAGCGCTCACTGGAGTTTCCCTCCAGTCAGTCATGTGACCTCAGACACATTGTTGCTGGTGTGTATCTTTAGGATGGTGATAACAATGTTTATACGCCTCATTTACAGCGCGCATCCTTTGTGTGTAGCTCGTTAGTATCGCTCGTTAGGAGCTCCACCAATCACGGTGCTCCGCTCAGGGGGGAATCCCCTGACAGGACGGCTGCTGGGAAATGGTTCCTTTTGTGTGACGGGAGTCCACTTCCTGTTAGCCGGGCCGGCACAGGAAGTTATGCATTACTGATTACATATTACTGATTATAAGACTCCTTTGGCTCTGTGTGTGTGTGTGTGTGTGTGTGTGTGTGTGTGTGTGTGTGTGTGTGTTTGTGTGTGTGTGTGTGTGTGTGTGTGTGTGTGTGTGTGTGTGTGTGTGTGTGTGTGTGTGTGTGTGAGTGTGAGTGTGAGTGTGAGTGCGTGTGCGTGTGCGTGTGTGTGTGTGTGTGTGCGTGCGTGCGTGCGTGCGTGTGTGCGCGTGCGCACGTGAGAGAGAGACAGAGAGAGCACTGTCAACATTACGTGTTATAATCTACTGTTTATGTGTTTAACTGATGATAAGTGATAACTTTGATAAGTGAGATCAGAACGAAATTAAAGAGAAACAGAGTCCTAGAATCCTCCCTAGGTGAGTCATGAGTTCACAGTGTCTTTAATTAACTGTTTAGCTCAGCAGCCAAATGTCAATGCTAGGTCACTGTGGTCAGTGGTGTAAAGTAACTAAGTCAAGTACTGTATGTACTTAAAGGGGAAGACCACTCATTTTCAACATTGAACTATGTCTTTAATACACCTTAGAGCTGTTGTGTGGAAATAAGAAAAAAGTCCCCCCCCCCCTTCCGTGTTGTCTAGAAAAGGATAATTGATTGAGGTCATGTGATCAGTGACATACGCAGGGTGTACTTTTGGCTCCGCCCCCTCAGCCAAAAGTACACCCTGCGTATGTCACTGATCACATGACCTCAATCAATTATCCAGTTCTAGGCAACATAGAGGGGGGGGGGACTTTTTTCTTATTTCCACACAACAGCTCTGTATTAAAGACATAGTTCAATGTTGAAAAAGAGTGGTCTTCCCCTTTAAGTGCAATTTTTAGGTACTTTTTTTTCACCAGAAAATGCAATCTGAAAAAAGAAATACGAGCTAGACGTGTTTTTATAAATCTGATAACATTGTTTTTTTTTAATGGCGTCATTTACGGTTCTATCCTTCTCTGGAAGTCTTTGGAATTGCATGGCAATCGATGTTTTAACTGCACCCCCCCCCCACACACACACACACACACAGGCACTTGGAATTGTAAGAGTTGAGGCATTAAATTTCACAATTATATTTCCAATGTTCACTACTTTTGCTACTACTCCACTACATCTCAGAGGCAAATATTTTACTTTTTACTCCACTACAATTATTTGACAACTATTTTACTTTGTAGATTTTGATTGTTATTACAAAACATACATTAACCACTTCAGCCCTATATAGCTTGTAGATCTGCTATTTTCAAATGATTTTTATACATTTTATACATTTGAAAACTTGCGAAATGGGACATTCTGCATAATGAGTACTTTCTACTTTTGGTACTTTGAGTACATCTTGATACTAATACTTTTGTACTTTCACTCTAGTAAATTTTGAATTCCGGAAGTTTACTTGTAACAGAGTATTTCTACATTGCAGTATTGATACTTTCACTTAAGTAAAAAACATTGAGTACTTTTTTTCACCACTGGTGGTTGATCCTAACCTGACTCGGCCAGAAGGGGGCGGTGTTGAATAACCAGGTTCCCCAAAGCAAGCTGTGAAACAAAGTGTGTGAAGCAAATTAGCTTCTTGGATCTGGCAGAGAGCCAGGTTAGGTTGATCCACCCCTGAGGTTATACTCAACAGCGTGGGAAACAGACAAATGAGACAATGTACGTTTAGTCAAATGTTTTTAAAGTCAGGATTCAGGATTCTACTTCAGTGATTATTATTGTAAAGTAGCAATAATGTTTTTTTTTTTTTTGACTGTCCAGTTTTTTTTTTTTTTTGGTATAGCTCTGCCCAGCCCCGCGGGTGGGCTTGGAGATCACAGTAAATGTATAGATCTATGTGTGGGGTGGTCATTATTGATGGAGGTTTGGAATGTATATAAACACATATTATCCCAGTGGGATATTACCATGTGTCTGTAGTTATCACTGCTTTGTACACACACACACACACACACACACACACACACACACACACACACACACACACACACACACACACACACACACACCCTCCCTCCCCCCCTCTCTCTCTCTCTCTCTCTCTCTCTCTCTCTCTCTCTCTCTCTCTCTCCCTCCCTCCCTCCCTCCATCTCTCTCTCTCTCTCTCTCTCTCTCTCTCTCTCTCTCTCTCTCTCTCTCTCTATCTCTCTCTCTCTCTCTCATGAACTCAATGTGTTTGTAATCTGCTATTCAGAGGAGAATAATGGATCCTTCGTTCACCATCTTGGCCTGGTATGAGAGAGAGGGGAGACACGCATGCCAGGTGTGTGTGTGTGTGTGTGTGTGTGTGTGTGTGTGTGTGTGTGTGTGTGTGTGTGTGTGTGTGTGTGTGCGCGTGCGTGCGTGCGTGCCTGCACTCAGGCAGTCAGTAACGCTGAGCTCAGCTCTTCCCAGGAACAGTAGAATGTGGGTTTGATTTGAGAAAGTTTGATAAGACGCTGAAGGACATCCCACTGAGCATTTTTGGGGCTATTAGACGTCTAAAATACGTCTAAGGGCTAGTATAAAACGGGGTTATAACTGGTCTAACAGTGAACGTTTTTTAGACGTCTAGGCTTAGCCTAGACGTTGATTAACTGTTTTTTAAGCGTCTATTTATAGACCGTCTATATTATAGCCGTTGAAATGACGTCTAATATAGACATCTATATACAGACGCTTAAAAAACTGATAATCAACGTCTAGGCTAAACCTAGACGTCTAAAAACGTTCACTGTTAGACCAATTATAACCCCATTTTAGACGGAGGTCTAATAGCCGACTATGGCTCAGTGGGATGAGGAGTAAACATAGTATCCTTCTTCTCAGCAGTGCTGCGGGAAGTACTTAAAGTAAAATTATACAACAGGTAGTTCCGACCAAGCAATCTGATTGGCTGAAATAGCTTTCTAGCCGTGCTTCAAACCAGCATCATAGCACGGGCCTAATCACATTAATAAATCACTCCGCACTGCAGTCCGCACCTGATTAGACCATATAGCCCATAACTGGTGCGCAGGTGCGCATGCGCACCCAAAATAAATAATGCGTGGCACATCAGACGACGCGAGGCGCTTTTGCGTACCAACAGCTGGGACAGGAATTTCCAAGCTTTTATTTTTTAGCAAAACTAACAAATAAAAGCCTGGAGATCGAGGCTAGGAATTTACTTCCTGAAGCCAAACTCACAGACAGGGAGAGGACGCATGCTGCACGTGATTGTGTGAGTGTCTCGCATCGCCTCGGCTCGCATTGCCTCGCTGCGTGCACGCAGCCAGCAGCGGCTGTTAGAGGCACTCGTCACCGATGATGAACGCACCGTAATGGTGCAAAAATTACCGTGAACGTCCCAATCTGACGGATAAAAACAGCGCAGCACAGGGCACCAACCTTGGGGGCTTCACCAAACGGCGTGAGAGAAAAAGAAACGGCGAAAATCGGCGGAATTTGGAAGCAGAGCGTCCTTTTCTCTCGTGTAGCACCCCGTGTAGCACCCCCCCCCCCCCCCCAAAACGACACGGGACCATTTATTTTGTGCGCACCAAGTCACATCTCCAGGTGCTCTTCTGAGTACTAGACCTAAAAAGTTATGTGCACCCCTGCATATAGCGCACAGCTGTGCTGTGAAGTCACGCTGTCCCACGGTAGGAAAACAAACAGACAGTAGCCTGCATAGCCTGACCCACCGCCGCCACCGGAGTACAAACAGCTATGCAAAATGGACTATGTTGTTAATTTTGACTTATTTGGTGGACTTACGGTTGATCAATGGTTAGAAGGTTATAAATATCCTCCTGTGTTAAAGTAAAATTACTCCCATTTCGTTAACAGTCCAGTGTATGTTATACTTTATCGTACGAAGGTATCGCACGGCGAAAATAGCCGATCTACAAGTTCACAACACGTCGCCATCGCGACGCGTTGTCAGCTTGTAGATCAGTTATTTTGGCCGCGTGACACGGGCGTACGACGGAGCATATAGCCCACTGGAATTTCATTCCACTGCGCACTTGATAGCTCGGCTGTGTTGATGAGACGGTGCCTCAAACTCAAAGCGCTGCTACAGGGACTATTTAATGTCTCAGTGAAAAACTCTTCTCTTTACAGGGAAACGGATAATAGCGAAACATTTTTATTATGAATTGCTCCACAATATGAATACATTTGGATGTGTTTTGTTGGTAACTGTTGTATAATCGCAATATTACACTCGAGGGTGTGCTTTACCTTACATTATTGTCACTTCTGTGATGCGGACGCGGAACTCGGCTGCGCCTCGTTCCTGACCGCATCACAGGCGTGCCAATAATGACGGTAAAGCACACCCTCTCGTGTAATATTGCTTAAGTAACAACGCCACGGTGTAAATACTTGTAGAAATACTCTGTTGCAAGTAAAAGTCCTGTGTTCAAACTTTTACTTGAGTAAAAGTACAAAAGTATTGGCATAAAATTATACTTAAAGTACCAACAGTAAAAGTACTAAAATGTTTGAAAATAGCCGATCCACAGCTTGTAGATCGTCTATTTTCAAATAGCCTAGGTATAAAATAGGGCTGAAGTGGTTAATGTATGTTTTATTATGTAATCATTTATATCTGCAAAGAAGTAAAAGTATTGGAAATTGGAAATACTCAAGTAAAGTACAAATACCTCAAAATTGTATTGAACTACAGTGCTTGAGTAAATGTGCTGTGCCACTGATAGAGAGTTATAGAAACATACATAACTCATAAGTCATGGCGCTGTTCAGACCTGCCTAGAAGTGTGACTAACAACGGTGTGTGTGTGTGTGTGTGTGTGTGTGTGTGTGTGTGTGTGTGTGTGTGTGTGTGTGTGTGTGTGTGTGTCATAACTTGTAGAGGAATGTTTGTGGCTCAATGCTTCACTACATTATTACATTACTAATCGGTTGTACATAATCGGTTGTACATTGGTTGTGTAAACCTCAAGTCTGATGAGAGAGAATTTTAGGGTCCTGATGGTTGAGAATATGGGTCTACACACACACACACACACACACACACGCGCGCACACACACACACACACACACACACACACACACACACACACACACACACACACACACACACACACACACACACACACACACACACACACACACACACACACTCCTGAGAGTAACTCCAGGTTTTTTTTTTTTTTACATAAACCACTTGAACCCTAGCATCCATATTCTGGGGAGAACGTTTGTCTAAAATAGCCGATCTACAAGCTCACAATGAGTTGCTTGTAGATCAGCTATTTTTGGCAAAGACATTTGGTGTAGAGGGCGAAAGAGCAGACCAAGTACAGAGCCACGGTATGAAGGGTTTAAGTGGTTCAATAATGTCTGACAAAATGTACACATTAACATGAATGCAGCGTTGATGGTAGTTGCTGTCAAACAAGTCTATGAAACTATCTGTGAAATCTATGCAAAGGTCTGCAACATAACTTCATACTATATGTAGTGGGGGTCCCTGCTTCATCTCTGTCTCTCAGATAAGGGGTCCCTGCTTCATCTTTCTCTCAGCTAAGGGGTCCCTGCTTCATCTTTCTCTCAGCTAAGGGGTCCCTGCTTCATCTCTCTCTCAGCTAAGGGGTCCCTGCTTCATCTCTCTCTCTCAGCTAAGGGGTCCCTGCTTCATCTCTCTCTACACTAAGGGGTCCCTGCTACATCTCTCTCTCAGCTAAGGGGTCCCTGCTTCATCTCTCTCAGCTAAGGGGTCCCTGCTTCATCTCTCTCTCAGCTAAGGGGTCCCTGCTACATCTCTCTCTCAGCTAAGGGGTCCCTGCTACATCTCTCTCTCAGCTAAGGGGTCCCTGCTTCATCTCTCTCAGCTAAGGGGTCCCTGCTACATCTCTCTCTCAGCTAAGGGGTCCCTGCTTCATCTCTCTCTCAGCTAAGGGGTCCCTGCTTCATCTCTCTCAGCTAAGGGGTCCCTGCTTCATCTCTCTCTCAGCTAAGGGGTCCCTGCTACATCTCTCTCTCTCAGCTAAGGGGTCCCTGCTTCATCTCTCTCAGCTAAGGGGTCCCTGCTTCATCTCTCTCAGCTAAGGGGTCCCTGCTTCATCTCTGTCTACACTAAGGGGTCCCTGCTACATCTCTCTCTCTCAGCTAAGGGGTCCCTGCTTCATCTCTCTCAGCTAAGGGGTCCCTGCTTCATCTCTCTCAGCTAAGGGGTCCCTGCTTCATCTCTGTCTACACTAAGGGGTCCCTGCTACATCTCTCTCTCTCAGCTAAGGGGTCCCTGCTTCATCTCTCTCAGCTAAGGGGTCCCTGCTTCATCTCTCTCTACACTAAGGGGTCCCTGCTACATCTCTCTCTCTCAGCTAAGGGGTCCCTGCTTCATCTCTCTCAGCTAAGGGGTCCCTGCTTCATCTCTCTCAGCTAAGGGGTCCCTGCTTCATCTCTCTCTACACTAAGGGGTCCCTGCTACATCTCTCTCTCTCAGCTAAGGGGTCCCTGCTTCATCTCTCTCTACACTAAGGGGTCCCTGCTACATCTCTCTCTCAGCTAAGGGGTCCCTGCTTCATCTCTCTCAGCTAAGGGGTCCCTGCTTCATCTCTCTCTCAGCTAAGGGGTCCCTGCTTCATCTCTCTCAGCTAAGGGGTCCCTGCTTCATCTCTCTCAGCTAAGGGGTCCTTGGTCTGAAAAATGTTGAAGACCCCTGCAAAAGCTACAATATGCCGCTGAGATGTAGTGGAGTAGAAGTATAAAGTATTGTAAAAATGGAAATACTCAAGTAAGGTAAAAAAAATACCTCAAAATAGCACTTGCCTGGATCCATGCACACTCCCCCCCCCAGCCAATAGGAAAGCACAGGAACCACACTCCTTATATGGGAGACAGGAACACCTCTTGCACATGGGGGCGTGGCTAAGGTTATAAAAAGGCCAAGTGCAGCCAAGTTCAGACACTAGTAGAGCTACACACGAGCTGTGCACACACTCTAGAGCTCTCTCTCTCTCACACACACACACACACACACACACACACACACACACACACACACACACACACACACACACACACACACACACACATACACGCACACACATGCACACACATACACACACAGTAACTTTCACACACATTAAGAAAATACCAGGACACGGATTAAAACACTACGCTAAGGGAGATAAAAAAGACTTTTTGGCCATGTCTCTGCAGCCCGTGTGGGACATGTTCCTGGGACGTACCATGTGTCTCCAGCCCGTGTGGGACATGTTCCTGGGACGTACCATGTGTCTCCAGCCCGTGTGGGACATGTTCCTGGGACGTACCATGTGTCTCCAGCCCGTGTGGGACTTTGTGTCGGGCCACAGCGGCGTCCTGGCGTCTCCCTTCTTCCCCGTGCTGTTCTCTCTGAGCGTCTACCTGCTCTTCTGCCTGCCGTTCGTCTGTGTGGACCTTCTCTCCTCCAGGGTGGGCCTGATCCGCAGATACAAGATCCAGCCCAACAACTCTGTCTCCTGGGACACTATGAGGTAAAACATTTTTTTTACAATTTGTGTTTGTCGTAAATCTATTTACAATTTACAATGTATGCATTTAGCAGATGCTCTTTATCCAGAGAGACCTAGAATATACAAGGTAAACACACTGGTGGGAAAAGTACTCAAATTCTTTACTTAAGTCAAAATATCAATACAGCAATATAGAAATACTCTGTTACAAGTAAAAGTCCAGAATAAAAAATGTACTTGAGTAAAAGTACGAAAGTTTTGGTATCAAAATGTACTTAAAGTACCAAAACTAAAAGTAGCCTACTAAAATGTTTGAAAATAGCAGATCTACAAGCTCACAACGCGTCTGCTATTTTCAAATAGCCTATGTATAAAATAGGGCTAAAGTGGTATCTATGCTGTATGAATGTATGTTGTATAATAGAATAATTAATATGTGAAAAGTAACTAAAGTTTTCAAATAATTGCAGTGGAGTAAAAGTGCAATATTTGCCTCTGAGATGTAGTGGAGTAGAAGTAAAAAATACTTTGGTCCACTTGGTTCCTTTTGTATGCTGTCAGGGTTACATACTTGTAAAGGTCCATTTAGGGTTTGTAGGGTTCTAAATGGCCCTGGACCGCACTTTGAGAACCACAGCTTTACTGGCCCTTATCCTCACCTGTACCTTGTCTTATCTTGTGTCGCCGCCCCCTATAGGAGCTGCCTGGCTCTGTCTCTGTACAACCACGTGGTGTTCATCTTCCCAGCGACCGTCCTCCACTGGTGCTGGAGGACCCCCACCGCGGCGGCGGAGGAGGAGGACCCCCACCGTGTGTTCACCAGTGCTCCCAGTCTGCTCAGCCTGCTGGGAGGCATGCTGGCCTGTCTGCTGCTCTTTGACTTCCAGTACTTCATCTGGCATGTTCTGCACCACAAGATCCCCTGGCTCTACCGCACCTTCCACAAGGTTGGTTCCAACAACATGCATTTACCATGTCTATGCAGTGGTGGGAAAAGTATTCACATGGTTTACTTTAAGTAAAAGTATCAATACTGCAATGTTTTACAAGTAAAAAGTCCGGAATTCCAAATTTACTTGAGTAAAAGTACAAAAGTATTGGTAAAAAAATGTACCATAAGTAGAAAGTACTCATTATGCAGAATGTCCCATTTCAAGTTTTCAAATGTATACAAATCTTTTGAAAATAGCAGATCTACAAGCTCACATTGTGAGCTTGTAGATCTGCTATTTTCAAATGCCCGAAATGTATATATAGGGCTGAAGTGGTTAATGTATGTTTTGTAAAATCTACAAAGTAACTAGTAACTAAAGTGTTCAAATAATTGTAGTGGAGTAAAAGTACAATATGTGTCTCTGAGATGTGGTGGAGTAGAAGTAAAAGTAGAATAGGCGTTATGCATTTATGGAAATTGGAAATACTTCAGTAATGTAAAAAATACCTCAAAATTGTACTTGAGTACAGTACTTGAGTAAATGTGCTTAGTTACTTTACACCACTGGTCCGTACCACAGTGTTTTCTCCGTCATTAAACTCTTTAATCCCGTTCCTCTCTCCGCCCCGGCAGATGCACCACACTCACACGGACACCTCTGCTCTGACGGCGGAGTATTCGGGGGCGTGGGAGACGCTGTCCCTGGGCTTCTTCGCCGCCGTCAACCCCTTCCTGCTGGGCCTCCACCCGCTGACGGAGCTGGCCTTCTTCGTGCTGAACATCTGGCTGTCGGTGGAGGACCACTGCGGCTACGACCTGCCGTGGGCCACGCACCGCCTGGTGCCCTGGGGCCTCTACGGCGGCGCGCCGCACCACCACATGCACCACCTCAAGTTCAGGTCCAACTACGCCCCCTACTTCACCCACTGGGACCGCCTGGCCGGGACCCTGCACCACCACGACCACTGAAACACAGGGTTAAAAAAACACCTTCTGAACTGAAACACAGAGAGTTCTGCAACCGGACTGAGTGGTTTTGTTTCGGGAAAGTCGAGTGGTCTTGGAACCGAACCGAGTTTCTGAACTGGACAGAATGGTTTATGAACCCATCAAGTGGTTTGTGAACTGGTCAAGTGGTTTTGAAAGTGGTCAAGTGGTTTCTGAACCGATCAAGTGGTTTCTGAACTGGTCAAGTGGTCTTGGAACCGGACCGAGTTTCTGAACTGGACAGAATAGTTTCTGAACCGATCAAGTGTTTTTTTGGAAGTGGTGAAGTGGTTTTGAAAGTGGCTAGCGTTTCTGAAATGGACAGAGTGGTTTCTGTAAGTGGTTTGGAAGTGGGACCTGGTCAAGTGGTTTCTGAACTGGACAAAGGGATTTCTGAACTGACTTTGTCAACAAGGCCGGCCAGCTGGCCTGGCCACCTTGTACAAGATGAACGCTTGAACTTGACTGAAGCTGTTAATGAACTGTGGATGAAGTGGTTTCTGAACTGGGAGTAAACAGGGGGGGGGGGACAGCCAATTAAGTTAGCGACTGTAACAAAGACCTCCTCCGCGCACTAAGCTAAATGGAGCGTTTTCCATTAGCCAATCATATTACTGTGACTAGTAGCGATGTTGAACCAGATGAACGTGATTGGCCGAGGACATGTGATGTCATCCCAAAGTTCTGCTGCAGCGTTTCCCTGCTTAACGGAAACTGACCAATGGTTCTCAAACGTTTTAATTTCATGCATCGCTATAACTCTCAGAGTTACAGACCTCTGAGGGTCCATTTGGGACCCCTGAAGGGTCCCTGGACCCCAGTTTTGAGAACCACTGAACAGTAGCGGAAGAAGTAATCCCATTTACAAATTGTACTTGAGTACAGAACTTGATCAAATGTACTTACTGTACTTTAGAGTACTTACTCTGATGTGATTAATTTGAGGGGTTATGGCGTTTAGGACCAGAAAACTGTCATCTGTGTCAACGTTCAGTCATTAATAAGAGTTTTGTAAAAATAACTCATGTCACAAATTATAGAATGATCTTTTACATTAAAAGACGAAGGTACAGGTTATGTACTGTGTTCAGTAGCCTACACACTGCCATGTGTACTTTATATAAACTGTATATAAAAGTCTACATAGATATATAGACTTTATTCTTGTTTACCTATACCGTAGGAAAGCATCTAATATGATAAACCATGAGCATGATTGTACAAAAAGAGCTTTATTTAGAAGCTGTATCTCTAAATCTAACCTATTAAGCCATTTAGACCGGGAGCGCATCTGTGTCATTTTAGATATCTTTGGCTATTCAAAAAATAGCAGATCTACAAGCTTGTAGATCTGCTATTTTTGAAAAATCGTGAAAATGTGTGCAAATATTTGAGTATATATTTTTTTAATCGAATATTTGTAAAATATGTTGTTCCATGGACGTCCAGAAGCAAAGATTTGAGTTAAAAATGCTGTTTAAAAGATTTTTCAAAAATAACAGATCTACAAGCTCGTAGCGCGGCATTGTAGCTTGTAGATCTGTTATTTTTGAATAGCCCAAAGTATAAAATAACGGTTAATAGCTACAAATCTAAAACGACACGGCATGCGTTCCCGGTCTTAATGGGTTAAAGGTATTTTAGCATCGCTTTGTTTGTACAACAATGAAAAATTGTAACTCAATATTCTGAGTTGTTTCGTAGAGGTGATTCATGAATGTACTCACAGCAGCAGACAGTGTGACAGGGTGTGACAGAGTGAAGTGGAATATTTTCATACAATGTAAACATTCATACTGTATCTAAATGTGAAATCCAAGTTGATCCTGGATGATTTTTATTATATATATATTTTACATTTTAAATGTTTTTGATGTTGCACGTCTAGTCAGACTGGAAGCTGACTACATATTTATATTTTATATTATAATATCAGCATACTGTATATTATTATTATTATTATTTATATTGTGGAATGTGTCAAATGCTAACAGCGGTCAACAGACCTTGAAAATGCTTTATGAATTAACAATAAATTCATATTTAAATGCAAGAAAGAGCTCTTGAGCTGGATTACCTGTGTCTTACTATTATGTTTTACATTTTTATTATAAGTTAGTTGATATTCAGAAGTGTAATCATTGACGTTTATTTATAACTTTTAAAATGGTCATTTTTAATACATTTACCCCTCCCCCTGTGGTCTCCTGGCAAATGCTGTGGGGGTCTTTGACATGTTTTAAATGTTCCCCAGATACTTCATGTAAACACTGGTGAGGCCGCGTTCTACTTCTGTACTGCTCTTTGAGTACATGTACTTAGTTACTTTATTGCACTACTGTTAAATGTTCCCCAGATACTTCATGTAAACACTGGTGAGGCCGTGTTCTACTTCTGTACTGCTCTTTGAGTACATGTACTTAGTTACTTTACTGCACTACTGTTAAATGTTCCCCAGATACTTCATGTAAACACTGGTGAGGCCGCGTTCTACTTCTGTACATCCCTTTGAGTACATGTACTTAGTTACTTTACTGCACTACTGTTAAATGTTCCCAAGGCACTTCATTAAAAACGCAGAGGCCGCATTCTCCAGCAACATCTCTCTGCTGTCGGGTAGAAACTAGTCTCGCGTAGCCAGACAACTATTCCACAATCTCTGAATACTATATAGAGTCTGGAACTACAATCCGAGAGAGGAAACTGGCACTTCCGTTCACGAAAATATATTTTAAAATATCTTTACATTTTACTTTTTAATTTCCATTTCTGCTTAGCAGCAAGCTATGTATACTTAGATGATTTGTATTTATATTAGGATACATTTGCGCGACTGTAAAGACGAAACGGAAGTGTTTATATCATATACATCCGGTTTATATTCTAATCATGATCAGAGCTTCCGAGTCCCAGACTGTATGACCGGAAACATTTGAAAATTGTGGGAGGCAACAGTCTGGCCACGCGAGACTAGGTAGAAACCAACCATGTACAACTATGTTTTCAGGGGGAAAAAAACTGCGAGGCGTTGTGAGCTTGTAGATCGGCTATTTTCACAATATTTATCTGTGGAACCGAGTCAAACTAAATGTAATATCTACAATTCCAAGTGCTTGTCAGGGTGAGGGGTCCCCAGTTAATTTAGGATTATTTTGGGGGGGTCTCCAGTTCAAATACTGCACTGACTGCACTCTAAACCCTTGGTGTAGAGCGCAGAGATCCCATAGCCTGGAGGGAACGGGGGTACGGGACCATCAGCTAACGCTGTGATTGGTCCAAGAAAACCACACCCCCTGTTTCCTGAGCTAAACTTAGCAAAAACTAAACGTTGGCAAAAAGAATACACTTCATGACATCTTTAAACAAAGCTTCAGTCTGTTCTGCTCACACACACACACACACACACACACACACACACACACACACACACACACACACACACACTCTTGGCGTCCTGTTCTCCACAGGGGAGCAGTGAGAGTTGTTACATTGTACATTTACAGCTGTTAAACATCTGTCTGCCTGTCTGTCTGTCTGTCTGTCTGTCTGTCTGTCTGTCTGTCACAAAAAAAAAGAAGTACAAAAGTATTGGTATCAAAATGTACTTAAAGTACCAAAAGTAAAAGTACAAACATTTTTGAAAATAGCAGATCTACAAGCTCACAACGCGTCACGATGCGACGCATTGTGAGCTTGTAGATCTGCTATTTTCAAATAGCCTAGGTATAAAATAGAGCTGAAGTGGTTAATGTATGTGGAGTAAAAAAAACTATATTTGCCTCTGAGATGTAGTGGAGTAGAAGTAAAAGTACAGAAAATGGAAAATACTCCAGTAAAGTAATGATGACATGATGAGATATTTCCTGAGGAGGATGGACTGTAACTCATGGAGAGATGTCTGAGCTTATCATGTCCAGACTGACTGGTATAAGGTGTCTCTCCGCAGCCGCCCTGGGTTGGGTCAGCAGATATGATGAGATGTGTGTCAATTTGACCACATCACACCCACCCACCGTTCACTCCACTGGCTCCCCATCACCTTCAGGACGGAATTCAAGATCTCCCTTCTGACCCATGAGTGCAATATGCCCTCAATGCCCTCACTGTCTGTCTGTCTGTCTGTCTGTCTGCCTACAGATACATGTTTATCTGCATGTATACCACAGGTTTACTTACAGCAGCCTGTCTCACTGTAGCTACAGTTCCCCTTTAAGAGGCGGGGCCAGGTTTTTTGAGGCCTTCCTTTAGGCCCAAAGCCTGATTTGGGTGTTTGTTCATTCTATGCAGGGACATGGTCTACCTCGCCTATCCATCAAAAACTACCATTCACTCACTCCTCTTAACAAAGCTTGCATAAGAGTGTCAACAGTGTGAACTAACATGATGTTCATGACCCTGGCTGTACCGTCAGATGATCTGAAGCCAAAGAGAACGTTTGGATAACAGTGGCTGGTGGATTCATGAACTAAAATGACAGAGGTGAAGTCTGCCAGGTAAATGCATATTATGACAACACTAAAGTGTCCCCATTACGCAAGTAGAATAACATGTGATCTATATATATATATATATATATATATATATATATATATTGTGGATTAATAAATACACCTAGATATTAGTGGTCAGCATCATGTCACAGTGTCGTGGTCAGCATCATGTCACAGTGTAGTGGTCAGCATCATGTCACAGTGTAGTGGTCAGCATCATGTCACAGTGTGGTCAGCATCATGTCACAGTGCAGTGGTCAGCATCATGTCACAGTGTAGTGGTCAGCATCATGTCACAGTGTAGTGGTCAGCATCATGTCACAGTGTAGTGGTCAGCATCATGTCACAGTGTAGTGGTCAGCATCATGTCACAGTGTAGTGGTCAGCATCATGTCACAGTGCAGTGGTCAGCATCATGTCACAGTGCAGTGGTCAGCATCATGTCACAGTGTGGTCAGCATCATGTCACAGTGTAGTGGTCAGCATCATGTCACAGTGCAGTGGTCAGCATCATGTCACAGTGTAGTGGTCAGCATCATGTCACAGTTCAGTGGTCAGCATCATGTCACAGTGTAGTGGTCAGCATCATGTCACAGTGTAGTGGTCAGCATCATGTCACAGTGCAGTGGTCAGCATCATGTCACAGTGTAGTGGTCAGCATCATGTCACAGTGCAGTGGTCAGCATCATGTCACAGTGCAGTGGTCAGCATCATGTCACAGTGTAGTGGTCAGCATCATGTCACAGTGCAGTGGTCAGCATCATGTCACAGTGCAGTGGTCAGCATCATGTCACAGTGTAGTGGTCAGCGTCATGTCACAGTGCAGTGGTCAGCATCATGTCACAGTGCAGTGGTCAGCATCATGTCACAGTGCAGTGGTCAGCATCATGTCACAGTGCAGTGGTCAGCATCATGTCACAGTGCAGTGGTCAGCATCATGTCACAGTGCAGTGGTCAGCATCATGTCACAGTGCAGTGGTCAGCATCATGTCACAGTGCAGTGGTCAGCATCATGTCACAGTGCAGTGGTCAGCATCATGTCACAGTGCAGTGGTCAGCGTCATGTCACAGCGCAGTGGTCAGCGTCATGTCACAGTGCAGTGGTCAGCATCATGTCACAGTGCAGTGGTCAGCATCATGTCACAGTGTAGTGGTCAGCATCATGTCACAGTGCAGTGGTCAGCATCATGTCACAGTGCAGTGGTCAGCATCATGTCACAGTGCAGTGGTCAGCATCATGTCACAGTGTAGTGGTCAGCATCATGTCACAGTGCAGTGGTCAGCATCATGTCACAGTGCAGTGGTCAGCATCATGTCACAGTGTAGTGGTCAGCATCATGTCACAGTGGTCAGCTATTTCCTACTTTTCCAGTGATGATGTTGATGAGTAGGACAGGGGTTTTCAACGTTTTCAGGCCAGGGACCCCCTAGCTGATCGAGAGATGAAGCAGGGACCCCCTCTATATAACTTTTTCTTTTAAATTAAATCTGCTTTTCCTCTACACCTCTGCCAAAAATAGCAGATCTACAAGCTCGCAACGCCTCACAGCGCGAGGCCGTTGTGAGCTTGTAGATCTGCTATTTTTGGCTAAAGTTCTCCTCAGAAAAAGGGATGCTAGGGTTCAAGTGGTTAAGGTAAAAAAAAATATCATATCACACAAAGATTTGGGGGACCCCCCGTAGTAACTCTGAGGACCCCCTAGGGGTCCCGGACCCCCTGTTGAAGACCCCTGGAGTAGGAAATGTGCCTATAGGGTGAACTAAACTCTGAAGCATCCCTTTAATTCCAGACATTTTTAATTCTTTCAGTATTCAAACAGAGGAGGAAGCTTGTTGTGAGTTTATCAACAAGAGGAAAGGCATGACACTTGCGACCATGCGAAACACTGCATGCATGTCTCCAAAGTTAACTTTATTCAGGGCTGCATAGGGATATCTATGTGGAAACGGGGGTGCCCAGGAACAATATGACAAACCCTCAACTCCCTGGGTGTCTGCCAGTCCAAAGTCTCATCCAGGCGCCTCGTAGATGAGATGAGAAAAGGTCTTGACGCAACATTAAAACTGGAGGTGAGAGGCCTACTCTAAAGTTCAATGTGGCATGTCAGCATGCCACATTGACACATGTAGTTATTTAGTAAGTTATTACATAGTGCTTCTATATTATGAATATCACAATAGCAGCACAATGTATATTAGTTTCTGAACTGGTGCGAGAGAGAATATTGTACTTTGTTCAGGATTGGAACTATATTTCCACTTTCAGAGACACTCAAAGAAGCAACCATCGCCTGAAAAAGAAATGACATTTTCTCTGACTTGGGACAATGTTCAGGTGAATTATACAGTTATGCTTCTATTATTATGATTATCATGATTATGCCAAATCATTGTTCAGTTTTAACATTTCCTTTGTCAGCCGTAATTTGATTGTAAATTAAATACTATATATATTATATATATTATAATGATGAGTTTGATGGTTGGTGCAATACTTCATTGCAGTTCAGTTACACAATTATGACTACCTGTTTCATTATCTACTAATCCTGTTCTCATATTCTTCATTAGACACAAGACAGGTAGCTTAACTAAGTGCTGCATCATAACACAATGTAAATATCCACCAAGACATTACAATAATAATATGATAATTCTTTGCAGATATATGTGGAGGAAAAACGCCACTCAAGGAACAGCCCAGGCAATAAAGTCCTTCTATGGGCACGTTCATTTGCCAACCTCAACAAGGTGTCTTTAAACCACTTAAGAGGATCTGAAATGAAGGCCATGGAAGTGTCCCCTTACCACACATTACCATCAAAAGAGGTAGATAGCCTGTTACAGTTAATTACAGAATAAGTCTTATAGAGATAGCCTGTTACAGTTAATTACAGAATAAGTCTTATATTTTAACATGTTAAATACAAATCTGAAAATCTGACATTATTAATATTTCACATGTATTTGGGTCTGCTGATATTCTGTTGCTTGTATGATTACAATGCCATCAAAAATCGAATGACCATCTTGGTCATGCAGGTCCTGGCAGACAACCTGACAGCCTTGCAGCCTGTCAAAGACAGAGTCATACGACACATTGACCATCTGTATCAACAGGAGACGTCCCAAAAAAGTGAACCAGTAAGCAACGTAACTCACATTATTCACTATCACTTTGGAAGATAAAAGACCATTCTTTGAATAATATATGATGAAATGTTGTTCCATTAATTCCACCTCTAGGTGAACTTGGGTGTCATTGAGACAAATCCAAGCTCTCTGTCGGGTGTCATAGAAATAATGGAGGCATTACATAAGCATGTCCCCATTGTAGATGGCAAGCCATTCCCTGTCCTCTGCTGTGGGGATGGTCTGAGCATTGAGAGGATGACAGAAGCTCATCACACGAGGGTCACCCATGACACCCCAGAAGAGAGACTTGAGGGGCTTGTTGAAGCTCCTCAAGACTTTCATAAAGAAATGATCCTTCTGCAGGTAGACCAAATGAAACGTACAAGTATGCAATCCATGTTATCGCATCTGGTTTGTATCACACATGTATACTATGCTTCTGTCTTCTACAGGATGACTTTGATTTGCTCTACAGAGCATGGTCCCGGACCCCCTGTTGAAGACCCCTGGAGTAGGAAATGTGCCTATAGGGTGAACTAAACTCTGAAGCATCCCTTTAATTCCAGACATTTTTAATTCTTTCAGTATTCAAACAGAGGAGGAAGCTTGTTGTGAGTTTATCAACAAGAGGAAAGGCATGACACTTGCGACCATGCGAAACACTGCATGCATGTCTCCAAAGTTAACTTTATTCAGGGCTGCATAGGGATATCTATGTGGAAACGGGGGTGCCCAGGAACAATATGACAAACCCTCAACTCCCTGGGTGTCTGCCAGTCCAAAGTCTCATCCAGGCGCCTCGTAGATGAGATGAGAAAAGGTCTTGACGCAACATTAAAACTGGAGGTGAGAGGCCTACTCTAAAGTTCAATGTGGCATGTCAGCATGCCACATTGACACATGTAGTTATTTAGTAAGTTATTACATAGTGCTTCTATATTATGAATATCACAATAGCAGCACAATGTATATTAGTTTCTGAACTGGTGCGAGAGAGAATATTGTACTTTGTTCAGGATTGGAACTATATTTCCACTTTCAGAGACACTCAAAGAAGCAACCATCGCCTGAAAAAGAAATGACATTTTCTCTGACTTGGGACAATGTTCAGGTGAATTATACAGTTATGCTTCTATTATTATGATTATCATGATTATGCCAAATCATTGTTCAGTTTTAACATTTCCTTTGTCAGCCGTAATTTGATTGTAAATTAAATACTATATATATTATATATATTATAATGATGAGTTTGATGGTTGGTGCAATACTTCATTGCAGTTCAGTTACACAATTATGACTACCTGTTTCATTATCTACTAATCCTGTTCTCATATTCTTCATTAGACACAAGACAGGTAGCTTAACTAAGTGCTGCATCATAACACAATGTAAATATCCACCAAGACATTACAATAATAATATGATAATTCTTTGCAGATATATGTGGAGGAAAAACGCCACTCAAGGAACAGCCCAGGCAATAAAGTCCTTCTATGGGCACGTTCATTTGCCAACCTCAACAAGGTGTCTTTAAACCACTTAAGAGGATCTGAAATGAAGGCCATGGAAGTGTCCCCTTACCACACATTACCATCAAAAGAGGTAGATAGCCTGTTACAGTTAATTACAGAATAAGTCTTATAGAGATAGCCTGTTACAGTTAATTACAGAATAAGTCTTATATTTTAACATGTTAAATACAAATCTGAAAATCTGACATTATTAATATTTCACATGTATTTGGGTCTGCTGATATTCTGTTGCTTGTATGATTACAATGCCATCAAAAATCGAATGACCATCTTGGTCATGCAGGTCCTGGCAGACAACCTGACAGCCTTGCAGCCTGTCAAAGACCGAGTCATACGACACATTGACCATCTGTATCAACAGGAGACGTCCCAAAAAAGTGAACCAGTAAGCAACGTAACTCACATTATTCACTATCACTTTGGAAGATAAAAGACCATTCTTTGAATAATATATGATGAAATGTTGTTCCATTAATTCCACCTCTAGGTGAACTTGGGTGTCATTGAGACAAATCCAAGCTCTCTGTCGGGTGTCATAGAAATAATGGAGGCATTACATAAGCATGTCCCCATTGTAGATGGCAAGCCATTCCCTGTCCTCTGCTGTGGGGATGGTCTGAGCATTGAGAGGATGACAGAAGCTCATCACACGAGGGTCACCCATGACACCCCAGAAGAGAGACTTGAGGGGCTTGTTGAAGCTCCTCAAGACTTTCATAAAGAAATGATCCTTCTGCAGGTAGACCAAATGAAACGTACAAGTATGCAATCCATGTTATCGCATCTGGTTTGTATCACACATGTATACTATGCTTCTGTCTTCTACAGGATGACTTTGATTTGCTCTACAGAGCATGGCAGCACGTGGCGCTCTTGGTCAGCTGAAAATACCATTTGACCACAGGTCACTGAAGAAGGAGGTGAAGAAGAACTACCAACATGCTGCAGACATGATGGTGGTAGGATATTCTATTAAAATAATAAGCTTCATAATATTTGTACTGTATTATCGGTTAGGTTTGTAATTGTTCATTACTCTTTAATTTTCAGTTCCGTTGCTCGGTTCCAGTTGGAGAGCCTCGATCCTTTCTACAACAGACAGCTGCTCATGAAGGCCAGGTCCATTCGGCGACTCGGCAGGATAGTGCCCATTCACTGGAGTCAGAGTACAGGCTGTTGCCATCTGGCCGTCGTCTGGATGCCCCTGGTGTCACTAAGAACAGATATAAGCACTCCTTTGTCCCTGCCTCGATTCGTGCAGTCAACTCTGCCAGTAACAGGTAAATGATGATGATATGTTGCTGATGATGACGATGTTGAAAGAACAAGCTCTTTATTTATGCCGGCACTTTATATCCTAGCACTTTATTCTGAATGTAGCCTTTTATTTAATTTTTTATTTTTTCTATTCTATACTTGCACTAGATGCGCCCAGGTTTCTGTTTATGCTATGGTGTTTCATGTCTGTTGTTGTCCTGTACTGTTTGTATGTTTTAAACCACTACCTCTTGCTGTAAACCTAATTGCCCTCTTGGGACATTAATAAAGACCTTGAAGCTTCGGCATACATCACTGCATGTGCAGCCAACTTCCTGGGCATTGTGAGGGCAGATGATGATGTCCTTCCTGGGCATTGTGAGGGCAGATGAGGATGTCCTTCCTGGGCATTGTGAGGGCAGATGATGATGTCCTTCCTGGGCATTGTGAGGGCAGATGATGATGTCCTTCCTGGGCATTGTGAGGGCAGATGAGGATGTCCCAGAATTCCACCGGGCTGCTGACAAACTGCAGTGCAACTGCATGACCTTGCAGAAAAGGTTGTGCAGTTCTGTTGGTTGTCTCCTAAACAGGAGGAGATGGACTCGGCCAAAAAGGATAATGGTAGCCAACAGAAGTCCTTTCTGTCATTGCCAGGAAGGTAAAGAAAATGTTACACCAAAAGTGCAATTGTGGGTGTGGTCAAATCATGGCTTGATAAACTGGAGAGTGTCCCATTTGGAGGCTCTTTTACGTTGTTGTTGTTGTAGCTGCACTTTATTGTGCAGAATATCATATTGAAGACAGTAACTTCAGATGGGGGACAAGTTGTGTGCGATTCACCAAGCCTGTTTCGTTTCCTAACAGAGAAAGGTGGAGACATGCTGCTGTGCTGTAGCTACAGCTGTCCTCACATATGGACCCACTTGGCCCGTACAAATCTTGCGTCGGCACCAAAAGGGGATTGGTACTGCAGTCCAGTCTGTGAGGACAGTGGTAGCTACATTTACTGCACATGCCATTAAAACAAAAGGAGGCAAAATGGTGCAGTGCCAGCTTGAGGAGCAATGCCTCCACAATGAGTGGTACCACAGACGTTGTTTGAGGCCTGAGGAGCATTAAAAAAATGGAGGTATTATAATGTATTTAACTGTGTGTCTATTGCTTGACCCCTATAGAAGTTAATCATCAATGAAACCATTTACTGACAAACACATTGAATGCCAATCGCGTAGATCTACGCGAACCTATTTAAAGCCGCAGCGTGCCAGTCGCATAGATCTACGCGAACCGCCGATTCGCGTTGAACATTTTCCAGGTGCACTTTCGGAATTTTTTGATCCGGTTCCGGTTTGATGACCGGAAACAGAATTATTTGGGATCCGGTTTTGACGATCACGTCCGCCCCCATTCTAAAGCGCACACTGAAACTCAATTCTCTTCCTGTAGTTTTTTCTCCTCGCATATCACTGTTTAACGTAATCCGCTCTAACTACAATCATGGAGATCCGTTTGACATGCGGTTTTCACTGGGAGATACAGTGAGATGTCGCGGATGTAAACAGACCGTGCACGGCTCAATCTTAAGGATTTTAACAAGATCTATGGCGACATGAAAAAAACAAAAAAACAATAACACGTTGGCACTGGTGAGTACATTATGAGATTAACATCTGGCGGTGAATGTGTTAAGATCTTATCAAAAACGTATTATGTGTAATATTTTGCATTTCCCCTAAAAGGTGAATGGTAAGGCTCACCAGAGTGCCGTCAGGACAAGGTCCTGACTTACAGTAAGTTACTGATGTGGAGGGGCCTTTGACTCATGTCTGACGCAGGATTGCGTCAGACATGGGAATTCTGGAAGCATGACCTCCTGTCCTTTTTGGCAAAGGAACCACCACAAATACTTCATACTTGGCCACAGAATACTAACTGGTAACGATTCGATTACAGTATGATGCAATAACATCTATAGTGGTTTATGTGTCTTGTAAACGTGTTAAGCCTTGGTTTATGTTGTCCAATAGGAATTGAGGGTTATTTGCCCGAACGGCTCTGCATGGAGATGGTGTGGGGGTAGAGTGGCCAACATGACTGGTGGGTGTGGGGAAACATATACCTTTAGATCTGGCGAATGAATTTATGAACAATGAATTCAAAGGTATGCCTTCAATCTATTAACCCTTTAAGACCTGGAACGCATCTGTGTCACTTTTTGATTTGAGCTAAAAAGCATTATTTGACACTTTGGCTATTCAAAAATAGCAGATCTACAAGCTCATTGCGCGACACCGAGTGCAGTGCTACGAGCTTGTAGATCTGCTATTTTTGAAAAATCAAGAAAATGTGTGCAAATTAATATATTTGTATTCCTTTAAAGCGAACATTTTAAACTCAAATCTTTGCTTCTGGGGGTCCCTGGAACAAAATATTTTGAGATGGGGGTCCGCGGCCAAATAAATATCATTTTGGGGGTCCTTGACATGAAAAAGTTTGAGCACCACTGATATAGAAACATAAGTTTTTCAGAAAACAGTTAGGATTTAGAAGACATTTTTGTAGAATTGGCCTTAGGTCTTTTAACAGAGTACTGACTTTTTTAGCCAGTTAACATTTGGATTATAAAGTACACAGCCAACTTTGTGGTGTTGTTTTTTTCTCTCAGAAACCCGAGCAGGTGGCTAGGTGCGCGGAAATATCTGGGCCGTTTGGGAAACGGTTTGACCAATTGTTCCTGTCCTCAGGCGTAGGGCAGTTCTCATCATCTCACACAAGCCAGACATCCAAACAAGAAGCAGACATTGCTGCCTTTGTAGAAGAATATCAAACGGATGCCCTGTTCTCCTACCAACCAGGACGACACCACAAGGTGTTTGAAAAAAATCATCTATACACAGTCCCTCTCAAAGGCAGATAGACAATAAATAGACAATAAAATAGACAATAAAACGTCTGGCATTATGCCAAAGGCTGCTGTCAATTTTGAAATGGATCTGTAAGACAAAAAAAGAAAGATACTTTGCTTCTGCAGAACCAATCATTTCTTTGGTGCGGTTTTACCAATCTAGACACTAAATCTCAATTCACAATATGAAACCTGAGCCTAAACTAATACACTTCTGTTTATTCGTTTAGTATTGTGAGGCTCTTAGCCAAAGAGACTCTTAGCCAAAGTGAGTCTCTTAGCCAAAGTCAAGTCTGCTGTAACCCTTTCTGATTTTGAACGTCTTATCCATGCTTTTATCTCAACCCGACTCGACTACTGTAATGCACTTTATGTTGGCATTAGCCAAGCCTGCTTGTCACGACTACAGTTAGTCCAAAACGCGTCCGCTCGCCTCTTAACAGGGGCCTCTTAACAGGGACACAGAATGGGAGAGATCACATCTCCCCCATTCTTGCCTCCTAACACTGGCTCCCTGTTCGTTACAGGATTCTTTTAAGACTTTAATGTTTGTCTTTAAGTCTTTAAATGGGCCGGCACCATTATACATTTCCGAACTTCTACCTTCCAAGGACGCTACAAGGGTCTTGAGCTCTACTGACCAGTCACTCCTTAAGGTCCCAGCAACTAAGTTGAAAACACGGGGAGATAGATCATTTTCCTCCATAGCGCCCACACTGTGGAACGAGCTTCCACCCCATGTTAGAGTGTCTCAAACCCTGCCTGTGTTTAAATCACGTTTGAAAACTCACTTTGTTCTCCTTGGCGTTTGACAATTCAGATTGAGAAGCTGCTGCTTCCCCAGGCATTGTGTCAATCGTTGTCTTGTTCATTGTGTGTGTTTCTCTTGTTTAGTTTAGTATTTTACTGAGTGTACAGCACTTTGGTTCAACACTGTTGTTTTTAAATGTGCTCTATAAATAAAGTGGATTGGATTGGATTAGTATATGTGTCTATTCACTGAGATAAACTTTGTTTCACAAAAGTAGATGATGGACTTTTCTGCATCTGTGTCTTTATCTTTCAGATCCTGCACCAGCCAGCCGACCTCAGCAGCCATGTTTTTACCGGCGGTTTCCTGGACCGTTATATGGATGTTTGGCCTGAAAAACATGGTCATATGTTGTATATATAGTGTATGTATACTGTATGTCTCAAAGAGGGAATGTCTTTGGAGCAAATACAAATATTTGGTGGCATTTGTATACGTTTTGTTTACTTATTTCATTACTTGATTAAAAATGAACGAGCTTATAAGTAAATACTGTACTATACCATGAAGTGATACAGGGAGCCTCATCCACAGTGACGAGACATATTTGAGTTTCTTTGCTCTTCAACCATTCCCACCAAGGGTCCACAAACAGGCTCTCAGGTGAGATGAAGAGCATCGTTGTGTTCCCAGCAAGAATCTCTGTCACAACATGTACCATCAAGCACATCAATCAATCTGTATTAGAACAGGGGCATAAGCAGTGGTGGGAAAAAGTACTGGACCCCCCACTACATATTGTATAACGTATTGCAGATTAAACTTTTTCATAGATTCATAGACATAGAGGCACGGTGGCGCAGTGGGTAGCGCTGTCGCCTCACAGCTAGAAGGTCCTGGGTTCGATTCCCGCCGGGGGGCGCTGTGGGCACTGGGTAGCGCTGTCGACTCACAGCTAGAAGGTCCTGGGTTCGATTCCCGCCGGGGGGCGCTGTGGGCACTGGGGGCGTGTCTTCTCCTCCGCGTCATCAGCGCCCATACCCTAGGTGGGGTTGGGGAAAGGGCCTTTCTGTGTGGAGTTTGCATGTTCTCCCCGTGTCTCCTAGGGTAGTTAATACCCTCACAAAAACATGTAGTAATCCTGGTCGCTATACCGCCTCCCCCATGACAGCCGGGGCGCCTGATGGAGGGGAAGGGAACTGGTTGGAATAACGTGTTCCTTCCACGCGCTACGTCCTACCAGGGAAACTCTCCCCTGTCAGGTGACAAGAAGGTCAGTTGGCTCTCATGAATTGAAGGAAGCATGAGCTCGGCCCTGGCCTCCCTACTGTGGGGGACTGGTGTAGTGCTGGTGTAGGGCAGGTGTAGTGCTGGTGTAGGGCAGGTGTAGCGCCCAGGATCACTTAGGAAATTGGCACCGGGTGAAAAAAATGGGTTACAAAAATCGCGGGATAAAAAATGTAGTAAAAAAAAAAAGAACAGGGGCATAAGCAGTGGTGGAAAAAGTACTGGACCCCCCACTACATATTGTATAACGTATTGCAGATTCATCTTTTTCATAGACTTATTTGACAGCACTATCATCAGTGATGTGTAAATTCATGATGTCTGTTTGTTTACACATTATATTTTCTATTAATATGTAGATTTGTATAAATGTACCACTTAAACCCTCAACTTAGTACTTTGTGAACTTGACCTTTGGCTCTGTACTTGGTTCACTCTTTTTTCCCTGTACACCAAATCTCTTTGCTGAAAATAGGGAGCTTGTAGATCTGCTGTTTTTGGCAAATGTTCCCATCAGAATAAGGATGCTAGGGTTCAAGGGGTTAATGTAAAATAGAATTAAATCCTATCACACTAACATTTGGTGGCCCTCCTATTGTAAATCTAAGGACCACCTAGGGGTCCCAGACCCCCTGTTGAAGACCCATGTTCTATAACCAGGTGTTGGCTGTGTACTGGGATCAGTGTGGGTTGGTTCTAGATTATAACCAGGATGTCAGGCTGTACTGGGATCAGTTGGTAGAACTGGACATTGGTTCTATAACCAGGTGTTTAGTGTTGGGTTGTACGATCAGTGTGGCAAAATGGCAAGTTTGCATTGAATGGACTAAAAGATTTATCATTGAATGGAGTAGACTAAAAGATTTATCATTGAATGGAGTAGACTAAAAGATTTATCATTGAATGGAGTAGACTAAGAGATTTATCATTGAATGGAGTAGACTAAGAGATTTATCATTGAATGGAGTAGACTAAAAGATTTATCATTGACTAAAATGTAAACTGTTTTTATTGACTGAAACAACACTAAATGTCTGTCTCTCTGTCATACCAGAGTGCAGAGGTCAGCTTCATGTTGGAGTGCTGTGGTCAGTTATCGGTGGGGCCTGGAGGACATATTCTGACAGGTATGTTGTGTTATTTTCTTGTTGTATTTTTCTTATATTTTTGTAATGCGAGTCTGTGTTTTTCTGTACTTTTACTTCTACTCCACTACATCTCAGAGGCACTACTATTATTTGAAAACTTTAGTTACTAGTTACTTTGTAGATTTGTATTATTATTACAAAACATACAGTAACCACTTCAGCCTCATAAACATTTCGGCCATTTGAAAATAGCCGATCTACAAGCTCAACTTGTGAAATGTGACATTCTGCACAATGAGTACTTTCTACTTTTGGTAATTTAAGTACATTTTGATACCAAAACTTTTACTTGTAACTAAGTATTTCTACATTGCAGTATTGATACTTTTACTTAAGTAAAAACATGTGAGTACTTCTACCACCACTGTCTGTGTGGAGGGTAACCAGATGTTTCATGTGTTTTATGGGAGGTTTATCATAGGAACAAGGAGGGCAACATGGCCTTTCACTGTTTTTACAATCCTCTGGGTCATTCATTTATTCAACCTTTATTTATTTTCTCGGGGATACATTGAGGGCAGAGCCCTCATTTTCAATGATGCCGAGATTACAGAAGTATAGTACAACAGTGTAAATAATAATGATGAGTAAAAACAACAGGATAAACAAATTATACATGTGAAAACAAACAAACAAAAAACAGAATGAAACTGTAATAAAGACAGCTTAATTAAAACAGAGACAATCTAAAACAAGATTAGCTAGCAAGTTTTTTAATTGACCCAGTGAGACCATGGAATCCATTTTTAAAGTGCGTTGTAATTCGTTCCAAGTGAAGGGAGCGCTAAACCTGAAAGCTGTTTTGCCTTTAGCTCTGTGTTGACCTTGGGGACCAGTAATGGGATGTGTTCCTGAGAGCGTGTCTGATGGGTGGAAGTATTTGGTTGTAGCAGTGATGAAATATATGTTGGTGAGTTATTTAATAATGAACTTTATAAATATAGATGTACCAATGATGGTCTGGTCTCATGGAGAGAGAGGGCCATCATACTGTAGTGTATAAAGTGCAATGATGTGTGGGTCTGGGTGTGTTTGGTCAATTGTTGTTTATAGCTGGGGTCTTCAACGTTGTTCAGGTAAATGTACTTAGTTACTTTCCACCGCTGTGATTCCATGCTCTGTGACTCCATTCTGGAGTTTCCATGAAGACCTGGACATTCATCAGCTCCTTCCAGGTTACCGGCTCTCATTCCAGTATAAACTGGTTCTTAGGCTTTTCCCCCATGAGAGACCCACATAATACTGTAGCCTTAAAGGGGAATACCACTCATTTTCAACATTGAACTAATTTATGTCTTTAAAGGGATTCTAGGCAACATTAAGCCTACATTTTAAATATATTTATATTTATATATTTTTCATTTTTTCCCCTCTATCAGCCACCTGGGTATATAAGGGAGGCTTTAACTTATGAGTGGAGAATGCTCAGAGTGAAATGTTCAGTGTACTCGAAGCTGTTAAAGGGTTAGTTCGTATTTTTGGAATTAAAGCTGTAGGAAATACTTGCCACAAATGTAGCGGTTGAAAAGGTATTAATTGATTGCCCGAGTCCCGTGGTCAGAGTTCTGGTCCGGTTCTGGTGAATATTAAGTAGTTCCATGATTTGGTGGGGGCCGCTCATTAAAAATGTAAATGTATAAAAAAAAACCTATCATTTGTATTTCTACCATATAGTGCAGGTTTCCTTCAACTTTGACCCCTCTGTCACATGGTACTGTTTTTTGTGTCACATATTTTGTGGGCGAGTAGGCTGCCACGGCGTAGTGATTCTGGACACAAACAATAGCCTGCTATTTTACTGAAACTAAATGCTCTGGCAGATACAAAGTGTCACTGATGTCATGCGTCAAGTTAATGTCACTTGGATCACATCAGAAGAGTCAAATAGTCTGTTATATTCAGCTGCACCGCCATTATTAATCATTTCAGCCTCATCATGCGGACACCGGCCGACCGAAATGTTAAGCCCTGTTGTCAAAAAGAAAATAGTAAGAATAGCAGATCTACACAATGACCTCCGTTTGTCTGTCTGTCTGCCTGCCTGCCTGCCTGCCTGCCTGCCTGCCTGCCTGCCTGCCTGCCTGCTTGTCTGCCTACCTGCCTGTCTGTCTGTCTGTCTGTCTGTCTGTCTGTCTGTCTGTCTGCCTGCCTGTCTGTCTGTCTGTCTGTCTGTCTGTCTGTCTGGTGTCGCTTCCATAGAAGAGAAAAGGAGAACAACACTTTCTCATGTGATTAATTTCCTGTCTTTGACTTTCACTCTCTCACGCACACACACACACACACACACACACACACACACACACACACACACACACACACACACACACACACACACACACACTTGACATTTGTCCTTTCCCGAGGTCATATTTGGGGTATTGCGTCATTCATTTCTCTTCCCAGAAGTTAAACCTCAAACGTCTCTCTCGCTCTTACTCTCACGCACGCACGCACGCACACACACACACACACACACACGCGCACACACACACACACACATCAGATGTAACAGTCTCTCTATGAGAACCACATGTGGGGGTCTATGGGGGGGGTCGACAGGGGGTCGACGGGGGTGTCACTGCTAAAAAAGTATTTCCAGACTTCCCAGAGGTATTATTACTTCTGAGGTATTATTAGTGGACAGTAACCGTGTGTGTGTGTGTGTGTGTGTGTGTGTGTGTGTGTGTGTGTGTGTGTGTGTGTGTGTGTGTGTGTGTGTGTGTGTGTGTGTGTGTGTGTGTGTGTGTGTGTGTGTGTGTGTGTGTGTGTGTGTGTGTGTGTGTGTGTGACATTGATATGTGCTGCTATACCTTTCTGTAATACTCTTAACTTTGCTGCAACCCTTAGATATGACTGTGAGATGTTAGATGAGCTGCTATGTACATGCGTCTCTCAGTGGTGTAAAGTAACTAAGTACATTTACTCAAGTACTGTACTTAAGTACACTTTTGAGGTATTTTTACTTTACTGGAGTATTTCCAATTTTCGGTATGATAACTTCTACTCCACTACATCTCAGAGGCAAATATTGTACTTTTACTCCAATACAATTATTTGAAAACTTTAGTTACTAGTTACATTGTAGATTTTGATTATTATTACAAAACATACAGTACTCACCTCAGCCCTATGTATACATTTCGGCCTTTTGAAAATAGCAGCTCTACAAGCTCACAATGCGTCGCATCGCAACACATTGTGAGCTTGTAGATCTGCTATTTTCAACAACAAAAAATGATACATTTGAAAACGTGTGAAATGGGACCTTCTGCATAATGAGTACTTTCTACTTTTGGTACTTTAAGTACATTTCGATACCAATACATTTGTGCGTTTGCTCAGGTACATTTTGAATTTCCGGACTTTTACTTGTAATAATAGTATAGTATTTCTATATTGCAGTATTGATGCTTTCACTTAAAAAATGTGAGCACGTTTTCCACCGCTGGCGCTTCTAGCTTGTAGATCTGCTACTTGTGATGCCTTGGTGTGATGTGTGATCAGGTGTAGGTGAGTAGGACGTGATTTACAAAAGAACTCACACAGCTAGAATACAGAGATAAGAGGTTTCTCACTGAGTTCACACTCAGGAGATGTTATTGTTGTGTCAAGTCCGTCCGTCCCCCCCCCACAAGTTATGGGGGGGGGCTCATGTTACCTCTGGATAGGTCGTATGTCTGTCAACACCCCGCCCCCCAAGCCCACCCATCCTCTAGGTTTCTGCTTGTGTAGATTGGAAGATGTGTGTGTGTGTGTGTGTGTGTGTGTGTGTGTGTGTGTGTGTGTGTGCGCGTGTGTAGTGATGGAAGAAGTACTAAAAATGTTTTACTCGACTAAAAGTATCAATACCTTATTGTAGACATACTCTGTTACAAGTACAAGTTCGCTATTCAAAATTTTACTTGAGTAAAATTACAAAAGTATTGGCATCAAAATGTACTTAAAGTACTCAAAAGTAAAAGCACTCATTATGCAGAATGTCCCATTTCACAAGTTCTCAAATGGATAAAAAAATGGCCCCTGTCAAAGTCTTAACCTACCCCCCCTAACCCCCCATTGAACTTTTTTCTCTTGTACATATTGTTTACCTTTCATACCAGTAACCTGACGTTCTGTATAGTAGTGTGTATATCTGTATGTCTCTTATATGTATAGTAGTGTGTATATCTGTATGTCTCTTATATGTATAGTAGTGTGTATATCTGTCTGTCTCTTATATGTATAGTAGTGTGTATATCTGTCTGTCTCTTATATGTATAGTAGT
>NC_137617.1:50882731-50885231 GCF_963280865.1 Gymnoscopelus braueri | reverse complement strand
TAACCTATTGGGGTGAGCCTATCATTGCATAGTTAGTACCTATATAAACCTCTGTGTATGCCCTTTTCCACTATACTGTATATGTCCTGATGAAGGCCTGAACAGGCCGAAACGTTGACGAGCAATACATTATGGAGCTTTTTGCATCTACCAGTGTGCAGACTTTATTCTTTTTCAATAAATACTAATAACACACAAATAAAGTACAGATACACAAAATAAATGTACTTAACCCATTCAATCCGGGAACGCATCACTGTGTCATTTTAGATTTATTTGGCAATTCAAAAATAGCAGATCTACAAGCTCACAACGCGTCACATCGCGCGACACGTTGTGAGCTTGTAGATCTGCTATTTTCAAACATTTTAGTACTTTTACTTTTGGTACTTTAAGTACATTTTGATACCAACACTTTTGTACTTTTACTCAAGTAAATGTTTTATTCCGGACTTTTACTTGTAACGGAGTACTTCTGCATTGCAGTATTGATACTTTTACTTAAGTAAAACATTTGAGTACTTTTTCCACCACTGGTTGCCGGTCTTAACCCGATTCTAAAAACGTCTTCTAAATCCTGACCGAAGTTTTCTGAAAAACTTTTACTAATAACTTGTAACTAATATATTGATATTGATTCAAAAAATACAATAAATGTGTGTTGCTATATACTGTACATAACAACAAGAATATATACTGTACATAACAACAAGAATATATACTGTACATAACAACAAGAATATATACTGTACATAACAACAAGAATATATACTGTACATAACAACAAGAATATATACTGTACATAACAACAAGAATATATACTGTACATAACAAGAACCCCAAAACGGGTTCCCGTCCTCAAAGGTATTGTTACAAATAGGGTTAATGGTGCAGTACTGGAGTAAGTACAGTACTGGAGTAAGTACAGTACTGGAATAAGTACAGTACTGGAGTAAGTACAGTACTGGAGTAAATGTACTTAATTGCTGTCCACCACTACTCCTACGCATGCATACCTACTGCACACGCTGCGCCCGCTGTTTGTAATCCAGGGAAATGTAATCCATCGTTCTAATGATAAGCAGCTGACACACACACACACACGCACGCGCGCGCACCCTCACACACACGCACGCACGCACGCACGCGCGCACACACACACACACACACACACACACACACACACACACTAGTCAGTGACTCACCACTCATGCATGTCATTAAGCAACCACTGTCGTTACAGTCATCAGAGAAATGCTGCAACGTGTTGTGAGCTTGTAGATCGGCTGTTTTTTTTGGCTAATGTCCAACCCCTTTCAAGTTTAAATAGGTAAAAAGTACCCTTTAGATTTCTTTATTGGAACGAGGCCTCATGATATCCTCAGAAATGGCCATTTTAACGCAACAAAGTTATTTATCATCATTTTAATTAATTCTGATGGTCTCTATAAAAAAAGTGACACTTGTGGTTTTAGGGTCCGAAATGACCCGGCAGAGAAGAGTGGCTCAATTCCCCCCAAATTGGCAGCGTAGAAGAGACAGACAGTGTAGAAGAGACAGACAGTGTAGGAGAGACAGACAGACAGACAGACAGACAGACAGACAGTGTAGGAGAGACAGACAGACAGTGTAGGAGAGACAGACAGTAGGACAGTGTCTAACATTCATTAGAAGGACAATATCGGTCACCAGAAGCAGAGACGTGTGTTTTCAATGAGTCTAACATGGTTAAGATGGAGTTTGAAGTTCTGTGTGTGTGTGTGTGTGTGTGTGTGTGTGCGCGCATATATACATTATATTATCAGTATTATAAAGTATAAAAGTATCAATACCCTATTGTGTTGAGCTGCCTGGGGACCTTGGGCAGTCAGACTCAGTGTGCTCTTTCAGATCTCTTCTAAAAACTCACCTCTATCGCACACCTTTTTCCTAGATTATGAACTGTTGTACTATTTATGAAATTAATGCCTGATTTGTATTGTATTTTTTAACTGTTGTTATTGTAAAGAACTTTGTAACTTGTTTTTGAAAGGCGCTACATGTATATAAATAGAGTTATTATTGTAGAAATACTCTGTTACAAGTACAAGTTCGATATTAAAAATGTACTTGAGTAAAAGTACAAAAGTATTAGCATCAAAATGTACTTTAAGTATCAAAAGTAAAAGTACTCATTAGGCAGAATGTCCCATTTCACAAGTTCTCAAATGTATAAAATGTATAATGATCCTTTGAAATAGTAGATCTACAAGCTCACAATGCAACGCATTGTGAGCTTGTAGATCTGCTATTTTCAAATTGCCAAAGTACATCTACAAAGTATAACTAGTAACTAAAGTTTTCAAATAATTGTAGTGGAGTGAAAGTACGATATTATCCCTCATCATCGTGGAGTAGAAGTAAAAGTACTAAAAACAAAAATATTGTGTACTTTTATGTTCTTAATGTTCTTAGGTACTTTCCACCATGGTGACAGGGTTAATATTGCATAAATGAGCTA
>NC_137617.1:50832731-50877731 GCF_963280865.1 Gymnoscopelus braueri | reverse complement strand
AACAAACAAACAAACAAACACAGCCAGATAGACATACAGATAGATAGACCATGAATGAGCGAATGAATGACTGAAAAGTTAAATCAAACAAATACAAAACACTAAATCAAACAAGCACATGTTTCTCCGGTTCCGTTATCTGGGAATTGTTCGCCGCCATCGTCGTCTGTTGTTTGTCATGGCTACCAGTTCCCACCTGATGTTGTGTGGGAGTTCAGACTGCTCCACACCGTACTGAATAACTGCTAGCTTACATAGTGTCTTAAGACTAGGACTTAAGTCTAAGACGGAAAGGTCATCGCTGAGATATGTGATTTTGAGAGATATAATAGATATTCCAACTTTCCATTCTTTCCATCCTCCAAAGAAGATGATCCGATCTCCCACCATGCAACTGTACATCCAAAACTTCTGACACGGTCCTTTCCCCTTGGGCTCAACCTTCTTCCAGGAGAAGGTCTCTGGACTGAATCTCCACAGGTCATTGAAGATCTGGTCCCTGTTGGTGCCACCAAATATGTACAGCTCTCCATTGTAGGCAAAGGCTGAATGATCCCAGCGTCTTTCTGGAAGAAGCTGTGCAGAAGGTGTGTTCAGCCAGCAGTTGGTCTCTGTGTCAAACACTCTGATGGCGTTGCAGAAGCCCCCAAACACAAACATCTTTGTCCCGATGATGGTGGCAGAGTTACCCGATGAACCAGGTGGTGGAGTTCCTCCAGTGTTAATTAAAGACCAGACCATTGTGCTGGTGTCCAACTTGTATATGTCATCAGTCCATCCAGTCAGCTGGTTGTATCCTCCATGGATAAACATGACCTTCTCCAACACACAGGCTGAGTGGTGGTACCTCTCCTCTGGAACAGTCCCAGAAACCCTGGGTTTCAACCATCTGTGGGCGTCGACATCAAATGAGATGTATGTAGACCGTATCTTCTATCAGCACAGCAGTGTGTCCCCCACGCATGGAAGGAACCTCAAGGCGACGTTCTCCTCTTCTAGGTGTCGCTGTGGTCAACTTCCTCCAGCGTAAAGACACTGTGTTGAAGACATGCACATCAATCTGGACATTGTCCTTCTTCTTGCTGCACCCAGAAAAGGAGTACAGCTTCTGCTCGCTCGCTGCTACAGCAGCAAGGTAATCCATCTTTGGAGCTCCTTTCAGGTGTAGCGTCCACCGTAACATTTCAACAGTAAAATAGTGGACGTAAGAATATTGGTTTCAGTACCGCTCTGTACAAGGATACACAGCTATTGCTGTCGCTGCCGGTCACTTACAGTATATTGTTACAGAGGCACAAATGTGGTGCAAAGCTTGTCCAATACATAAAACTGGCTGATTGGGTTGGCCAATCAAGCTGCTGTTCTCTTAATATGGGGTATTGAACACTATAGTGTGGTGGTTTATTTGTTTGGGGGGGGGAGAAACGTGGACCCCCGCCCGGCCACCACGGGGTCACCCCCGTGGTGGCCACCATGATTGACTGACTGACTGTCCCCACCATGATTGACTGACTGACTGCAGTCGGACGGATTGACTGACTGACTGCATTCGGACGGACTGACTGACTGCAGTCGGACTGACTGACTGACTGACTGCAGTCGGACGGACTGACTGACTGCAGTCGGACTGACTGACTGACTTCAGACGGACTGACTGACTGACTGACTGCAGTCGGACGGACTGACTGACTGACTGCAGTCGGACTGACTGACTGACTTCAGACGGACTGACTGACTGCCTGACTGCAGTCGGACGGACTGACTGACTGACTGCAGTCGGACGGACTGACGGACTGACTGCCGGACAGACTGCCGGACAGACTGAATGACTCACTGCAGTCGGACTGACTGACTGACTGCAGTCGGACCGACTGACTGACTGACTGACTGAGTGCAGTCGGACTGACTGCAGTCGGACTGACTGACTGACTGACTGACTGCAGTCGGACTGACTGACTGACTGACTGACTGAGTGCAGTCGGACGGACTGACTGACTGACTCCATCCCCTCAAGGGTGGAGAGGAGGATCTGATGGTTCACCGTATCAGGACGGAGGAGAGAGAGTTCGCTCTGGCGGCATGGAGCAACTCCGTCACTGCCAGGAGAGCAGTCTCGGTCGAGTGACCCACTTTGAACCTAGACTGGTGGGAGTCCAGGAGGTCGTTCTGGTGGAGGTACGAGGACAATTGATTGAAGACATCACGTTCAAGAGTTTTTGATAGGAAGGATAGAAGGGAAACCGGTCTGTAGTTCTTGATCTCAGAGGGGTCAAGTGTTGGTTTCTTCAGTAGGGGGGTGACTCTGGCAGTCTTGAAGGCAGAGGGAAAGCATCCAGACATCAGAGACGTGTTGATGAGGTGGGTCAGGAAGGGAAAGGATTTCAGGTGCAGTGGACTGCAGCAGAGTGGATGGGACCGGGTCCAGGGAGCATATGGTGGGGTGACTAGATGTGACAAGGAGAAGGACCTGCTGCCTCCACGACATCATTACAGAATGCTAAATCTTCAGACAGAATGCTAAAGCTCATTGTAATGGTTGCGTTCGGATATAAGGCACAGGTCCAATACAAAAAACAAACAAAAACATATTTTTCCTGTTCCATTATCTGGGAATTGTTCGCCGCCATTGTCGTCTTTTGGTTGTCATGGCTGCCAGTTCCCACTTGATGTTGTGTGGGAGTTCAGACTGCTCTAGACCGTATTGAATAACTGCTAGCTTACATAACGTCTTCAGACTAGGACTCAAGTCTAAGATGAACAGGTTATCAGTGTGTCTATATCCTTTCCATCCTCCAAAGAAGATGATCCGATCTCCCACCATGCAACTGTACATCCAAAACTCCTGACACGGTCCTTTCCCCTTGGGCTCAAGCTTCTTCCAGGAGAAGGTCTTTGGATTGAATCTCCACAGATCATTGAAGGTCTGGTTCTGGTTGATGCCACCATATATGTACAGCTCATCATGGTAGGTAAAGGCTATATGACCCCAGCGTCTTTCTGGAAGAAGCTGTGCAGAAGGTGTGTTCAGCCAGCAGTGGGTCTCGGTGTCAAACACTCTGATCGTGTTGTAGTCGACCCACTGGTCCCCATGGCCCCCAAATACAAACATCTTGGTCCCGATGATGGTAGCAGAGTGACATTCTGAACCAGGTGGTGGAGTTCCTCTGGTGTTAATTAAAGACCAGACCATTGTGCTGGTGTCCAACTTGTAGATGTCATTAGTGTGTCCAGTCAGCTGGTTGTATCCTCCATAGATAAACATGACCTTCTCCAAGACACAGGCTGAGTGGTAGTACCTCCCCTTTGGAACAGTCCCAGAAACCCTGGGTTTGAACTATCTGTGGGCGTCGACATCAAATGAATAAAGCATGTTGTAGTACTCCCCTCTCCAGTATCCTCCCCATATGTAGACTGTATCTTCTATCAGCACAGCAGTGTGTCCCCCACGCATGGAAGGAACCTCAAGGTGACGTTCTCCTCTTCCAGGTGTCGCTGTGGTCAACTTCCTCCAGCGTAAAGACACTGTGTTGAAGACATGGACATCAATCTGGGCATTGTCCTTCTTCTTGCTGCACCCAGAAAAGGAGTACAGCTTCTGCTCGCTCACTGCTACAGCAGCAAGATTACCTTTCTTTGGAGCTCCTTTCAGGTGTAGCGTCCACCGTAACATTTCAACAGTAAAATAGTGGAAGTAAGAATATTGGTTTCAGTACCGCTCTGTACAAGGATACACAGCTATTGCTGTCGCTGCCGGTCACTTGCAGTATATTGTTACAGAGGCACAAATGTGGTGCAAAGCTTGGCCAATCCATGAAACTGGCTGATTGGGTTGGCCAATCAAGCTGCTGTTCTCTTAATATGGGGTATTGAACACTATAGTGTGGTGGTTTATTTGTTTGGGGGGGGGGGGGAAATACGTGGACCCCCGGCCACCACGGGGTCCCCCCGGACCCCCGTGGACCCCCAGCCGCCAAAAAGCAAGGTATAAGATAGGTTTTATTTGAAAATAAATAAATAAAACCATTCTATTTATTATTATTGCTTTATTCTGCCCCTTTTTATTGCGTTTCAGCTGAATGCTGCCACCTGCAGGATGCAAAGGTTTGAACCTGGCTTCCTACAAGTGTGAAACCGTTTTAACTAACCACTAACTAATATGTTTTAACTAACCACTAACTAATATGTTTTAACTAACCACTAACTAATATGTTTTAACTAACCACTAACTAATATGTTTTAACTAACCACTAACTAATATGTTTAACTAACCACTAACTAATATGTTTTAACTAACCACTAACTAATATGTTTTAACTAACCACTAACTAATATGTTTTAACTAACCACTAACTAATATGTTTTAACTAACCACTAACTAATATGTTTAACTAACCACTAACTAATATGTTTAACTAACCACTAACTAATATGTTTTAACTAACCACTAACTAATATGTTTTAACTAACCACTAACTAATATGTTTAACTAACCACTAACTAATATGTTTTAACTAACCACTAACTAATATGTTTAACTAACCACTAACTAATATGTTTAACTAACCACTAACTAATATGTTTTTTACTAACCACTAACTAATATGTTTAACTAACCACTAACTAATATGTTTAACTAACCACTAACTAATATGTTTAACTAACCACTAACTAATATGTTTAACTAACCACTAACTAATATGTTTTAACTAACCACTAACTAATATGTTTAACTAACCACTAACTAATATGTTTAACTAACCACTAACTAATATGTTTAACTAACCACTAACTAATATGTTTAACTAACCACTAACTAATATGTTTAACTAACCACTAACTAATATGTTTTAACTAACCACTAACTAATATGTTTAACTAACCACTAACTAATATGTTTTAACTAACCACTAACTAATATGTTTAACTAACCACTAACTAATATGTTTAACTAACCACTAACTAATATGTTTTAACTAACCACTAACTAATATGTTTTAACTAACCACTAACTAATATGTTTTAACTAACCACTAACTAATATGTTTTAACTAACCACTAACTAATATGTTTAACTAACCACTAACTAATATGTTTAACTAACCACTAACTAATATGTTTAACTAACCACTAACTAATATGTTTAACTAACCACTAACTAATATGTTTAACTAACCACTAACTAATATGTTTAACTAACCACTAACTAATATGTTTAACTAACCACTAACTAATATGTTTAACTAACCACTAACTAATATGTTTAACTAACCACTAACTAATATGTTTAACTAACCACTAACTAATATGTTTAACTAACCACTAACTAATATGTTTTAACTAACCACTAACTAATATGTTTAACTAACCACTAACTAATATGTTTAACTAACCACTAACTAATATGTTTAACTAACCACTAACTAATATGTTTTAACTAACCACTAACTAATATGTTTAACTAACCACTAACTAATATGTTTTAACTAACCACTAACTAATATGTTTAACTAACCACTAACTAATATGTTTAACTAACCACTAACTAATATGTTTTAACTAACCACTAACTAATATGTTTTAACTAACCACTAACTAATATGTTTTAACTAACCACTAACTAATATGTTTAACTAACCACTAACTAATATGTTTAACTAACCACTAACTAATATGTTTAACTAACCACTAACTAATATGTTTAACTAACCACTAACTAATATGTTTAACTAACCACTAACTAATATGTTTAACTAACCACTAACTAATATGTTTAACTAACCACTAACTAATATGTTTAACTAACCACTAACTAATATGTTTAACTAACCACTAACTAATATGTTTAACTAACCACTAACTAATATGTTTTAACTAACCACTAACTAATATGTTTAACTAACCACTAACTAATATGTTTAACTAACCACTAACTAATATGTTTAACTAACCACTAACTAATATGTTTTAACTAACCACTAACTAATATGTTTAACTAACCACTAACTAATATGTTTTAACTAACCACTAACTAATATGTTTAACTAACCACTAACTAATATGTTTAACTAACCACTAACTAATATGTTTTAACTAACCACTAACTAATATGTTTTAACTAACCACTAACTAATATGTTTTAACTAACCACTAACTAATATGTTTAACTAACCACTAACTAATATGTTTAACTAACCACTAACTAATATGTTTTAACTAACCACTAACTAATATGTTTAACTAACCACTAACTAATATGTTTAACTAACCACTAACTAATATGTTTAACTAACCACTAACTAATATGTTTAACTAACCACTAACTAATATGTTTTAACTAACCACTAACTAATATGTTTAACTAACCACTAACTAATATGTTTAACTAACCACTAACTAATATGTTTTAACTAACCACTAACTAATATGTTTAACTAACCA
This sequence comes from Gymnoscopelus braueri, assembly GCF_963280865.1. Lineage (NCBI taxonomy): Eukaryota > Metazoa > Chordata > Actinopteri > Myctophiformes > Myctophidae > Gymnoscopelus > Gymnoscopelus braueri. The sequence continues at coordinate 50,871,293 of NC_137617.1, read as the reverse complement.
CTAACTAATATGTTTAACTAACCACTAACTAATATGTTTAACTAACCACTAACTAATATGTTTAACTAACCACTAACTAATATGGAGTCAGATCAGTCTCATAATTGATAAAGTCCTGGTTTAAATCCACACACAGTTGGCCAATGACAACCCGGGGACCCCGGTGGACCCATGGCCACCACGGGGACCCCATGGACCCCCGACCACTACGGGGACACCCGATGACCCCCGGACCCCTGTAGACCACCGGCCGCCACGGGGACCCCCGTGGACCACCGGCCCACTGGCCGCCAAGGGAACCCCCGGACCCTCATAGAATACAGAGACAGTGTAGTGTCTCAGTAAACTATAGGATCATAGAATACAGAGACAGTGTAGTGTCTCAGTAAACTATAGGATCATAGAATACAGAGAGACAGTGTAGTGTCTCAGTAAACTATAGGATCATAGAATACAGAGACAGTGTAGTGTCTCAGTAAACTATAGGATCATAGAATACAGAGAGACAGTGTAGTGTCTCAGTAAACTATAGGATCATAGAATACAGAGACAGTGTAGTGTCTCAGTAAACTATAGGATCATAGAATACAGAGACAGTGTAGTGTCTCAGTAAACTATAGGATCATAGAATACAGAGAGACAGTGTAGTGTCTCAGTAAACTATAGGATCATAGAATACAGAGACAGTGTAGTGTCTCAGTAAACTATAGGATCATAGAATACAGAGACAGTGTAGTGTCTCAGTAAACTATAGAATCATAGAATACAGAGAGACAGTGTAGTGTCTCAGTAAACTATAGGATCATAGAATACAGAGACAGTGTAGTGTCTCAGTAAACTATAGGATCATAGAATACAGAGAGACAGTGTAGTGTCTCAGTAAACTATAGGATCATAGAATACAGAGAGACAGTGTAGTGTCTCAGAAAACTATAGGATCATAGAATACAGAGACAGTGTAGTGTCTCAGTAAACTATAGGATCATAGAATACAGAGAGACAGTGTAGTGTCTCAGTAAACTATAGGATCATAGAATACAGAGACAGTGTAGTGTCTCAGTAAACTATAGGATCATAGAATACAGAGACAGTGTAGTGTCTCAGTAAACTATAGGATCATAGAATACAGAGACAGTGTAGTGTCTCAGTAAACTATAGGATCATATAATACAGAGACAGTGTGTCTCAGTAAACTATAGGATCATAGAATACAGAGACAGTGTAGTGTCTCAGTAAACTATAGGATCATAGAATACAGAGACAGCGCGGTGTCTCAGTAAACTATAGGATCATAGAATACAGAGACAGTGTAGTGTCTCAGTAAACTATAGGATCATAGAATACAGAGAGACAGTGTAGTGTCTCAGTAAACTATAGGATCATAGAATACAGAGACAGTGTAGTGTCTCAGTAAACTATAGGATCATAGAATACAGAGACAGTGTAGTGTCTCAGTAAACTATAGGATCATAGAATACAGAGACAGTGTAGTGTCTCAGTAAACTATAGGATCATAGAATACAGAGAGACAGTGTAGTGTCTCAGTAAACTATAGGATCATAGAATACAGAGACAGTGTAGTGTCTCAGTAAACTATAGGATCATAGAATACAGAGACAGTGTAGTGTCTCAGTAAACTATAGGATCATAGAATACAGAGACAGTGTAGTGTCTCAGTAAACTATAGGATCATAGAATACAGAGAGACAGTGTAGTGTCTCAGTAAACTATAGGATCATAGAATACAGAGACAGTGTAGTGTCTCAGTAAACTATAGGATCATAGAATACAGAGAGACAGTGTAGTGTCTCAGTAAACTATAGGATCATAGAATACAGAGAGACAGTGTAGTGTCTCAGAAAACTATAGGATCATAGAATACAGAGACAGTGTAGTGTCTCAGTAAACTATAGGATCATAGAATACAGAGAGACAGTGTAGTGTCTCAGTAAACTATAGGATCATAGAATACAGAGACAGTGTAGTGTCTCAGTAAACTATAGGATCATAGAATACAGAGACAGTGTAGTGTCTCAGTAAACTATAGGATCATAGAATACAGAGACAGTGTAGTGTCTCAGTAAACTATAGGATCATATAATACAGAGACAGTGTGTCTCAGTAAACTATAGGATCATAGAATACAGAGACAGTGTAGTGTCTCAGTAAACTATAGGATCATAGAATACAGAGACAGCGCGGTGTCTCAGTAAACTATAGGATCATAGAATACAGAGACAGTGTAGTGTCTCAGTAAACTATAGGATCATAGAATACAGAGACAGTGTAGTGTCTCAGTAAACTATAGGATCATAGAATACAGAGACAGTGTAGTGTCTCAGTAAACTATAGGATCATAGAATACAGAGACAGTGTGTCTCAGTAAACTATAGGATCATAGAATACAGAGACAGTGTAGTGTATCAGTAAACTATAGGATCATAGAATACAGAGAGACAGTGTAGTGTCTCAGTAAACTATAGGATCATAGAATACAGAGACAGTGTAGTGTCTCAGTAAACTATAGGATCATAGAATACAGAGAGACAGTGTAGTGTCTCAGTAAACTATAGGATCATAGAATACAGAGACAGTGTAGTGTCTCAGTAAACTATAGGATCATAGAATACAGAGAGACAGTGTAGTGTCTCAGTAAACTATAGGATCATAGAATACAGAGAGACAGTGTAGTGTCTCAGTAAACTATAGGATCATAGAATACAGAGACAGTGTAGTGTCTCAGTAAACTATAGGATCATAGAATACAGAGAGACAGTGTAGTGTCTCAGTAAACTAAAGGATCATAGAATACAGAAACAGTGTAGTGTCTCAGTAAACTATAGGATCATAGAATACAGAGACAGTGTAGTGTCTCAGTAAACTATTGGATCATAGAATACAGAAACAGTGTAGTGTCTCAGTAAACTATAGGATCATAGAATACAGAGAGACAGTGTAGTGTCTCAGTAAACTAAAGGATCATAGAATACAGAAACAGTGTAGTGTCTCAGTAAACTATAGGATCATAGAATACAGAGACAGTGTAGTGTCTCAGTAAACTATAGGATCATAGAATACAGAGACAGTCTAGTGTCTCAGTAAACTATAGGTTCATAGAATACAGAGACAGTGTAGTGTCTCAGTAAACTATAGGTTCATAGAATACAGAGACAGTGTAGTGTCTCAGTAAACTATAGGATCATAGAATACAGAGAGACAGTGTAGTGTCTCAGTAAACTATAGGATCATAGAATACAGAGACAGTGTAGTGTCTCAGTAAACTATAGGATCATAGAATACAGAGACAGTGTAGTGTCTCAGTAAACTATAGGATCATAGAATACAGAGACAGTGTAGTGTCTCAGTAAACTATAGGATCATAGAATACAGAGAGACAGTGTAGTGTCTCAGTAAACTATAGGATCATAGAATACAGAGACAGTGTAGTGTCTCAGTAAACTAAAGGATCATAGAATACAGAAACAGTGTAGTGTCTCAGTAAACTATAGGATCATAGAATACAGAGAGACAGTGTAGTGTCTCAGTAAACTATAGGATCATAGAATACAGAGAGACAGTGTAGTGTCTCAGTAAACTATAGGATCATAGAATACAGAGACAGTGTAGTGTCTCAGTAAACTATAGGATCATAGAATACAGAGAGACAGTGTAGTGTCTCAGTAAACTATAGGATCATAGAATATAGAGAGACAGTGTAGTGTCTCAGTAAACTATAGGATCATAGAATACAGAGACAGTGTAGTGTCTCAGTAAACTATAGGATCATAGAATACAGAGAGACAGTGTAGTGTCTCAGTAAACTATAGGATCATAGAATACAGAGACAGTGTAGTGTCTCAGTAAACTATAGGATCATAGAATACAGAGACAGTGTAGTGTCTCAGTAAACCATAGGATCATAGAATACAGAGACAGTGTAGTGTCTCAGTAAACTATAGGATCATAGAATACAGAGAGACAGTGTAGTGTCTCAGTAAACTAAGGATCATAGAATACAGAGACAGTGTAGTGTCTCAGTAAACTATAGGATCATAGAATACAGAGACAGTGTAGTGTCTCAGTAAACTATAGGATCATAGAATACAGAGACAGTGTAGTGTCTCAGTAAACTATAGGATCATAGAATACAGAGAGACAGTGTAGTGTCTCAGTAAACTAAAGGATCATAGAATACAGAAACAGTGTAGTGTCTCAGTAAACTATAGGATCATAGAATACAGAAACAGTGTAGTGTCTCAGTAAACTAAAGGATCATAGAATACAGAAACAGTGTAGTGTCTCAGTAAACTATAAGATCATAGAATACAGAGACAGTGTAGTGTCTCAGTAAACTATAGGATCATAGAATACAGAAACAGTGTAGTGTCTCAGTAAACTATAGGATCATAGAATACAGAGAGACAGTGTAGTGTCTCAGTAAACTAAAGGATCATAGAATACAGAAACAGTGTAGTGTCTCAGTAAACTATAGGATCATAGAATACAGAGACAGTGTAGTGTCTCAGTAAACTATAGGATCATAGAATACAGAGACAGTGTAGTGTCTCAGAAAACTATAGGATCATAGAATACAGAGAGACAGTGTAGTGTCTCAGTAAACTATAGGATCATAGAATACAGAGACAGTGTAGTGTCTCAGTAAACTATAGGATCATAGAATACAGAGAGACAGTGTAGTGTCTCAGTAAACTATAGGATCATAGAATACAGAGAGACAGTGTAGTGTCTCAGAAAACTATAGGATCATAGAATACAGAGACAGTGTAGTGTCTCAGTAAACTATAGGATCATAGAATACAGAGAGACAGTGTAGTGTCTCAGTAAACTATAGGATCATAGAATACAGAGACAGTGTAGTGTCTCAGTAAACTATAGGATCATAGAATACAGAGACAGTGTAGTGTCTCAGTAAACTATAGGATCATAGAATACAGAGACAGTGTAGTGTCTCAGTAAACTATAGGATCATATAATACAGAGACAGTGTGTCTCAGTAAACTATAGGATCATAGAATACAGAGACAGTGTAGTGTCTCAGTAAACTATAGGATCATAGAATACAGAGACAGCGCGGTGTCTCAGTAAACTATAGGATCATAGAATACAGAGACAGTGTAGTGTCTCAGTAAACTATAGGATCATAGAATACAGAGACAGTGTAGTGTCTCAGTAAACTATAGGATCATAGAATACAGAGACAGTGTAGTGTCTCAGTAAACTATAGGATCATAGAATACAGAGACAGTGTGTCTCAGTAAACTATAGGATCATAGAATACAGAGACAGTGTAGTGTATCAGTAAACTATAGGATCATAGAATACAGAGAGACAGTGTAGTGTCTCAGTAAACTATAGGATCATAGAATACAGAGACAGTGTAGTGTCTCAGTAAACTATAGGATCATAGAATACAGAGAGACAGTGTAGTGTCTCAGTAAACTATAGGATCATAGAATACAGAGACAGTGTAGTGTCTCAGTAAACTATAGGATCATAGAATACAGAGAGACAGTGTAGTGTCTCAGTAAACTATAGGATCATAGAATACAGAGAGACAGTGTAGTGTCTCAGTAAACTATAGGATCATAGAATACAGAGACAGTGTAGTGTCTCAGTAAACTATAGGATCATAGAATACAGAGAGACAGTGTAGTGTCTCAGTAAACTAAAGGATCATAGAATACAGAAACAGTGTAGTGTCTCAGTAAACTATAGGATCATAGAATACAGAGACAGTGTAGTGTCTCAGTAAACTATTGGATCATAGAATACAGAAACAGTGTAGTGTCTCAGTAAACTATAGGATCATAGAATACAGAGAGACAGTGTAGTGTCTCAGTAAACTAAAGGATCATAGAATACAGAAACAGTGTAGTGTCTCAGTAAACTATAGGATCATAGAATACAGAGACAGTGTAGTGTCTCAGTAAACTATAGGATCATAGAATACAGAGACAGTGTAGTGTCTCAGTAAACTATAGGTTCATAGAATACAGAGACAGTGTAGTGTCTCAGTAAACTATAGGATCATAGAATACAGAGACACAGTGTAGTGTCTCAGTAAACTATAGGATCATAGAATACAGAGACAGTGTAGTGTCTCAGTAAACTATAGGATCATAGAATACAGAGACAGTGTAGTGTCTCAGTAAACTATAGGATCATAGAATACAGAGACAGTGTAGTGTCTCAGTAAACTATAGGATCATAGAATACAGAGAGACAGTGTAGTGTCTCAGTAAACTATAGGATCATAGAATACAGAGACAGTGTAGTGTCTCAGTAAACTAAAGGATCATAGAATACAGAAACAGTGTAGTGTCTCAGTAAACTATAGGATCATAGAATACAGAGAGACAGTGTAGTGTCTCAGTAAACTATAGGATCATAGAATACAGAGAGACAGTGTAGTGTCTCAGTAAACTATAGGATCATAGAATACAGAGACAGTGTAGTGTCTCAGTAAACTATAGGATCATAGAATACAGAGAGACAGTGTAGTGTCTCAGTAAACTATAGGATCATAGAATATAGAGAGACAGTGTAGTGTCTCAGTAAACTATAGGATCATAGAATACAGAGACAGTGTAGTGTCTCAGTAAACTATAGGATCATAGAATACAGAGAGACAGTGTAGTGTCTCAGTAAACTATAGGATCATAGAATACAGAGACAGTGTAGTGTCTCAGTAAACTATAGGATCATAGAATACAGAGACAGTGTAGTGTCTCAGTAAACCATAGGATCATAGAATACAGAGACAGTGTAGTGTCTCAGTAAACTATAGGATCATAGAATACAGAGAGACAGTGTAGTGTCTCAGTAAACTAAGGATCATAGAATACAGAGACAGTGTAGTGTCTCAGTAAACTATAGGATCATAGAATACAGAGACAGTGTAGTGTCTCAGTAAACTATAGGATCATAGAATACAGAGACAGTGTAGTGTCTCAGTAAACTATAGGATCATAGAATACAGAGAGACAGTGTAGTGTCTCAGTAAACTAAAGGATCATAGAATACAGAAACAGTGTAGTGTCTCAGTAAACTATAGGATCATAGAATACAGAAACAGTGTAGTGTCTCAGTAAACTAAAGGATCATAGAATACAGAAACAGTGTAGTGTCTCAGTAAACTATAAGATCATAGAATACAGAGACAGTGTAGTGTCTCAGTAAACTATAGGATCATAGAATACAGAAACAGTGTAGTGTCTCAGTAAACTATAGGATCATAGAATACAGAGAGACAGTGTAGTGTCTCAGTAAACTAAAGGATCATAGAATACAGAAACAGTGTAGTGTCTCAGTAAACTATAGGATCATAGAATACAGAGACAGTGTAGTGTCTCAGTAAACTATAGGATCATAGAATACAGAGAGACAGTGTAGTGTCTCAGTAAACTATAGGATCATAGAATACAGAGACAGTGTAGTGTCTCAGTAAACTATAGGATCATAGAATACAGAGACAGTGTAGTGTCTCAGTAAACTATAGGATCATAGAATACAGAGACAGTGTAGTGTCTCAGTAAACTATAGGATCATAGAATACAGAGACAGTGTAGTGTCTCAGTAAACTATAGGATCATAGAATACAGAGAGACAGTGTAGTGTCTCAGTAAACTATAGGATCATAGAATACAGAGACAGTGTAGTGTCTCAGTAAACTAAAGGATCATAGAATACAGAAACAGTGTAGTGTCTCAGTAAACTATAGGATCATAGAATACAGAGAGACAGTGTAGTGTCTCAGTAAACTATAGGATCATAGAATACAGAGAGACAGTGTAGTGTCTCAGTAAACTATAGGATCATAGAATACAGAGACAGTGTAGTGTCTCAGTAAACTATAGGATCATAGAATACAGAGACAGTTTAGTGTCTCAGTAAACTATAGGATCATAGAATACAGAGACAGTGTAGTGTCTCAGTAAACTATAGGATCATAGAATACAGAGAGACAGTGTAGTGTCTCAGTAAACTATAGGATCATAGAATATAGAGAGACAGTGTAGTGTCTCAGTAAACTATAGGATCATAGAATACAGAGACAGTGTAGTGTCTCAGTAAACTATAGGATCATAGAATACAGAGAGACAGTGTAGTGTCTCAGTAAACTATAGGATCATAGAATACAGAGACAGTGTAGTGTCTCAGTAAACTATAGGATCATAGAATACAGAGACAGTGTAGTGTCTCAGTAAACCATAGGATCATAGAATACAGAGACAGTGTAGTGTCTCAGTAAACTATAGGATCATAGAATACAGAGAGACAGTGTAGTGTCTCAGTAAACTAAGGATCATAGAATACAGAGACAGTGTAGTGTCTCAGTAAACTATAGGATCATAGAATACAGAGACAGTGTAGTGTCTCAGTAAACTATAGGATCATAGAATACAGAGACAGTGTAGTGTCTCAGTAAACTATAGGATCATAGAATACAGAGAGACAGTGTAGTGTCTCAGTAAACTATAGGATCATAGAATACAGAGACAGTGTAGTGTCTCAGTAAACTATAGGATCATAGAATACAGAGACAGTGTAGTGTCTCAGTAAACTAAGGATCATAGAATACAGAGACAGTGTAGTGTCTCAGTAAACTATAGGATCATAGAATACAGAGACAGTGTAGTGTCTCAGTAAACTATAGGATCATAGAATACAGAGAGACAGTGTAGTGTCTCAGTAAACTATAGGATCATAGAATACAGAGACAGTGTAGTGTCTCAGTAAACTATAGGATCATAGAATACAGAGACAGTGTAGTGTCTCAGTAAACTAAGGATCATAGAATACAGAGACAGTGTAGTGTCTCAGTAAACTATAGGATCATAGAATACAGAGACAGTGTAGTGTCTCAGTAAACTATAGGATCATAGAATACAGAAAGACAGTGTTGTGTAGTGTCTCAGTAAACTATAGGATCATAGAATACAGAGAGACAGTGTAGTGTCTCAGTAAACTATAGGATCATAGAATACAGAGAGACAGTGTAGTGTCTCAGTAAACTATAGGATCATAGAATACAGAAACACAGTGTGGTGTAGTGTCTCAGTAAACTATAGGATCATAGAATACAGAGAGACAGTGTAGTGTCTCAGTAAACTATAGGATCATAGAATACAGAGAGACAGTGTAGTGTCTCAGTAAACTATAGGATCATAGAATACAGAGACAGTGTAGTGTCTCAGTGAACTATAGGATCATAGAATACAGAGACAGTGTAGTGTCTCAGTAAACTATAGGATCATAGAATACAGAGAGACAGTGTAGTGTCTCAGTAAACTATAGGATCATAGAATACAGAGACAGTGTAGTGTCTCAGTAAACTATAGGATCATAGAATACAGAGACAGTGTACTGTCTCAGTAAACTATAGGATCATAGAATACAGAGACAGTGTAGTGTCTCAGTAAACTATAGGATCATAGAATACATAGAGACAGTGTAGTGTCTCAGTAAACTATAGGATCATAGAATACAGAGACAGTGTAGTGTCTCAGTAAACTATAGGATAATAGAATACAGAGAGACAGTGTAGTGTCTCAGTAAACTATAGGATCATAGAATACAGAGAGACAGTGTAGTGTCTCAGTAAACTATAGGATCATAGAATACAGAAAGACAGTGTAGTGTCTCAGTAAACTATAGGATCATAGAATACAGAGACAGTGTAGTGTCTCAGTGAACTATAGGATCATAAAATACAGAGAGACAGTGTAGTGTCTCAGTAAACTATAGGATCATAGAATACAGAGAGACAGTGTTGTGTCTCAATAAACTAGGATCATAGAATACAGAAAGACAGTGTAGTGTCTCAGTAAACTATAGGATCATAGAATACAGAGACAGTGTAGTGTCTCAGTGAACTATAGGATCATAGAATACAGAGAGACAGTGTAGTGTCTCAGTAAACTATAGGATCATAGAATACAGAGAGACAGTGTTGTGTCTCAATAAACTATAGGATCATAGAATACAGAAAGACAGTGTAGTGTCTCAGTAAACTATAGGATCATAGAATACAGAGACAGTGTAGTCTCTCAGTAAACTATAGGATCATAGAGTTGAAATCCTTTTGCCACGATGGAGAACGTCAATCAATGTGTATAAAACTCACAGACACACATTGACTCTTGTGGGCCTGTAGAGCAGCCATGTTGTCTACTTTTCCACAACAGTGCCATAAAACAATAAAGGGTTTAAGTGGTTAAAGATGACCAATAGCATAAAATGATAAACCTGTTCCTGCTGAATGTGCGAACTTGACTGCACAGGTACAGTAGGTAGTCTGGTAGGAAGGGAGGGGTTCCATGCACCGGAAAGATATATGTTTCTAACATACCTTTTTAGATTCCTTAAGGTGTCTCAACAAATAATTAGTGAATTAATTATAAGTAGGGGACAGCCGGGACCAACGGCGCGGAGGGACGGTTGCAAGTCAGACCTTTTTTCATGCTACACTTAAAATTCGTCACATACGGCGACGTCAGGATGCTCGTACGCCGTTTGTCCCCGCCCTCCCCTAATGTTCTAAATGATGAATGAAGATCATTGCCCTTGACATTTTGACTTTGTTTTGCTTCAATAAAAACATGGCCATGTCATGCCAAAAGAAAACAAAATGGGGACATTTGTTTGTCATTTAATTAAGTCGTTATGTATAGACCTAGCAGACCTAGCACTATATTTTGAATTGGGGATGGGATGTGTGCATCATAGTCAGGGGATATTAGCAGAAAGATTTCCAATCTTGGAATAAATTCCTTACCAAAAAAGATCTTCACCAATGTGTTTGTAAAGGTGTCTAGTAACACATCTCACAAAGATAATTTTTGACAGCTGCTGAAAGTTGGGGTACCCACCATTTCCCTGCATTTCCATGCAGGGCAAAAAAAATCAAATTTTAATTCTGTTTTAAGTAGCATGTGAGGGGTCAAACTAGGGTGTTTTTATGATTCTGAATCCATTGCAAGCATTTGTTTTGCACCAAAACCACTCCTTGGGCTAAAAACAGCCCAATCTCAATGGGCTTTTTACACAAAAAGTATACCTGGACAAGGATGGCTATGGCCGTTTTAAAATCTTAATCTGTAGGAGTAATGTTTAAAAAAAGGGTTTTGCACAAATCGGCCTCCTGGTGGCGCTATAACAGGCCCATGTGAAAAAAATTGGGCCAGAGGTTCTGAATTGGCATCCAGGGAGTGTGTGTGCACAGTTTTGGAGCGACCGGGCCAACGGTGCCTGCTAACACACAGACAGGACGGACGGACGGACGGACGGACGGACAGGGGCGAAAACATACTCTCTCGCCATGCCTTTCGGCCTGGCGGAGACAATTAATGAAGACGATCACAATAGCATCAGACGGACGGACGGGAAGGTGAGGAAAACAGTCAAAATGGAAAAAAATGATTAATTTTATTTTCACTCCTACCTGACGTGACATCCAGATGACGTCACATCCAGGTCAACAGTCAGTGATGTTGTGTTTGCTGCCAGAGATATAACACTCAGAGAGACAAGTCAAGTTTATGTATTAAACTCCTTTAGATATCAGATTTAACACACTCAGAGAGACGAGTCAAGTTTATGTATTAAACTCCTTTAGATATCAGATATAACACACTCAGAGAGACAAGTCAAGTTTATGTATTAAACTCCTTTAGATATCAGATTTAACACACTCAGAGAGACGAGTCAAGTTTATGTATTAAACTCCTTTAGATATCAGATATAACACACTAAGATAGACAAGTCAAGTTAATGACCCCCATAATAGAAGATTTTCTATGGCTCTAGCAGTGATTCTCAACTATTTTAATTTCAAGGACCCACAGTTTGACATGCATTAGGGCTACGGACCCCCATTTAAAGGCATTTCTATCTCTGGGACCCCAATTTATATAGTAATAAAAAACAATGTTAATTTAACCATGTCCATTTGGTTCCATTTGTACACTCTCAGAGTTATAGACCCATAAGGGTCCATTTGGTTCCTAACTATCCATCATTTAGCTGGGGACCCCCTGGAACCCCCTAAAGGACCCCTGCGTGTGCGCACGCACGCACGCGCACACGCGCGTGTGCGTGCGTGCGTGCGTGCGTGCGTGCGTGCGTGCGTGCGTGCGGGCTCTAGGCGTGGTGAGCCTAGAAAATAGTGATTAATTAGGTATAAATAGAGCTCAGGTGTGAGACAGCCTCCAGGTGTCTGGTTCAGTTCAGATGAACTCCAGCAGCTCTCCACACGCTATTTAACTCTATGGTAAGTGGCACTGTTGCTCAATGTCCTCTCAGAATATGGGATCTAACAACGTTGCCATGTTTAGTGAGAGAAATAAGCAACCGGGGGCCTGTTCCTCAAAAGGTGAATTAGAGCTAAAGCCTGGCTTTTCCACCAATCCTGGCTTAATTTAGCCAGGATTAGAGTCGGTTCCTCAAAAGGTGAATTATCTTGAAGATTAGTTTAGCCAGTTCACCCTGGCTAAGTTTAGCCTTATCCGATTCCTCAAAAGAGAATTGAAGCAAGCCTAGTTTAGTTACCATGGCAATTTAGCTGTGAAGTTAGCCTGGTCAGGAGCAGGCTAACAGCCAAGCTTACTTAATCCAGTGCCTTGTTCTTCAAGTTTTTCCACAGTTAATTCAAAACATGTGTTTGTATATGGACTAATTTTAATGACCCTGCATTCAAATAAAATGAAATAAATACAATAAGATATAATCAAATTAATTACTGAAATAGTGTGTGACCATGACCATGAATCATAATCATAATTGTTTCACAATGACTCATGTGATATGTAATTGTCACTCTGTTATAGTTAACACTATAGTTCATCTTGTTGTTAGATGTTTGATAATATATTACATTTTTTTTTAAATATTATAAAAAATGTCTGACACATACATACACACACATATACCCGTAACTAATATTTTATATATATATATATATATATATATATATATATATATATATATATATATATATATATATATATATATATATATATAAATTATTAGTTACGGGTTTAAAGGAGCCTCTTTGTAAGTCAATATTGGAGCATATTTTAAATTATCAATTTCTAGTCAATGGAGAAATTATTTTTTATTTCTTGTCCACCTTTGGAGTTACATCATGATGGCAAGGTAACTACACAACCCAAACCTCTACCAAAGTGGTCTTGCAAATGTGGGGTTATTTATTGCGTGTCTCGTCCCGTCCCGTCCCCCCCGCTCATCCCGTCACGGCCCCCTGTCGCGGTCAACCCCCCCTTCCCGTCCCGTCCCGTCCCGTCCCGTCCCGTCCCGTCCCGTCCCGTCCCGTCCTGTCCCGTCCCGTCCCGTCCCGTCCTGTCCCGTTGTGGCCCCCGTCGCAGTACACCCCCCCGCCCCCCCCCCCGTCCCGTTCCCGTTCGTCCCGTTGCCCGTCCGTCTCAAACACACACACACACACACACACACACACACACACACACACACACACACACACACACACACACACACACACTGTGTGTGCTTGCAATACTTTGCCATGCTTTCTCCCTGGATCTATTTATTGTGGTAGCGTTTCCTTTCTTGCTTAAATACATTTTACTTCCTTGTATGATTTCATGAGCTGCTGCAGTGCTGCTGTTCAGCCACAGAGAAGAACGCTGCTCTGGTTTTGGACTCCATGATTGGTCAAGTTCAAGGAATCTGCGCTCGAGTTCATGGTCTTTTATAGAAATACGTCGCCGGCGAATCGCCGCCCATTCAGCCTGGCTTCATTATCCTGGCTGGACACAGCCTGGCTTGACAAGGTCTAGCTCGACAAAGTTGCTCCTTTTCAGCCTGGCTTGGCGTCTGAGGAACGGAATAAACGAGGCTTTTCGGACCCGACTTTGTCAAGCCTTAAGTCAAATCCAGGCTTGACAAAGTCGGGTCCGTATAGCCTGGTTTATTCGGTTCCTGGAACGCCAAGCCAGGCTGAAAAGGAGCGACTTTGTCGAGCTAGACCTTGTCAAGCCAGGCTGTGTCGAGCCAGGATAATGAAGCCAGGCTTCACGTATTTCTATAAAAGACCATGAAAGTCGATAGCAGAATCCTTGAACTTGACCAATCACGGAGTCCAAAACCAGAGAGGCGTTCTTCCATGTGGCTGAACAGCAGCACTGCAGCAGCTCATGAAATCATACAAGGAAGTAAAATGTATTTAAGCAAGAAAGGAAACGCGACCGCAATAAATAGATCCAGGGAGAAAGCGTGGCAAAGTATTGCAAGCACAGAGAGATTTGGGTTGTGTAGTTACCTTGCCATCATGATGTAACTCCAAAGGTGGACAAGAAATAAAAAATAATTTCTCCATTGACTAGAAATTGATAATTTAAAATATGCTCCTTATTGACTTACAAAGAGGCTCCTTTAAACCTGTAACTAATAATTTACATATATATTTCAATATATTTATATATATGTATATATATATATATATATATATATATATATATATATATATATATATATATATATATATATATATATATATATATATATATATGTGTTAGACATTTTTTATAATATTTTAAAAAATTGGTAATATATTATCAAACATCTAACAACAATATGAACTATAGTGTTAACAGAGTGACAATGACATATCACATGAGTCATTGTGAAACAATTATGATTCATGGTCACACACTATTTCAGTAATATAATTACATTGATTATATCTTATTGTATTGATTTCATTTTATTTGAATGCAGGGTCATTCAAATGAGTCCATATACAAACACATGTGTTGAATTAACTGTGGAAAAACTTGAAGAACAAAGACACTGGATTAAGTAAGCTTGGCTGTTAGCCTGCTCCTGACCAGGCTAACTTCACAGCTAAATTGCCATGGTAACTAAGCTAGGCTTGCTTCAATTCTCTTTTGTGGAATCGGATAAGGCTAAACTTAGCCAGGGTGAACTGGCTAAACTAATCTTCAAGATAATTCACCTTTTGAGGAACCGACTCAGCTCTAATCCTGGCTAAATTAAGCCAGGATAGGTGGTAAAGCCAGGCTTTAGCTCTAATTCACCTTTTGAGGAACAGGCCCCTGGTATAATATGACTGTCATATCTTTTTTTCTTTCTGTCTTTTCAGGATATAAAGTCAAAGAAGAAAAGTCACGAGAAGAAGATGTAAGGTATAGCCTGCTGCTGCAGTGAAGAGCTGCTTATATGCAGTGAAGATTGGCGTTCAAGGTAAGAACTCTTAAAGGAGGAGTTCGCCCAAAAAAATATTGAATATTTGTTTTTAAAGCAAACATAGCAGATCTACAAGCGCATAGCGCTGCACTCGGTGCCGCGCTATGGGCTTGTAGATCTGCTATTTTTGAATCTAAAAATGACAGATGTGTTCCCGGATTGAATAGGTTAATAGACATAGGCATAGACTTGAAGGAGAATCTCATAAAAGTGTCTAACTTGTGAGACAACAAATTCCGTTTAAACCAGGTTTACAAACTGTAACCATTGTAAGGTGTAAGTAAGGGAATGTGTTAAAATAGCATCACCATCATTTTAACCTTTTTTAACCTTTTTTAACCTTTGAATATATATATATTTTTAAGCGAACATTTGTAACTCAAATCTTTGCTTCTGGGGTTTGAGAACCACTGCTGTAAGTATACAGCAGTGGTTCTCAAACCTTTTCATGTCAAGAATATATACTCCCATTTCTCACAGGCTTTATTTCCTTCCAAATCCTTTTTTTTATCTTGAATAAAACCTCATAATAAGTAAACATTTGTAAGTGCACTAATTCTTTGGACACATTGTGCAGCTTTTGAATCAAGTATTCTTTAAATGACAACATTCCAGTACAATCAACAGCAGACACTTCAAACTAGGGCTGCAGCTATCCATTCTTTTCAAAACTCTATCGATTACACATTTATATATATTTTTGTCCAATTGATTAAATCATTTAGATTAACCCCCAGCCCTATTTTATACTTTGCCGTGATTGATTGAAATTGATTGATATTGATTGATTGATTGATTGATTGATTGATTGATTGATTGATTGATTGATTGATTGAAATTTTTATTAGGCAAAATAATGTAAAACAACACAGTTACATTTATAATGCTTTTGTCTAAAAGGTCCGGCCAAAAAAGTCCTTGCGGACTTGTTTCCGTTGGGGTCCTTGAATTAATTTCATAGACATAATATAGTAGCAACCAAACAGTTCAAAAATCAACATGAAAATACAGATAATACAGAAAAAATACCACTATGTACAAAAAAAGAAGCATGAAAAAATAAAAAATAAATGTACAAAAAAGGGGGGGGGAGCATGGAAAAATAAAAATTATATACAAAAAAAGCATGAGGAAATACAAAATATGTACAAAAAAGAGGAGGGGGGGGGGGTCGTCTGTCTACAGGGAAACTGGTACTAGCTCCTCTTTCGGCCTCCAGAAAGATGGGTTTTTAGGGCTGTTTTGAATGAGCCCAGCGAACTGCATTTTTTGAGGGATGGGGTTAGTACAATGGTATAATTACAATGGTATAACGCAAAAATTGAGAAAGTAGCTGATCCACAAGCTCACAATGAGTCACAAACTAATCTACAAGCTCACAATGAGTCACTACAAGCTCACAATGAGTCACAAACTTGCACATCGGCTATTTTATCAATCCAACTGATCGCAATCCAAATCATACATTCAATCATCGTTGTGAGCTTGTATTTCCACTAATGTTTCCCTCAGAATAGGGATGCTAGGGTTGAAGTGGCTAGTGTTTAAAAAAATGCATGTTGCTGACCCATGACCATGTTGCTGTGGATAACATGTTGTTTGTATTTTTTTTATGGGTTTGTTTTGTATCTGTGTCACTGTGTGGTACATGTTTGACCCAAGGGGTCGTCCTACAGGAGGATTTTGTCTGTCCCTCTTTTCCTCCCCAGCCATTCAGGAACGCTTCAGATTTCAACCACCAGGGGCAACAGAGCAGGTCTGGACTTGCTACCATTTGAAACAGCAGTGAATGGAGACACTTACAAACATTGAATTACCTTTAATTCAACTGGTTTAAACATGTGCCGTGTAACTGTACGGGATCTGTACTTGTTGTAATTGTGGTGCCTAGTTTGGTTCATTATTGGCCATTAGATCATATTTATGGAATAGTTCAAAGAAAGACATGTCTAAATGTGGTCATTAACTACAGTACATTATATAATAATTATAGACTGTCGTGACTGCAACTATTAGTGGTGTAACATTGAAAAACTGAATATGTGATACAGTTTATCCCCTCCCTCTATACTCTAAATTTTTCTGTAAAATTCTACCTGCCCGTTTATGTTTTTTCTATAACCCCTCCACTTTATTGTCTGGAAACCCCGGGGAATAAACCCCCCGAGCCCATCCCGCTCACGCATGGATGAGACGAACTTCAGTACCCTGGCTTCAGTGGGACTTGAACCCGCGGCCCTTAGTGCGACGAGCCCTAGCGAGCTCTGCTTGGTGGAACTGCTAGGCCTTGTGCTGTGACTTAGTCCGCCACGCTATTAGTACCGGCTAATCCTGCTGCTGTCTGTGTTGCTCTTGACTAGTGCTTCTGTAGCCCCTAGAGGGCAGTAGAGGGTAAAGAGTGAGTGGAGTTTAGATCAGATCACAAGGCAGCGTCTTATGGAATATTTAAAAGAAAGACATGTCTAAAACTACAGTGATGCAACTTACAGTGATGCAACTATAAAACTACAGTGATGCAACTTACAGTGATGCAACTATTAGTGGTGTAACATTAGTTAACTACAGTGATGCAACTATTAGTGGTCTAAGATATTGTGATACAGTTTATCCCCTCCCTCTGCTCTACATTTATTCTGTAAAATGTCAGCTGCCCGTTTATGTTTTTTCTATAACCCCTCCGCTGTATCGTCTGGAAACCCCGGGGAATAACCCCCCGAGCCCACCCCGCTCACGCATGGATGAGAGATCTTCAGTACTATGCTTCAGCTGGGATTTGAACCCGCGGCCCTTAGTACGGCAAGCGGTAGCAATCTCGGGTGTGCCAGGCTTGGTGACTCAGACTTAGTCCGCCTTGCTATAGTACCGGCTGGTTGTCACTGCTTTCTGTAGAGACTGAGTGGGGTTTGGATCATGAAGGCAGCGTCTCTACACTTGCATAGTTTATATCAGACGCCAATTCATTTTATTAACGTCTCTAGGTATATATTATATATAATGTTCCCTAACTAATAAAATAGCCTATATTTTCAGTCATTGTTATCCAAGTACCAAAAGTACTCATTATGCAGAATGTCCCACTTCAAGTTTTCAGTGGGTTGAGCGTTTGATGGTTGCCCCTAGCAACGCCACGCCCCCCCCAGCTGTACGTGGCCGTTAGTTAGTTTGACGTTTGTCTGCCTGGTCGTGGGAGCGTTCAGTTTCAGCGTCTTTTAAGGTGTGTGTTAACTATGTATTGATGTGTGAGCTTAGAGAAACGAAACGGAGGTGCTCGTCCAGTCTGTGTCACTTTATGGAGGTCGCTGCGCACATTGTAGTTTTTGTTTTAAGTCATTGACAGTGGTGGAAAGTAACATTTTTGAGGTATTTGTACTTTACTTGAGTATTTTCCAATACTTTTACTTCATCTCAGGGGCAAATATTGTACTTTTACTCCACTACATTTATTTGAAAACTTTAGTTACTAGTTACTTTTCAGATATAAAGAAACAGATATTAACCACTTTAACCCCTAGGCTATTTAAAATAGCCGATCTATCGCGTTGTGAGCTTGTAGATCTGCTATTTTCAAATATTTAGTACTTTTACTTTTGGTACATTTTGATGCCTATACTTTTACACAAGTACATTTTGAATTCTGGACTTTTTGTAACAGAGTATTTTTATATTGCAGTATTGGTACTTTTACTTAAGTAAAGAATGTGAGTACTTTTTCCACCACTGGTCATTGATCAGGTTATTATGTCCTTTTGTTATGAAGCTCCGTTTGACTCTGTTTTTGTCCTTATTATTTGATTTGGTTATTTCATTTAGGTTTATTTTTGATTTATTGTTCGTGCAAAGCAGCTGTTCTCACTGATAATAAGAAGGTCGATAGGTGGGTGGTCACGGGTGTAGTATTGGGGTTTTGTATTTAGCTTTAGTGCATGATCAAGAATCCAGTGTTGTGTGTATTTTAATATATTTCTCTCTTGTCTTACAGTGAGTGAAGTGCTTGTGTGCGCTTTTGAAGGCGGTGAAACCCCTCTCTCCCACCTATACCCCCCGGCTACTGGTATCTTAGGGCCCCTTTTTGATAGATATGATATTTTAACTATGTTTTAATTAGTTGTGAAATTGCTGCTAAATAAATATATTTCCTAAACTTCATGAACTTGACCTTTCCATTTTTAGATGCTTATTCTGCCTTGAATTATAAATAAAAACGTCATTTTTAAACTGGAAACCCACGTCTCTGCCTCTTATTAATAACCTGTGGTCGGTATTCAGTGTGTATTGTGCATCATATGGTATTCTCTGGGTGGAGTAAGTGCCCTGGTCACAAATAATGCCAGTCCATCAACATCATTAAAGGTATTGGCTGTAACGTTATGATCAGATCAGTCAAATTGGATATTAAAGAAAGGAGGCCCACAGTCCATGTATTTTGGCAGATCCAGTACAGGAGCTGGACAATGAAAACAAAAAAGGCAGTAAAGATTGTCTCTTGCCATTTGAACAGCCAATTCATGTAAAAAATAAACTTTACTAGATCATGACATAGAATGACAAAAGAACAAGTTGACAAAGTGTAAAAATCAAACTTTATTTGTATTTAATCCTTGCTGTTCCTGCTTATCCTTGGTCTGGGGGAAATATTTAACTGGTCAGTGAAACAGTAAATCCAGGACCAGTCGCCCAAGCAGAGAATGCAGGACCGGCCCAACCTCCACAAAGAAGTTACTGCAGAGCAGGAGCTCGGCGGCCTTGCTGTGACGTCGTCTTCATTCCTCTTTGACGAACAACACACACAAACTGACTAAACTATTAACATGATACTGACCATGATTCTGACTAAACTATGCAGGTAAATACATAGTTTAGTCAGTACCAGAGTAATAGTTTAGTCAGTACCAGAGTATTAGTGTTTCGTCAGTTCCAGGCAGGCTCTCATCATGACGCTGACTATGATTCTCCTAAACACTACTATGATGCTGACTATCATAGTAGCACTACTATGATTCTCCTACACTACTATGATGCTGACTATCATAGTAGCACTACTATGATACTGACTATCATAGTAGCACTACTATGATTCTCCTACACTACTGACTATCATAGTAGCACTACTATGATACTGACTATCATAGTAGCACTACTATGACACTGACTCATTCTCCTACACTACTATGATACTGACTATCATAGTAGCACTACTATGATTCTGACTATCATTCTCCTACACTACTATGATACTGACTATCATAGTAGCACTACTATGATACTGACTATCATAGTAGCACTACTATGACACTGACTATCATTCTCCTACACTACTATGATACTGACTATCATAGTAGCACTACTATGACACTGACTATCATTCTCCTACGATACTGACTATCATAGTAGCACTACTATGATTCTGACTATCATAGTAGCACTACTATGATACTGACTATCATAGTAGCACTACTATGACACTGACTATCATTGTAGCACTACTATGATTCTGACTATCATAGTAGCACTACTATGATACTGACTATCATAGTAGCACTACTATGACACTGACTATCATTCTCCTACACTACTATGATACTGACTATCATAGTAGCACTACTATGATTCTCCTACGATACTGACTATCATAGTAGCACTACTATGACACTGACTATCATTCTCCTACACTACTGACTATCATAGTAGCACTACTAAACTATGACACTGACTATCATAGTAACACTCCTAAACTATGACACTGACTATCATAGTAACACTACTATGATTCTCCTAAACTATCATAGTAACACTACTATGATTATCCTAAACTATGACACTGACTATCATAGTAGCACTACTATGATTCTCCTAAACCTAAACTACAACACTGACTATCATAGTAGCACTATGATTCTCCTAAACTAAACACTACTATGATTCACCTAAACTACAACACTGACTATCATAGTAGCACTATGATTCTCCTAAACTAAACACTACTATGATACTGACTATATTCTGCTAAACTACAATACTCTGGTACTAACACAATGATACTGACATGATACTGACTAAACTGATGTTTTGCGGGGGTCCGCAATGTATTTCAACCACATTAATAACAATTAATGTGGATGAAGCGCACAACGCCAGGCGTTGTGAGCTTGTAGTCCAGCTATTTGACCTGGGGCCTGTTCCTCAAAAGGTGAATTAGAGCTAAAGCCTGGCTTTACCACCTATCCTGGCTTAATTTAGCCAGGATTAGAGCTGAATCGGTTCCACAAAAGCTGAATTATCTTGAAGATTAGTTAAGCTGAATTATCTTGAAGATTAGTTTAGCCAGTTCACCCTGGCTAAGTTTAGCCTTATCCGATTCCACAAAAGAGAATTGAAGCAAGCCCACCTTAGTTACCATGGCAATTTAGCTGTGAAGCTATGATTGGTCAGGAGCAGGCTAACAGCCAAGCTAACTTAATCCAGTGTCTTTGTTCTTCAAGTTTTTCCACAGTTAATTCAACATATGTGTTTGTATATGGACTCATTTGAATGACCCTGCATTCAAATAAAATGAAATCAATACAATAAGATATAATCAATGTAATTACATTACTGAAATAGTGTGTGACCATGAATCATAATTGTTTCACAATGACTCATGTGATATGTCATTGTCACTCTGTTAACACTATAGTTCATATTGTTGTTAGATGTTTGATAATATATTACCAATTTTTTTTTTATATTATAAAAAATGTCTAACACATACATAATTAGTTACGGGTTTAAAGGAGCCTCTTTGTAAGTCAATAAGGAGCATATTTTAAATTATCAATTTCTAGTCAATGGAGAAATTATTTTTTATTTCTTGTCCACCTTTGGAGTTACATCATGATGGCAAGGTAACTACACAACCCACATTTCTACCAAAGTGGTCTTGCAAATGTGGGGTTATTGCGTGTCTCGTCCCGTCCCCCGCTTATCCCGTCGCGGTCAACCCCCCCGTCCCCCCTCCCGTCCCGTCCCCCCCTCCCCGTCCCGTCCCGTCCGTACGTTTCCTTTTCTGTTGATAACATGTTTCACTTCCTCATATGCTTGCATGAGCTGCTGCTGTTCGGCCACAGAGAAAAACGCTGCTCGAGTTTTGTTCCCCGCTGCCATGATTGGTCAAGTTCAAGGAATCTGCGCTCGAGTTCATGGTCTTTTACAGAAATACGTCGCCGGCGAATCGCCGCCCATTCAGCCTGGCTTCATTATCCTGGCTGGACACAGCCTGTCTTGACATAGCCTAGCTCAACAAAGTCGCTCCTTTTCAGCCTGGCTTGGCGTTCGAGGAACGAAATAAACGAGGCTTTTCGGACCCGACTTTGTCAAGCCTGGATTTGGCTTAAGGCCAGGCTTATTTAATTCACCTTTCGAGGAACAGGCCCCAGTTTGTGTATATATAGTTTGGTTTTTAAAAGGTCTTAAACTTTCACTTTACTGTCATTTGGGCTATAGCCTGTCCGAAATGGGCTTACTCAAGTAAAAGTATGAGAAACAGTGTAAGGAATAAGGATGTTATGGTTTCTGTGGAGCTCCATGTCTTTGGGCCTCCTCTACTGTCCTGTGGCGACTGGAGCAGCTTGTTCTGGAGGCCATCAGTCTGGAATCAAACACACACACACTTACCTGGAGAGAGTAATGGAGTATCAGGTCACCATCAACTTCTGAAGTTGCACGCACACGCACACACACACACACACACACACACACACAGAGAGGGTTCTACCGTAAACAGGTAAACATACAACAGGACAACGGTGAAAAATGTCAGCAGGGCACCGCAGGGAGTTGAACCCCGTCCCGTCCCGGTAGAGCAGGAGTACCATACTACCAGCGCCTTTTGCTTTTTGACACCATGTCCTTACCTGCATGTGAATCAGTGTTGATTTCGTCAACAAATAAAAACTAGACTCAAATGTAAGGGTGGAGAAGAGATCCAGTCATTTTATGTTTAGTTGCGCTCGGGTGTTGCCTCTGAAAATAGCCGATCTACAAGCTTGTAGATCGACTATTTTCAGCATGCAACCGGGTGTAAAATCAGCCATTACGACACCATCAAGGCACGGCCAAGATACATTTTAGTCGACTAAATCAACTGTAGATTTATTCGACTATAATCTCATATTTAGTCGACTAAAACTAGACGAAAACTCAAATATGAAATTGTATTCAAAAGACTAAAACTGTCAAAATCAACACTGATGTGAATAAAGTTTGTACATCACAGATCATGAAGAAAAGAAGAGAAAAGGATGAATAACCTGTGTTGCAGCGGCTTGATAAAGAACCATCACAGCTCTCCTTCAGTGTTTACTGATTGACCTGTAATCAAAGTTTACAATAACACTGTGATTCTCAAAGTGGGGTCCTTGAGGGGGTTCCACAGGGTCCCCAAAAAAGTGTTAATATAGCATCAAAATCAGTTTAGCCACTTCAAACCATACATCAACTATTTGAAAATAGCTTTTCATTTGACATGAACAATGAACAGATATGATAATTCACAAACAATGATCAAACTAAAACACTCGCTTCATACAGTAGGGTCCTTGACTTGAAAACGTTTTACAACCACTGCTGTACGTAGCACACATGAACATGTATTCACATCAACAGATCTCTGTCTGTCTCTATCAGTCCTGTCTGTATATCTATATATTACAGTAGTTGGCATCATGGCAGCATAATATGAACACATTATGCCCAATCATTAAGAATACACCCTGAAGAAGGCCATAAAGGCCGAAACATGTTGGCTTTTATTGCTCAAAGATGAACTAAACTTTGAAGGCTCTCCGCTCTTCTAACCAAAGAGCACCTTCCTACCATCTATCTTACACAGACTTTAAGAACACTGCAGCCCTCCTCTTTTGCTTTTTTATTAGATTTATGTCCTTCTCTATTGGTCCAAAGCCTAAACTCTGTCTGTAGATATCAGTCGTCCAATCAGTACGCTAGACATAAATACCTAAAATAAAGTAATGTGGTTAGAATCAACATATCTGCTATATTGTCTATTGTATAAAATGGCCAATTATTTCCCTGCGTGTATCTGTCAAGTCCCCAACAACTCAAATGAAATAATGCAATAACATTAAACTTACCATAAGGAAGCAAACTATTAGACTAGTGACAAATGAATGGAACAATGCTAACATAAATACATGAAGCCAAACTCATGTAGATTCACTATGGAAGCTCTGAGAGGTTTAAAAAGATTATCATCCCTCTCTATGTTAGATCAAAACAGAAAGTATTAAATGAGTCATTTTAACACAGGGGTGATGCAACTTTGATGATGGAGAGGGCTTTTATCTCCGTATTTTAATTTTAATACGTATTTTTATAAATGAATGCCGTACTTCTCCATCACACAAAAGTACCAAAAATAGCTGATCTACAAGCTCAAAACGCGTCGACACGTTTTGAGCTTGTAGATCTGCAATTTTTGCTATTGCTATTTTTTTATTGGAATCTTGACATTTTTCATTTAATTTCAAATGCATTTAGTTTTACTTATGTTAACTTTATGAACTTAAATACAAATACATTGGTATACATAGTATATCACACCCATTATTAGCATTATGGTCAGGTGTGGAAACATATTTATAAATTCACTTGAGTAGAACTCCCTAAAATGTATGAAATGTCCCAAAGAAAATGAAAGATATATAAATATAATAAAGTATAATGTTGAGGTATTTTTACTTTACTGAAGTATTTGCAAATTTTCAATAATTTTACTTCTTCTCCACTACAATTAAAACTTTAGTTACCAGTTACTTTGCAGATATAAATTATTATATTTCAAAATATACATCAACCACTTTATCCCTGTTTTATACCTAGGCTGTTTGAAAATAGCCGATCTACAAGCTCACAACGTGTCGCGTTGAGAGCTTGTAGATCGGCTATTTTCAAACATTTTAGTATTTTTACTTTTGGTACTTAAAGTGTATTTTGATGCCAATACTTTGAACTCAAGTTATTTTACTTGTAACAGAGTGTTTCTATATTGTGGTATTGCTACTTTATTTCTGTTCCATTAGCATTAGTTTAGGGGTTTATAATAACAATACATCAATTTAAACACTTTAGCAGTAAAATATTTCTGCATTTGATCCATTTGATGTATGGAAGACCTTAGAGATGTTGTGTGGTTGTAGCTCCTCTCCAGTAGGGGGAGCTGTTTGTCACTGCTGGGGAAAAAACATGACCCTGAAACATGACAGTCATGGAACCACTTGTTCCTGGTTTGCGAATGTTTTACATTTACAACCTGCCACATCTACATTAACGTTCACATTTCAAATATAAAGTGCTTAGCCCCAAGGCACGGATGTTACAAGTTAAAGCGCACCGGTCTAAGTACCCGTATCTTCCGTATTGTTCAATAAAAAGCATTTTAATCCAATCGGCAGCCATTTCTATTTTATTTTTTAGTATGTATTAGAGTGCAATACACCTTCCAACCGATAGGGTCACGTCGTTGCAAGCGTCGGAGAAATGGCCACCGATCGGATTAAAAAGCTTATTATTTAACAATACCGAAGATACGGGTACTTAGACCGGTGCGTTTTAACTTGTAACATCCGTGGCCGTGGGTTCAAGACTTTATATTTGAAATTTGAACGTTTATGTAGATGTACTGGTTGTAAATGTCGCAAACAAGGAACAAGTGGTTCCATGACGCTTTGTGACAGACGAGCGTAAAAAAAACATGTTAACATTAGCATTGTGATGCTAACGATGCTAGCGGCGCTAACGGCAGCGACAGAAGATCAATTTTTAACAATTTTTTACCACAAAAGCAGTGACAATAAAGCAGGTTAACTGTGACTCACCGCTCAGTGTGTTTATAGATCTGATATCTCTCTGGCAGCAAAAATACACTGGCTGTTGACTTGGATGTGACGTCATACACAAGAGTCAGACACTGAACCCACAAACCCAAGAGACAGCGCGCAAGCGCCATCTAGTGGACTGGCTGTATTACAATATTGAACAGTGGTTTATACAATCACAAGTGTGAATAAACACGCTTAGTTTGACACAAAAACGAACACAACACCAAACAGTGATAGGATTGAGGAGTGCAGTTCAGGAAGTGACTTCTCCTAGTTGACTTGGTTACGTAAAAGGTCAGGTGGGTGTTATTTGTGTGGCCATAACCCCTCGTTGTTACTGTGTGGAAACACCGGGGAGCTAAACACTCCCCAGCCCCACTGTACCGAGGTACATCGATGAGTATTGGCTTCGGTGCCTGCCATGGCTGGACAACCCTGTGCACCTTACTTGCCGAGACGGGAATAGAACCTGTGGCCCGGCAAGCCGTGTGGCTTTCGATGCCAAAGACCACAGAGGTGTCCACGATCTATCCGCTGCCCTACGGCACCTCCACACATTAACACACGTTTCTTCAGTGCTATTAAGTGTGGTTTCTGGACAATAGTCTTTAAAACATGCTTCAGAGTAAAGATGCAGGGGGTTTTGAACCGACGACCTACGGATCGTGTAGACACTGTCCTAACACGATGAGCTACCATGTTGCCTCCTCTACTGCAGTTTTTCTCATTTAACTAACAAACGACGATACAAACAAAATACATTTCAGAATATGCAGTTAAAATGATTTAGCTTTTGTATCATTGTTGTGCTGTTGCTAGTTTGGCTTGTTTAGATGTTTAGATTGAATGTTTATGGAAACGAGCCTCCGGCTTTTTTTGTGATGAATCCATTTGACCTTTATTAACCAACAAGTACAATAGCTCACTGTGAAAACATGGTCTCTACATGTCCTAAGGACCGGGGTTCAAATCCTACAAGTAGCAGACACCCACTTTGAAGAATCTTGAAAAAAATAAACAATGGACACATTGTGAATACTTTAATGTTTTAAGCTTTTCAGATGGCCAAATATCCATTTGGGGGTGTCTCAGTGTCTGTCAAATATTTGAGAACCACCGTGTTGTTTAAAGCAGCTGTCATAGCTGAATGGATAGAGAGCCCTATCTGCAATGCAGAAGGTCCAGGGTTCGGCTCCCATCCCCCGCCAACGTGTCATGTCCATGAATTATATACTGACATTCTAACTGGGATCAGCAATCAGCTGGGTGAAGCTTAATTTCTCCCCAGGATCTATTAGGTTTAATTATTATTAAAGAAAAGGTGGGATGTCTACATTTTGAATACTTAAAGTTAAACACACATTCTTATACAGACTAGACTGAAGATCTGAATTAAACACTAGACCAGGGGTCTTCAACAGGGGGTCCGGGACCCCTAGGGGGTCCTCAGAGCTACTACAGGGGGTCCGCCAAATCTGAACGATGAACCCCGAACCCTCGCACCCCTTTTCTAGGGAAAACAAAATAGCAGATCTACAAGCTCACAGCGCGAGGCACACACACACACACACACACACACACACACACACACACACACACACACACACACACACACACACACACACAAACACAAACACACAGGGCATCAGCACCAACATTAAAAAGTTCAGTTCAGGAAGAGACCTCTCGTACATAGATGTTCAAGTGGGTGTTTTTTTTGTTGCCATAACCCCCAAACTTTACTGGTTGGAAACAACAGGGAGCAACTCTCCCCTGTGACAACAGATGAGGTGTTTAAAAAATTGAGCGCACTACAACAACAGAGCCACAGGCCTCGACAATATCACCTCCAAATTTCTAAAGGACTCAGCCGCCACCATTGCGCCAATCATTACTCACATAATAAACCTCTCCATCATACAGGGACGGGTCCCTAACGACTTAAAAAAAGCAAGGGTGACCCCTCTGTACAAATAAAGAAACCAATTAGACCCTGGCAACTACCGCCCTATTTCGATTCTTAGCTCCATCTCGAAAGTCATGGAAAAAATAGTCTACGAACAGGTCGATAAGTATCTTGCCGAGAAAAATCTAATTTACAAATTCCATTCTGGTTTCAGAACAAACCACTCCACTGACACATGCCTTCTCTATTTGAACGACTCTATCAAACAAGATGTCGACAATGGCAAATATTGCGGCATGGTCATGCTGGACCTCCAGAAGGCCTTTGACACCGTTAATTACCCAATTATGATCAATAAGCTCAAAGCAATAGGTTTTGATGATACGTCGGTGAGCTGGATGACATCCTACCTGGAAGGGAGGGAGCAAGTGGTGGAAGTAAACGGCACCCAGTCCCCTCCCCTCCCAGTGACTTGTGGTGTTCCGCAAGGATGTATACTAGGACCTTTACTGTTCCTGATATATGTGAACGATATGTCTTCAGCTTGCGACTGCAAACTGTTCCTGTTCGCAGATGACTCGGCTCTGCTGGTCTCGGACAGGGACAGGCTGCAGGTTGAGAAATGCACATACATAAAACATTACAAACAGTACAAGTACAGAATACACAACACACAATACACAATACACAGTACACAATACACACATGTACAGATACAGTTAGCTTGCTCACCCTTCCTCACTTCAAATGAGAAACCGTTGATTGAGGGATAAAGTGAGCACAAGCTGCCATATGTTTTTTTGTTTTTTGTTTTTAAATGAGTCCA
This sequence comes from Gymnoscopelus braueri, assembly GCF_963280865.1. Classification (NCBI taxonomy): domain Eukaryota; kingdom Metazoa; phylum Chordata; class Actinopteri; order Myctophiformes; family Myctophidae; genus Gymnoscopelus; species Gymnoscopelus braueri. The sequence continues at coordinate 50,842,423 of NC_137617.1, read as the reverse complement.
CTTTTTCAAGATTGGAGCCATCGTCAAAAGTCAGTAAGAATACTCTGAAGATTCTTGCAGGGGCCCTCATACAAGGTTATTATGATCATGCATGCACTTCATGGTATCACAACACCTCCAAGGCCTTTAAAACAAGGCTCCAAACATCCCCAAACAAACTAGTAAGGCTACTTCTTGGCCTCAATCACAAAACCCATCTAACCCCTGCTCATTTAGCTAGGATTGGATGGCTTAGGGTTGAGGACAGAGTACAGCCACTTACAATGGACCTGGTCTTTAAGATACACCACAACATTGGGATCCCCCTGTATTTGTCAAAATACTTCCAAAACGTTAACGAAGTCCACGATCATAACACCAGAGGCAGCTCCACGAATCATGTTCAACCCAGATTTGACTCAACAAAGGGAATGAACTCGTTCTCATGCTATGCAACAAAAATGTGGAATGCCCTACCAAAAGGAGTAAAGGAGTGTAAAACCCTACTCACTTCCAAAACTGCCCTAAAGATACACCTTCAGGAGGTGTGCAATTCGAAAATGGCCTCTGTCTAAGTCTTAACCTACCCCCCCACCCCCTTTTTTTCTTCTCTTGTACATATTTTTCACTCTTCATACCAGTAACCTGTAAGCTGATTGTATGACGTTCTGTATTGTAGTGTGTATATCTGTCTGTCTCTTATATGTCATCATGATTTGTGTGCATGGGGATCTCATCTTAAAGGTTCTATGACATTCATTTTAACTTTTTTTATTTTTAATGTTTTTTTGGGGGTTTTATGACCTCAAATACACCTAAAAAATCTGAACTTTGAACATTCAGTGGATTTTCTGTGGTCTGGGGTTTTCTGAATAATTAGGCTGAAAAGTAATCTGAGCTTGGCCCTTCGACAGTGAGGTCACAGTCGATTAATCCCGCCCACTCTCCTCCTCGCCCCTCCCCTCCCCTATCCTTTCCTTTGGGGGGGGCGGAGCAGAGGCGATGATTGACAGGCAAAATCCCTCACCAGCGACACCCGCAGGCAAAGATTTATTTTTTCATTGCAGTTGAAAAGGCTTTAGAAATGTGAGAGAAAAACACCTGCCATGGATCAATAGAGTGGAATTTTTTGTTAAAACTTTCTATACACGTTTGAAGGACCATGACAAAGACTTTTAATGTGTGGTAAAACTGAACGTCATGAAACCTTTAAACAAGCTCAGTGCATAAAGGGACACTTCGCCAATTTTGATAAAAAATCCTATTTTTATGAAGTCTAGGACCCATAAACATGATCCTGGTGTGTTTTTTGTGTTATATCTGTGTTTTTAGATTTTTTATCCGTGAGACGATCCCCAAAGCGTCAAATGACGTTTTCAGAAGGTTCTCACCTTATGTCCACACTACATGACTGCAGGTGACTACAGGTGTAGTTCAAATCCAAACCAACCCCCATAGCTCAAAGGACCGTCCCCGAAGGTGTCGCCGTAACATCTTGTTCAACCTTCTTTCCCCACTCGGCCACTCCCATTAGCTACCTCACATGTACTATCATGGCGTCTGCAAACATATCAGAGTTATACTTTAGTACCCGGACCCACACGCAGCTAGGCGGGCAGTGAGGAGCAACAACCCGTCGGGGATGTTTCTTAGTGGAACTGACAGAACGTACACGGACCGTGGACGCTTGTCTCTCGAGTAAGTAAACATGCTGTAAAGTTGCCACTATCACTATAATCTCAGGTTGTATCCCTCGGGTAGACTAAACTAGCTCGTGGAGCCGTGGCGCGAACGGAACTTTTGTTATTGTTTACTTTGACTGTAGCCTTGGAAACCCATGCCTTTCTTTTGGACTTTTGGAACATGACTGTCATGGCGGAACTTCAACCTGGTTTTGTCACTTTCTCCATTCACAGCCCGTTCATCTACATAAACGTTCATATTTCAAATATGAAGTTCTTACCCCGTGGCCACAGATGTTACAATTGGAATCGGATGGGTCTAAGTACCCGTATCTTCCGTATTGTTCAATAGAAAAACATTTAAATCCGAACGGTGGCCATTTGCTCTTAGATGTATAATGTATCAGAGTGCAATACACATCCCAACCGATAGGGTCGCGTAATTGAAAGCATAAGGAGAAAATGGCCACCGATTGGATTAAAATGCTTTTTTATTAAACAATACGGAAGATACTGGTACTTAGACCCACCCGATTCAAATTGTAACATCCGTGGCATGAGGTCAGCACTTTATATTTGAAATCTGAACGTTTATGTAGTCTGTACATGTAGAAAGTGCAAACACCAGGTTGAAGCTCCGCCATGACTGTCATGTTTCAGAGCTACTGAGTTTCATGACGTCGACGGTCGGTCGGCGGGTCCCGAAAATAGCAGATCTACAAGCTCACAACGCGTCGCGGACTCGACACTTTGTGAGCTTGTAGGTCTGCTATTTTCGGTGTGCATGCAACTAAGAATAAATTAGGTATCACGTCGGATGATATCCATGTAAACTACAAGTCTAATCTAATGTGTTCTTTCCAATGACAGGACAGAAAGTTGTCATCAGCCTGCAAAAATGAAGGAACTGCAGATGAAGACCTCAGACTACAGCCATATATATTATTTTTCTAAATAAAACGGTTACATTTACACACTGCTTGCTCTACTCATTGGTATATTCTACATTGTGTAAGCATTTATAATGACAAAATGTATGTACACCCAATTCTATAAGGGTTCTTTTGAACTGTTTCATGATATAGGATAGGAGATGGTCTTTCATTTGGCAGAATGGTACATAATTACATGACTGTAAGCATTACAGATATAATAGTGAAAAACTCTTGTACATTCTGTTAGTATTTACTTCGTTTCGAGACACTATAATATAGAGACACTAACAATATAATATAGAGACACTACAATATACACTATAATATAGAGAATTGAGTCAGTAAATATATATGCCAGAAAGACAGACAGCTTGAAACAGAAGCAGCCAATCAGGCTTTGTCGCAGTTCATTTTTATTGGAGCGTTCAGCTTCTCACAGACATCTCGGCCGACCAATTACGGGCACAGGGAAATACATGTTCTTGGCCAATGAGGCGCGAGTTTAACAGGCCGTTGCAGCCAATAACAGACAGAGAGGATAAAACAGCCATCGCCCAATGGCGGCATAGAGAGAGATACACTTCAGCCAATAGATTGTGAGGAAACATTTCCCTGACCAATGAGAAAGTCAGGAATTAAATGAGTTGTAGGAAGTTTCTCAAGATACACTCTGGGGGGGGGGGGGGGGGAGCACCTGGGGTCCAAATGGACCCTTACAGGTCCGTAACTCTGAGAGTGTACACATGGGTCCATTTGGTTCCATGTGTACACTCCAGAGTTACAGACCTGTAAGGGTCCATTTGGACCGACTGGAGGCCCCAAACCAGACTTTGAGAACCAGTTAGCAGTTGATACATTGTGTTGATAAAAGTTCACAAGATGCAAGTATCCTAGGCAACAGCAGCAAATAAACAATGAACAAAAACAACTAAACAAACAAACAAAAAAACAAATCAATGTTTTTCTTCAAAAATGTCCCGTTCATTTCACATCATTGTTAAAGTGCTTTATCAGACTGACACAGTCTTATATGTATATATATATATCATTTCACTTGGTTTTTACAGTTTCATATCTATATATTCGTATGTATATACGTTTGTTTTTACAAAGCTCACGACTCTGTGGATGTTGATTGATTTCGTCGGTGAAAAGTGTGATGTTTACGTTACGACAAACGACAGAAAACTCCCAACAAAATGGAATGTCGAAATGGAACAGCGAATAAACTATGAATTATGGTCTTTTCTTGATTAATCTAATAATCAAGAATATGCCCCCCCCCCCCCATGTTTATCAACAATATAACAAAACAATACATGTTTTCATAATCGACTGATTAAACACTTAAAGGGATAGTTCACCCCAAAAAATATTTTTTCTCTATGTATTACTCACCCCATGGAGACTTGAATTCATGGAGATTTTTAAATTTAAGCCAATCTGCTGGTCATCAAATTATTGGCTTAAACAAAAAAAATATCCATGAATTCAAGTCTCCATGCCGTGACTAATCTTTAGAAAAAAAGTTAAATATAACATTTCTTGGGTGAATTATCCCTTTAAGCCCTGGTTTATACTTGTTGACGGTGTCGCGCAAAAATGGGGAGAATAGCAGATCTACAAGCTCACAACACGTCGTGATGCGTTTTGAGGTTGTAGCTCAGCTATATTCTCAATGTATTCTATTGTATTTAAACAGGAAGAGAGAAAAGAAAAAAAAAAGTAATTTACATTTTTGAAACCTTTCTAAATGATTGATCATAAATGGACACTTTGTTTTCCTCAACAAAATCAACGCTTTCCAGTGTCTATATGAACTATAGTTACATGTATTAATACAGCAGATAGACAGCATTCTGTACACTATATATATATATATATATATATATATATATATATATATATATATATATATATATATATATATATATATATATATATATATATATATATATATATATTTATATATTTATATATTTATTTATTTTCTCCCCACATAACATTAGTAGCAGAACAGTCACAATCTTGTCAGCAGTTTTTGCACAAATGGAAACAATTAAAACAATATAATAATTTCATTGAGGAGGTGGTGAGACAGCAGCAGGTGGTGAGACAGCAAACCCACCTGGAACAAAATAATGACCCAAACAGAGAGACATATAACATGCCAAATGGAGAGTGAGACAGTTCTGTTAACTACAGAGAGACACATAGAATAGAGAGTGAGACAGTTCTGTTAACTACAGAGAGACACACAGAATGGAGAGTGAGACAGTTCAGTGAGACCATCTGAACTATATTAAAAAATATCAGATCTACAAGCTCATAGCGCAGCACCGAGTGCCACACTATGAGCTTGTAGATCTGCTATTTTTTGAATAGCCAAAGGAATCTGAAAAATGACACAGATCAAAGGTCAGAGTGGAACATATCTCATCTCTGTACATTTCACACTCATATAAACAACCATTCAAAAAAAATTTATTAAGCAGCATATTGATCATATAAGCAGCATATTGATCATATAAGCAGCATATTGATCATATAAGCAGCATATTGATCAAAGAAAAGAAAGACAAAAAAAACTCAAACTCTTTCAAACGTTGACGACAAAGCTCAACAATTACAAATAACGTTGGTCACTCTTTAAATCATAGAATGTTAATTACAGAAAAGTCATGTTGTGTGAGAAAACAACAACGATGATTATGAAGTTATTAAAACTATTATTACACCACAATATTTTACTGGTATAATTACTCTGTATGCTAGTTAATTAACTCATTGACTGCCATGGACAAGTACACTCGTCAGTTGGCCCGAGGTCCACAGAGCCAAGACAAGAACAAGCCACATTCAACTGGCCACAACTGTGCAACGGATTACCGCAAGCACACACATTTTCTTTCCTGTGGAAAATGGGTGAAGTGTTCCTTTAATGGTCTGTAATAGTTGTAAGTTCAGCCAGTGAGATTATGGTACAGTTATATTATTATGACATTATAGTACAGCATTGTATTATAGTAGTTTAGTTTAGTTTACACCTGACAGTGAAAAGGAGACGTTTCTTCTCCAAGTCGAACCGAAATAAACTGAAATTAAATAAAAACACTAACCCACAAATAAAAGGTGATAGAGGTGATCGATGCATAAATAAATAAGACATGTTAATTAAGACATTTTGTCCTGAATACAGCAGTTCATTACAGTACAGTATATATATATATAGCTGAGAGACAGACAGTGTAGGAGAGACAGACAGGGTGTAGAGGTAGCTAACGCTAAGTGGTTTGTTAGCTTGGTGGCTGTGATTGACAGTAAAACATCGTCTCTTTACATCATATATTAACCTCTATAATAGATTCGCTCCTTTTTCCCTCTACACCAAACATCAGCCGATCTACAAGCTCACACCGCGCCGCATGGTGTGAACTTGTAGATGTTGTGAATGTTCATCCCAGAATAATACTGATAACAATGTATGCTAGTATAACTATTACTACTGTACAATGTATACAGTAATACTGCAGGATGGAGAATGTGAACACACACACACACACACACACACACACACACACACACACACACACACACACACACACACACACACACACACACATCCTCCTCCTCTCCAAAGTACTGATAAATACATAAATAAATACTTGTAAACACAAACAAAAAGTAAACAAAAGAAAATCTAACCCATCAGAAAGTTCTGCTCCAGACGCCGGAGCTGTTATCTTTCCCAATGACCTCTGCAGTGTCCAGACAGCGAGAGACAGACAGACAGAGAGACAGACAGAGAGACAGACAGACAGACAGAGACAGACAATCCAGTAAGTCCAATTTTGACACCATCCAGCAACGGTTTCGCGTGCCGAAAAAAAAGAAAGAAAGCTGATCTACAAGCGCTGCTACACAGTGTGCGCTTATAGATCTGCTAGTTAGTGGGCTGTCTGGTCGTAGTGAAGGTGAACTAGGATCTCCGGTCGTAGCGGGAGGTGAAATAGGCTCTCAGGTCGTAGCGGGAGGTGAAATAGGCTCTCAGGTCGTAGCGGGAAGTGAAATAGGCTCTCAGGTCGTAGCGGGAGGTGAAATAGGCTCTCAGGTCGTAGCGGGAGGTGAAATAGGCTCTCAGGTCGTAGCAGGGGGTGGAATAGGCTCTCAGGTCGTAGCAGGAGGTGAAACAGGCTCTCAGGTCGTAGCAGGAGGTGGAGTAGGCTCTCAGGTCGTAGCAGGAGGTGAAATAGGCTCTCAGGTCGTAGCGGGAGGTGAAATAGGCTCTCAGGTCGTAGCGGGAGGTGAAATAGGCTCTCAGGTCGTAGCAGGAGGTGGAATAGGCTCTCAGGTCGTAGCAGGAGGTGAAACAGGCTCTCAGGTCGTAGCAGGAGGTGAAACAGGCTCTCAGGTCGTAGCAGGAGGTGGAGTAGGCTCTCAGGTCGTAGCAGGAGGTGGAATAGGCTCTCAGGTCGTAGCAGGAGGTGAAACAGGCTCTCAGGTCGTAGCAGGAGGTGAAGTAGGCTCTGGGTTTTTAGCTGAAGCTGGGGTTGAAGGAGGGATGTTTCAATCAGTCTGCTCTGAACTGCCGGACTGGAGGGGGATAGTATCTGAGGCTGTAGACAGACAGACAGACAGACAGACAGACAGACAGACAGACAGACAGACAGGGTGAGAAACTTGTGTTATAAGAAAACAAACACAATAGTAAATGTTATAAACAACCAAGATTACTTTGGTTTCGGTAGATGTGCTAGCTCACGCTCACACACACACACACACACACACACACACACACACACACACACACACACACACACACACACACACACACACACACACACACACACACACACACACACACACACACACACACACACACACACACACACACAGAGAGAGGGAAGATGTGTCAGACGGTGAGACCGGCCATGCTGTACGGCTTGGAAACGCTGACACTGACCAAAACACAAGGGGCGGAGCCTGAGGTGGCAGAAGAGGACATACAGGTGACAGAGAGGACATACAGGTGACAGAGAGGACATGTAGGTGACAGAGAGGACATACAGGTGACAGAGAGGACATGGAGGTGACAGAGAGGACATGTAGGTGACAGAGAGGACATACAGGTGACAGAGAGGACATGGAGGTGACAGAGAGGACATACAGGTGACAGAGAGGACATGGAGGTGACAGAGAGGACATGCAGGTGACAGAGAGGACATACAGGTGACAGAGAGGACATACAGGTGACAGAGAGGACATGTAGGTGACAGAGAGGACATGTAGGTGACAGAGAGGACATGGAGGTGACAGAGAGGACATGTAGGTGACAGAGAGGACATACAGGTGACAGAGAGGACATGTAGGTGACAGAGAGGACATGTAGGTGACAGAGAGGACATACAGGTGACAGAGAGGACATGTAGGTGACAGAGAGGACATGTAGGTGACAGAGAGGACATACAGGTGACAGAGAGGACATGTAGGTGACAGAGAGGACATGCAGGTGACAGAGAGGACATGGAGGTGACAGAGAGGACATGTAGGTGACAGAGAGGACATACAGGTGACAGAGAGGACATGCAGGTGACAGAGAGGACATACAGGTGACAGAGAGGACATGTAGGTGACAGAGAGGACATGTAGGTGACAGAGAGGACATGTAGGTGACAGAGAGGACATACAGGTGACAGAGAGGACATGCAGGTGACAGAGAGGACATGTAGGTGACAGAGAGGACATGCAGGTGACAGAGAGGACATGTAGGTGACAGAGAGGACATGTAGGTGACAGAGAGGACATACAGGTGACAGAGAGGACATACAGGTGACAGAGAGGACATGTAGGTGACAGAGAGGACATGCAGGTGACAGAGAGGACATACAGGTGACAGAGAGGACATGGAGGTGACAGAGAGGACATGCAGGTGACAGAGAGGACATGTAGGTGACAGAGAGGACATGTAGGTGACAGAGAGGACAGGTAGGTGACAGAGAGGACATGTAGGTGACAGAGAGGACATGCAGGTGACAGAGAGGACATGCAGGTGACAGAGAGGACATACAGGTGACAGAGAGGACATACAGGTGACAGAGAGGACATGCAGGTGACAGAGAGGACATGCAGGTGACAGAGAGGACATGTAGGTGACAGAGAGGATATGCAGGTGACAGAGAGGACATGTAGGTGACAGAGAGGACATACAGGTGACAGAGAGGACATACAGGTGACAGAGAGGACATGTAGGTGACAGAGAGGACATGTAGGTGACAGAGAGGACATGCAGGTGACAGAGAGGACATGTAGGTGACAGAGAGGACATGTAGGTGACAGAGAGGACATGTAGGTGACAGAGAGGACATGTAGGTGACAGAGAGGACATGTAGGTGACAGAGAGGACATGTAGGTGACAGAGAGGACATGCAGGTGACAGAGAGGACATACAGGTGACAGAGAGGACATGCAGGTGACAGAGAGGACATGCAGGTGACAGAGAGGACATGCAGGTGACAGAGAGGACATGCAGGTGACAGAGAGGACATGTAGGTGACAGAGAGGACATGCAGGTGACAGAGAGGACATGCAGGTGACAGAGAGGACATACAGGTGACAGAGAGGACATGTAGGTGACAGAGAGGACATGCAGGTGACAGAGAGGACATGTAGGTGACAGAGAGGACATGTAGGTGACAGAGAGGACATGCAGGTGACAGAGAGGACATGCAGGTGACAGAGAGGACATGTAGGTGACAGAGAGGACATGTAGGTGACAGAGAGGACATACAGGTGACAGAGAGGACATGTAGGTGACAGAGAGGACAAGTAGGTGACAGAGAGGACATACAGGTGACAGAGAGGACATGTAGGTGACAGAGCCTTGATGACCATGCAGTCTTTTGTAAAGGTTAACATATATTTTAGATAGCATGATGATGTCATAACGGCTGATTTTACACATGGTTGAATGCTGAAAATAGCCGATCGCAGCGCGACGAGTTGTGAGCTTGTAGATCGGCTATTTTCAGAATGCAACACCCAAGTGCAACCAAGCATAAAATGTATTTTAGTTCTACTAGATCTCTTCTTCACTAGA
>NC_137617.1:50815231-50827731 GCF_963280865.1 Gymnoscopelus braueri | reverse complement strand
GTAGTGTGCCTGTGTGTGTGTGTGTGTGTGTGTGTGTGTGTGTGTGTGTGTGTGTGTGTGTGTGTGTGTGTGTGTGTGTGTGTGTACCTGTAGCAGTATTTTCTGCAGGTGTTCCAGATGTTCTCTCACAGCAGAACAGTCTTCGGCGAGTTCCTCCACGTCCTCCACACCCAACGCCACACTGGTGCCAGTACCAGAGGACACACTGGTGCCAGTACCAGGTGACAAGCCCAGACTGGTACCAGTATCAGGTGACAAGCCCAGACTGGTACCAGTATCAGGTGACAAGCCCAGACTGGTACCAGTATCAGGTGACAGGCTGGTACCAGTACCAAGGGAGAGTCCCACACTGGTGCCAGTACCAGAGGACACAATGGTAGCGGTACCAGGTGACAGACCCAGACTGGTCCCAGTACCAGGGGACAGACTGGTCCCAGTGCCAGGGGACAGGCTGGTCCCAGTGCCAGGGGACAGACTGGTCCCAGTACCAGGGGACAGGCTGGTCCCAGTACCAGGGGACAGACTGGTCCCAGTACCAGGGGACAGGCTGGTCCCAGTACCAGGGGACAGACTGGTCCCAGTACCAGGGGACAGGCTGGTCCCAGTACCAGGGGACAGACTGGTCCCAGTAGAAGGAGACAGACAGGGTGAACTGAGGAGTAGAACACATGACAGAGGTGAGCTCTCCTGACCTACAGACATGTTTTTAGTCCCATCTGCGCTTAAAGGACAACTTTGTTGTTTTACAACCAAGGTTTATATTTTAGCTTGTAATTAAAGTAAATAAAAGATGAGTGTTCTTTTTTTTTCATTTACTGCTTTCTATAGTTTGAGCAATTTTCGCGATATTTTTTACAGTGGGCGGGGGCATTCTGTCCGGTGGCTAAATATGCCTTTTTTACACAATAAAAAAAGTCCTGTGGTCTTTGATGACCAGATGTGAGTTATTGGGGGCTAGAAGAGCTACTAAAGAAAACGCCCGGTTATTGTGTAAAAATAAATACATATTTAGCCATGGTGCTTAGGTGTGCAGATAGGAACACCTGTACAAATCAGTCTTGTTGCCATGGCAACGCTTTGTGCCGCGTGTGTGATTTCACACCAGACTATATAAGATGTCGCACTGTGTTGAAAATGACCGTAGACGTCAAGAGAGCGACAGAGAAGGACGCGTGGACTTGAGGACAGAGAGACCCACAGACGGAGAGACTTGGTCCACGAGAGAGTAGACAGAGTAGTGATGGTGTGGTGCTGGACCGTTTCCAAAGAAAGAGCTCCAGATGGACTCTATCATGCTGTTGTAGCAGTGAGGAACAAACTATATTCCTTTGGATGCTTAGATGGAGGGACCCGCAAAAACACCATGGATCAGATGGATGTCCATGTCTTCAACACGGTGTCTTTATGCTGGAGGAAGTGGCCTCCAGTGACGCCTGGAAGAGGAGAACGTCACCTTAACTCTTTGACTGCCAGAGTATTTTCATAAAGTACTCCCCAGTGCCAGCAATTTTCGTGTTTTTTATTTTTATATTTTGTATATATATATAGAGATTTTTTTAAAGACGGCGCACAAATCCGCCACTAGAGAGCAGCACATGACAACTTGATCAGCTGTCATGACAGCTCGCACTCCACACACAGTGTCAAAGAGAGAAAAACATCAAAACAGACGTGAGGTGATCCCAGAATGTCCGATCGGACAAAATTACGATACACGACGGCGATGACTGATCGTCACCCAGACCATAGATTATAGAAGAGAACCTGTCCGTTCGTTTGTTATACAGTGAGAAAAACCGTTTGTTTACCTAATCTGGACGAAAATGACCGGGGGAAAGAATCAAAAACCGGAAACGGAACCCAGGTCATGAAACCGGATGCAGATATGGGTGAAGTAAGTGGAACTCGAAAATAACATTGAATTTTAAGCAGCATAGCGCGATCAGAGATTAAACAATGAACGCGAGTCCAACGCGTCAAACGCGTCAATGGCGTGGGTGGATTAAGTAGTAATTGACGCGTTTTCGAGTCAATGGCGTTTATAGAGTTAAGGTTCCCTCCAAGCGCTGTGGCCTCTCAGCTGTGCTGGTAGAAGATACAGTCTATATCTGGGGAGGATACTGGGGATGCCGCTGGGGAGGGGAGTACTACAACGTGCTTTATGCAATTGACGTTGATGCCCACATATGGTTGAAACCCAGGGTTTATGGGACTGCTCCTAAGGGGAGGTACCAGCACTCAGCCTGTGTGTTGGAGAAGGTCATGTTTATCCATGGAGGATACAACCATCTGACTGGACGGACTAATGACTAATCTACAAGTTGGACACCAGCACAATGGTCTGGTCTTTAATTAACACCAGAGGAACTCAACCACCTGGTCACTCTGCCACCATCATCGGGACAAAGATGTTTGTATTTGGGGGCTATGAGGGGTACCAGTGTGTCTACTACAACACCATCAGTGTGTTTGACACAGAGACCAACTGCTGGCTGAACACACCTTCTGCACAGCTTCTTCCAGAAAGACGCTGCTGTCATTCAGCCTTTACCTACAATGGAGAGCTGTACATATTTGGTGGCTGCAACGATAACCAGACCTTCAGTGATCTGTGGAGATTCAGTCCAGAGACCTTCTCCTGGAAGAAGGTTAAGACCAAGGGGAAAGGACGGCGTACGGTGACAGAGACATGCTGTTGCGTGTTGGGAGACCGGGTCATCCTCTGTGGAGGATTGCTCACGTACATATTAGACTTAAGTCCTAGTCTTAAGACACTATGTAAGCTAGCAGTTGTTCAGTACGGTCTGGAGCAGTCTGAACTCCCACACAACATCAGGTGGGAACTGACAGGCATGACAACCGTCAGAAAACGGAAGAATAACATGCGTGTGCTCTCTGCCGACAAGCCCACTAAAAAGAAAAAAGGGAACAAATATAAGTGAGCCCACTAACAACCAACCCCCCCCCCGCCATAGTGTTCATTCAAATGGGTCCCAGAAAAATATATATTCTATAGAACAGTTTACAGTATTTTTGTGTGTGAAGCACTTTTATAAATAAAGCACTTTTAAATGGAAGATAATCGCCAACCGCCAAAACAATTCAAAAAAAGTTATTATATATATGAGCCCAATATTGTGTATCGTATCGTATCGTGAAATGTGTGTATCGTGTCACCCCTAGACGGCATCCGGGAGCAGTATGGGTTGGCACCCCAGCCTGTGTCTTCCGTGAGGAAGAAGCTCATCAAATCCACGGTGAGGCCTTTAAGGAGGGCCATTCAAACCACGGCCCAAGACACCATCACGCCAGAATGAAATGTTTGGATCGGGGAGAGTCTGGTTCAACGCTCAGGTCCTGGACCTGGTGAGACGAGGGGGGGGGGGGGGGGGGGGGCGGACAGGGGGCCATCCACAGAGTCTAGTCCCTCCATGTGTCAGGGCCTCTCCTCTCCCCCAGCCCCGGCAGAGTAGTTCCGGAGAAGCGGACTGAGTGGCCCTGTCTTTCCCTAAGAGGACTGACCGTGGGGACCGTGGGTACAGTAGCTACTGTACCGTAAGTCGGGGCTTGATCAACCCCTGCTGGGTCACCTGGGCGAGGGTGTATGTTATTACAAGACCCGAAACACCCGATGACCCCAGGCTACAACACTGATGATACGTCCCAGGTGCATCCATGTGATCATTTCCTTATAGTCCTCACTAATTCAGGAATAAAAAAATAAATAAAAAAAAGGTTTTCCGTTATATCTATGAATATGTGTAAAATATTTTCCTGTACGTCCAGGTGTTGGTATAGCAAGAAGCTGCAGTCCGGTAGGCCTACTTTATTTAGTCACAACCGTGGACATGGTAGCTGTTACACTGCTATATGTGTTAGTCGTCCAATTCTGTGACCTGCCGTCATTTTATCTTATAAGTAAATTCCGTGCCTCAAAATAGAAGTTTGAGAGCTTTTTGAAGTAAAAAAAATTGCGGAGAAAACTGCCCACAGAAACAATGGCTGCCGTTCGTGTTTTGTCGGCTGCATTCAGGCTGCACTCGGTGCCATTCGGGCTCACTCGAACTCGCCACCTGATTGGCCAACTGTCGCTGTCAATTACAGAACGATGTGTGACGACGCTGATAGGCTCGTTTTTTTGGTAATGCGCTAGAAACGCCCATACAAGCCATCAGGCCAGACTCCCTCCTGGAATCAAATGGAAATGAGATTTCCAGAGGGAGGCTAGCGTTTATTACCTTAACCCTGCAAGACCCGCTGTTGTAATAATACAACATTTGTATTTTATCAAAAAAAGTGTATAAATCATTTGTTTTCCTGTTATTTTTTCACCTAAACATCATCATTGGATCCTATTGTTTAGTCTTGCAATGTCAGTGGCCAGGATATTTGCATATAAATACCCCCCACAGAGGCAGGAAATGTCACAACTTGAAAATCCTTGAAGGAAGAAAAATCTCTTTTTCACTGGACAGGATTCCTCACAAAAAAGTAAGTAAAATGTCTGTAATAATTATTTTGGTGATCATTAGAATGTCTAGAACATGTAGATATGTTGTTATTGTGAAAGATATCCCCCAAATGTAAATTAGAGCATGCTTTATACTTGTTGTATTTTTACAACATTGGGTCATGGTGGTAGCAAATAGCAATGCACCTGTTCATTTTACAGAGTGGAATGCAGTGGAGTATTATTCGTTTTCACAATACATTTTGTAACCAATTGTGCTCGAAGACAAATATACTGCATTAGCTTATAACATTTCATTGCCTATAATGTTTTAGCAAAATATTTTGGTAATGTTTGTGATTAGCAATCAGTGTATGGTAATTGTTCATATGGGAGTCGCCCAGTTAAGACTCATCATTGTTCATGTGATGGGTGTTGGGGATTGCTTACTTACAGCCATCCTCAATCCCTTTGTTAGGCTAAGCACCATCAGTGATGATGGTGCTTAGCCTTTGTGAGGATAAGCAAAGCACAATAGGTTGGCCAGACAGTATTGTGTGACTTGTGAAATATGTACCTGCAGTGAGATGTGCTACTAATGTGCTAAAGGTATGTCTTCATTTATCATTTCAGAATGCCACAAGCAAGGAGAGAGCCTCGCTTCACTGCAAGGGATGTGTTGGATATTGTAATGAATGGAGAGAGTGATGTGGACATCGACTAAAATAAAATAAAAACTTAAAAATATGGCTTATTGATGTTATTATTCATAATGTACTGTTCTGAGGCCAAATATTATTCATAATGTATACTGTTCTGAGGCCAAATAATAAACCATAACCATATAAATGAACCCTTAAGTTGTTTTAGTGAAGTATATAGACATTTGCCATGTTATTCTGATAGTGAGTAACAATGGCCTATAGGACATTCTGCTACCCGTTAGACCCAATGTTGTAATATTACAACATTTCAATAAAACCTTACGAAAACTATTTATTTTAAAAAACATTATATTTTCCTCTCCAAAGTACTCCTACAACACCATCTGAAAGGTTGAAACATTTTTTTTGCAAGTAGAAATATATCCGGGTCTTGCAGGGTTAAATAGACGATCTTTGCAAAGCCGTGGAAGCCACGTTTTGTACACAAATGTAAAAAAAAGAGTGTCCGTGGGGTGGGGTAGAGTCCTGTGTTTCCACTGGAACAATAACATTTCTAACGCAATCCGCCATTGTGGAGCTATGGCCCGTTGAAAATGGCTGGTTTTCATCAAAATCCTAACATTGGAGCGGACGGACGTGACGTTTTTTGGGATGACGTCACGTCCGTCTATTTCTTCTCTCAGCGTCGAGGGATCATTTATAAGCTGTGTTAGAGCGCCCTCTTGTGGAATTTTCAAAAACTATAATAATTAGGAAATAGGCGGTCAATGTGTTCATCCAGAAAAACAATGACTTTTTCCTTCTTTTTTTTTTACACACAAATGGGTCCCATGGGGGTCCCATGGGGGGCCCTGGGGGGCCCTGGCACAACATATGTTTCAGATGGGGATACATATTGACGTGTGTCATTTGGTTTGGGGTCACCTGTCAGGAAGTCCACCCAGAAACAGGTGCTCATCCCTGGGTGAGTCCGTCCTCTGGTTCCCTGGAGACTCTGTCAACCGGTAGTGCAGATCACTGAGAGAGAGAGAGAGAGAGAGAGAGAGAGAGAGAGAGAGAGAGAGAGAGAGAGAGAGAGAGAGAGAGATCGAGAGAGCGATAGAGAGAGAGAGAGAGAGAGAGAATTGATTAGATATAACATGGTCTCTGTCAGGTGTAAACCTCATTATGTCCGAAACAGTTTTCACGATTCAATTTCCAAAATAGCAAAAGTAGCAACTCTACAGGGTCCAAAAGCGTCGCTTCGCGCCATGTTTCGAGATATTATATTACCTGGAGGTGTGCCTACAGCAGACGCCATTATTTGCGCCTGGAGGTGTGCCCGTGGGCGTGTTCAATTCAATTCAATCTTTATTTCAGACTCAGGGTCCATACAGCAAAACATGACAATCACACAGTAAAAGCAATAAAATAATAAAAAGAAATAAAAAAACACATAAAAACAGTCCAACTACAGCTTTTCAAAGTCAGTAGAGGCTGTTACACCAATGTCTCCATATCGTGGAAGAGAACCGAGTAGAACTCTTGACAGGGTTAATTAAAATCTTAATAACATGATTGTCAGACTTTTCAAGACGACATATGAATTTGTACATTACATTTCTTAACAGGGCTTGACATGTAGGTACCCCCAGGTTTACAAACAGCTGGCTGGCACTGTGCCATCTTGGTACCCTCACCAGCAACCGTAGAGCATCATTATATGCTACTTTTAGTTTTCGCATGCTGCTAGCTTTGTAGTTACTCCATAAGTGAGCCGTATACAATGGTGTACAGAAGGCTTTAAAGAGTGATACCTTGACATGTACAGAGCATTTGTGAAATTTCCGCATTAGTATGTTTGCCTGGGCATACAATTTGCATCTTTGTCTATGGATGTCTTTGTCATCAGAGAGATCATCGGATATACAGTGTCCTAGGTACTTAATCTCACTGCACACAAGTAGTATGTTGCTACTGAGAATAAAATTAGGAAATACTGCCTTTTTATCATCTTTACTTCGCACTATCATGATGCTACTCTTCTTGGCATTATACTTAATATTAAAATCAATGCCATACTGGGAGCAAACCCTGAGAAGCTGTTGTAAGCCTGCACTGTACGGGGAAAAGATAATTAAATCATCTGCATACATAAGGTGGTTGACTACAGAGTCACCTATGACACATCCAGTTTTACACTGGTTCAGTTTCCTAGACAGACCATCCATGTATAAATTAAATAATAGAGGAGATAAAATCCCCCCTTGCTTAACACCATTACCAACATAGAAATGTTCGGACACAGTATTTCCCCACTTCACCTGCATAGTCTGATGTGCATACCAAAAGGCTAGTATCCTTATAATGTACTTGGGTACCCCTCTTTGGCACATTTTGTCAAATAACTTGAAATGATTCAACCGGTCAAATGCCCTAGAAGCATCAATAAAACACAGAAACATGGTGGAATTCTGGCTTCTATATTTTGCAATAATGTCCTTTAAAGCAAAAATACACATATCAGTGCCATGTTTCCTTTTAAATCCAAACTGGTTGTCAGCTGTGGTAATATACCTATCCAGTCTGTCCAACAGGATTTTCTCCAATACTTTGGAGAGTATACTAGCTAAAGCAATGGGTCTGTAATTATCAATGCTATTTATTTTCCCAGCTTTGTCCTTAATAACTGGCACAAGTAGTACAGCTAACATGGAATCTGGTAAGATACCATGGTTAAGGAAACCAGTAATACATAGAGCAAGCATAGGAGCAAGCTTCAGACTGGCATATTTTAAGTGTTCAGCTGAGATGTGATCCGGGCCACAAGCTTTGTTATTTTCTAGCTTCATTATAGTGTTATAGACTTCCTCAGCTCTAACTGTCACATTTTCAGTGGGGTCAACCTTCTCCACCAGAAAAGAGTCACTCTTAACACAGTTGAACAGCTCATAATAGTGTTGCCGCCACAGTTCTGCAATGTTGCCAGACCCACACACACCTTCAATGGATGACGGTAAGGGAGTTTTACTACTGTTTAAGGTTTTGACCTCTTGCCAGAAATCAAAACAGCTGTTGTTGCGCAGCTTTCTGGCAAGTGAGTCAGCCCTCATTGTGTCCTCATTTTTTTTAATGAATCGGACAGCATACTTGTATTTGGCGTTAGTGGCCTGTTTCTGTTCAAACACAGACCCCTGTCTTGGCCTACCTGATTCTGACCATACTTTAAAAGCATCTCTAGCAGCAGTGTGTAGCTCAGTCACATATTCATTCCAACCAGGTTTTATACTGAACTCCTTTTTCTTACCCTTGTAAAGACCCTTACTTGAGGCATTTAAAATGCTAATGATAACATCATAAGTAGAACATAAATCTCTACAATGATGCACATTTTTACAGTTGATGTCACTGCACTGCATGGCTTCTCTAGGAAGTCTAACAGAGTCTAATGATTTGTCTGTGAGTGAGGTATAGTGATTAATATCCTTCTCACTTAGCTTAGTCCAATCCAGCCTCCCTGTGTATGTTTTACTGTTATCCACAGCTATAGCTGGGATATTTTCAACATTTAGGGTCATTATAATCGGGATATGATCTGTGGTGGCCAGATCATAGCAGATAGTTATGTTATCAACAGAAGCATGTGCATCAGCTGTGCATATACAGTGGTCGAGCCATGACACTGTATGCCATGCTTCACTAATATATGTATAGCTTTTCTCAGGTAATAGTGATTTACTTGTCAATATAAGATTATTATCGCATTATTGTTGTCGCATTATTGCATAATTGTTGTCGCATTATCCCCAAAATTGCGATTTTGACCACACACGTTTTGGTAATGCGCATAGCGGTATCTAAAACCACCCGCTATGCTAAATGCGTTCGGTAGAGCGCGCCTGCAATGGACATGTCGGGAGACGGCCGGGGTGCACGATGGCAAAACATTCAGAGGCTCCCTCTCTCCTAATTCTCAACAAATCTCTGTGATTCTAATTTTCCTAAAATCAGCAGAAGTGTTGTGTTTATATAAGATGATATAGTCTATTCAAAGAAGACAATTTGTGCGTCGCTTAACTCTTCCAGTGCCATGCTTATTTATGGAATTTGGGTTCTGAGTGCCACCACCAAAATTAATTGTAAAAAAAAAAGTGCTTAGGAGCCGAGACACAGCCTTTTTCAGTAAAAAGTTAAACAAGAAGTGAATGGAGCAGCAAATCTTCAAATCATCATATCTTGGGTTCTGAACATGATTTTCCATGTTTTTTATGACGTCTTTTCATGACGTCTTGGCACTCAGGGCGTCAGGCCTCGTGACGTCATGTGGCACTGAATGAGTTAATGCCATGCTCTCCAAATTACACACGTCAGTTCTATTCATCGATTACGCAGGAAATAATGAACTGATTACAGAAATGTAATAAATTCTCTCTAATCAGTACATGTAGGTGATACGTATGTCTATCAAATACGGTTTTATTCAGTGGTGGAAAAAGTACTAAAATTCTTTACTTAACTCATTGAGTGCCATTAACGTGTTTCACGTGTTTTTACCGCTATGGCGCAACGTGCCAATGACGTGTTTGACGTGTTTTTGAAAAAATAGTAAAAAAAACTAAAAACAATGTGGCTTATAATAATCAGACCTGGAAACACTGCAGACAGGGAGAGAGGAGTGAGTAAGATTGCATTGTGGATAATGGCTATGGCATAATGTAACGGGTAGTGCAGGTGTTTAGCGGGTAAGGCAGGTGTTTAGCGGGTAGTGCAGGTGTTTAGCGGGTAGTGCAGGTGTTTAGCGGGTAAGGCAGGTGTTTAGCGGGTAAGGCAGGTGTTTAGCGGGTAGTGCAGGTGTTTAGCGGGTAGTGCAGGTGTTTAGCAGGTAGTGCAGGTGTTTAGCGGGTAGTGCAGGTGTTTAGCGGGTAAGGCAGGTGTTTAGCGGGTAGTGCAGGTGTTTAGCGGGTAAGGCAGGTGTTTAGCGGGTAAGGCAGGTGTTTAGCGGGTAAGGCAGGTGTTTAGCGGGTAAGGCAGGTGTTTAGCGGGTAGTGCAGGTGTTTAGCGGGTAAGGCAGGTGTTTAGCGGGTAGTGCAGGTGTTTAGCGGGTAAGGCAGGTGTTTAGCGGGTAAGGCAGGTGTTTAGCGGGTAAGGCAGGTGTTTAGCGGGTAGTGCAGGTGTTTAGCGGGTAAGGCAGGTGTTTAGCGGGTAAGGCAGGTGTTTAGCGGGTAGTGCAGGTGTTTAGCGGGTAAGGCAGGTGTTTAGCGGGTAGTGCAGGTGTTTAGCGGGTAAGGCAGGTGTTTAGCGGGTAAGGCAGGTGTTTAGCAGGTAGTGCAGGTGTTTAGCAGGTAGTGCAGGTGTTTAGCGGGTAAGGCAGGTGTTTAGCAGGTAGTGCAGGTGTTTAGCGGGTAAGGCAGGTGTTTAGCGGGTAGTGCAGGTGTTTAGCGGGTAGTGCAGGTGTTTAGCGGGTAGTGCAGGTGTTTAGCGGGTAGTGCAGGTGTTTAGCAGGTAGTGCAGGTGTTTAGCGGGTAGTGCAGGTGTTTAGCGGGTAGTGCAGGTGTTTAGCGGGTAGTGCAGGTGTTTAGCGGGTAAGGCAGGTGTTTAGCGGGTAGTGCAGGTGTTTAGCGGGTAAGGCAGGTGTTTAGCGGGTAGTGCAGGTGTTTAGCGGGTAGTGCAGGTGTTTAGCGGGTAGTGCAGGTGTTTAGCAGCGGGTAGTGCAGGTGTTTAGCGGGTAGTGCAGGTGTTTAGCGGGTAAGGCAGGTGTTTAGCGGGTAGTGCAGGTGTTTAGCGGGTAAGGCAGGTGTTTAGCGGGTAGTGCAGGTGTTTAGCGGGTAAGGCAGGTGTTTAGCGGGTAAGGCAGGTGTTTAGCGGGTAAGGCAGGTGTTTAGCGGGTAAGGCAGGTGTTTAGCGGGTAAGGCAGGTGTGTAGCGGGTAGTGCAGGTGTTTAGCGGGTAAGGCAGGTGTTTAGCAGGTAGTGCAGGTGTTTAGCAGGTAGTGCAGGTGTTTAGCGGGTAAGGCAGGTGTTTAGCGGGTAAGGCAGGTGTTTAGCGGGTAAGGCAGGTGTTTAGCAGGTAGTGCAGGTGTTTAGCAGGTAGTGCAGGTGTTTAGCGGGTAAGGCAGGTGTTTAGCGGGTAAGGCAGGTGTTTAGCGGGTAGTGCAGGTGTTTAGCGGGTAAGGCAGGTGTTTAGCGGGTAGTGCAGGTGTTTAGCGGGTAGTGCAGGTGTTTAGCGGGTAAGGCAGGTGTCCCAGAATAGCAACTTTTGCACGGGAACGCCCCTTGCGCACTCCTAAATCCTCAAACAGTGGGTTCAGCCAGTATGGTCCTGAATAGGGCCCTTAAGGTGCCCTAAGGGTCCTTGTTAGGATAAGATACAGACCTCAGGTCAGTGCAGAGCTCCTGGCTTTCCCAGCAAAGCTGTGGACCACTCCACTGAGCCATGTGAGGCAATCCATCTGTGTCTACACACACACACACACACACACACACACACACACACACACACACACACACACACACACACACACACACACACACACACACACACACACACACACACACACACACACAGGACGACAGTAATTATAAACATATTGACATGCAGTTTATGGGTCATGAGAGTACATTACATAACATGTATTAATTATGTAATTAAATATGCAAGTATGTATTTCCTAACATGTATTAACCCATTAAGATATGAGCTTGTATATCTGAGCTTGAAGATCCGAGCGTGTATGTCTGAGCTTGTAGATCTACACACCGCTGTGTAGAGAGATGTCTTCTGGGAGATCTACGTCCAGCATGAGGTCATCATCGTCCAGGTCACATGACTCCAGATGATTCAATATGTCCTGAAGAGACACACATGTAAAGAGACACACGTGTAAAGAGACACACATGTAAAGAGACACACATGTAAAGAGACACACATGTAAAGAGACACACATGTAAAGAGACACACATGTAAAGAGACACACATGTAAAGGGATGATGTCACGTTGTGAGCTTTGTCCATCTGCTATTTTCAAACTTTTCAACCCGATTGTTGCCAATCGCCGAGGGTTTCACTGTGCTTCCACGAAAAGAAAAAAAAAATGTCATCGCGACCCCCCCGTTCGCTTGTCACAGGCCGTTGAAAATAGCATGCCTCGCCAAAAAAGACATAGTAAAACACAGGTGTGTGACTGAGCCTGAAATGGTGGCTCATAGGTTGGGGAACAGTGCCATCTAGTGGAAACTAAAACTAAAGAAACACCAGCAGGCGTCTGAAGACGTCGTTGGCGGGGAATGAGTTTGCCTGCCAAAAATGTTTATAAACGTTTTTGAGAATTTAGCTATTGCCAAATTTAATTATAACAACGGCAAAAATAAATAAAAAATCCAAAATATATATATATTTTTTGCTAAAAAA
>NC_137617.1:50710231-50810231 GCF_963280865.1 Gymnoscopelus braueri | reverse complement strand
AACACATTGAATGCCAGTCGCGTAGATCTACGCGAACCTATTTAAAGCCGCAGCGTGCCAGTCGCGTAGATCTACGCGAACCGCCGATTCCCATTGAAAGTGCCCCAGGTGCACTTTCCGAATTTTTTTGATCCATTTCCGTTTCCGGTTTCCGGTCGGAAACGGAATTATTCGGGTTCCGTTTTTTTCGATCGTATCCGCTTCCTGTCTGGGATCCTGTTTAAAACTCGATTTTCTCGGTTGTTGTTTTTCTCCTCGCTGATTTAGCGAGGTCTGTGGCGACATGAAAAAAACAAAAAAACAACAATAAACGCTGGCACTGGTGAGTACATTATGAGATTAAACTCTGGCATGGAATGTGTTAATGGGTTAAAGAGTTAAAGGTTCTTTGACATTCATTTTCACTTTTTTTTATTTTTCATGTTTTTGGGGGGTTTTATGACCTCAATTACACCCAAAAAACCTGAACTTTGAACATTCAGTGGATTTTCTGTGGTCTGGGGTTTTCTGAATAATTAGGCTGAAAAGTAATCTGTGATTGGCCCTTCGGCAGTGAAGTCACAGATCTACAAGCTCACCCAGGTTGTCAAAGTCGTCCATGTACTCCTGACTGGTGTCGTTTCTCTCCAGGGAGGAGGTGGAGGACAGGGACATGTCCTCCAGCGTCTCCCCCAGGACGGACACCTCTCCCTGGGACCCGGGCTCAGCCGACAGCCCCCCCTCTGCCTCTGGAGCTTCAGGCGTGCTGCCTGGGAAAGGACAGGAAAACACACACACACACACACACAAACCCATGTTACCCAACAGTGGTGGAAAAAGTACTCACATGTTTTACTTAAAGTTGTACAATGCAGATTCACAAATAAAACATTTTAGCAACCTCTGCTGGTCACTACCGTCACTGCATACAATTTCCGTAGTCCTCGATTACCCAGAATTCCATTTGTTTTCACCGGAAGCCGGAAGCGTTTCAAAAAGCGTTCTTTTAATTGTTTTATACTATCTGCGGATCGTTTCTCTTAGCCAGTGGAGCATTAGTTACCATGAGCTGTGCTTTCTTTTTCTGTTCTTTTTCGATCTTCCAATCCTACATTCTCTTAAAATCAGCGTGAGGTTCCTTTTTGTTATTAGCGCGGTAGTTCCTGGCCAAACAGGAAACCGTTGCGGTAGTTCCTGGCCAAACAGGAAACCAGTGCATTTCCGCCTCAGTTTTCCGGCCAGATGACGTCATTTTCCCGGGAAAGTCCCCCCCGTCCACGTTCAATAGAAAATATATAAATAAAAGGCTTCCGGGGGTGAAATTCATGGAGTGGGTGTTGTGAAACTTTTGCCACTCACAAAAGATATACAATTTAACTTTAGTTTTGTTGAAAACGTTACCTAGTATGCCTTTAAGTAAAAGTATCAATACAGCAATGTACAAAGTATTAGCATCAAAATGTACTTAAAGTACCAAAAGTAGAAAGTAGTCATTGAGCAGAATGTCCCATTGAAAATAGCAGATCTACAAGCTCACAATGCGTCGCATCGCGACGCATTGTGAGCTTGTAGATCTGCTATTTTCAAATGGCCGAAATGTATATAGGGCTGAAGTGGTTAATGTATGTTTTATAATGTAATAATTTATATCTGAAAAGTAACTAGTAACGTAAAGTTTTCAAATAATTGTAGTGGAGTAAAAGTACAATATTTGCCTCTGAGATGTAGTGGAGTAGAAGTAAAAGCACTGAAAATTGGAAATACTCCAGTAAAGTAAAAGTACCTCAAAATAGTACAGTACTTGAGTAAATGTACTTAGTTACTTTACGCCACTGCTTATATGACGGGTGATTTCAATAGAACCCCGGTGGGCAGCAGGAGAAATGTCAGGACTTCGGTAGGATACTCTATAAATACAACCTTTTAAATGACTTATAATTGACTATGATTGATTGATTGATCATTTAGACCCTCCAGAAAAATGTGATTATGCGATTGCATAATTTACCGCATAATCACCAAAATGGCGCATAATTATGCGGGAGTAACGTTTTTTCAAAACAACCGCATCGCATATTATGCGCTTCGCATCGCATAATATGCGCTTCGCATCGCATAATATGCGCTTCACATCGCATAATATGCGCTTCGCATCGCATAATATGCGCTTCGCATCGCAAAATATGCGCTTCGCAACACATAATATGCGCTTCGCATCGCATAATATGCGCTTCGCATCGCATAATATGCGCTTCGCATCGCATAATATGCGCTTCACATCGCATAATATGCGCTTCACATCGCATAATATGCGCTTCGCATCGCATAATATGCGCTTCGCATCGCATAATATGCGCTTCACATCGCATAATATGCGCTTCACATCGCATAATATGCGCTTCGCATCGCATAATATGCGCTTCGCATCGCAAAATATGCGCTTCGCAACACATAATATGCGATTCGCATCGCATAATATGCGCTTCGCATCGCATAATATGCGCTTCGCATCGCATAATATGCGCTTCACATCGCATAATATGCGCTTCACATCGCATAATATGCGCTTCGCATCGCATAATATGCGCTTCACATCGCATAATATGCGCTTCACATCGCAAAATATGCGCTTCACATCGCATAATATGCGCTTCACATCGCAAAATATGCGCTTCACATCGCATAATATGCGCTTCGCATCGCAAAATATGCGCTTCGCAACACATAATATGCGCTTCGCATCGCATAATATGCGCTTCGCATCGCATAATATGCGCTTCACATCGCATAATATGCGCTTCGCATCGCATAATATGCGCTTCGCATCGCATAATATGCGCTTCGCATCGCATAATATGCGCTTCACATCGCATAATATGCGCTTCGCATCGCATAATATGCGCTTCGCATCGCAAAATATGCGCTTCGCAACACATAATATGCGCTTCGCATCGCATAATATGCGCTTCGCATCGCATAATATGCGCTTCGCATCGCATAATATGCGCTTCACATCGCATAATATGCGCTTCACATCGCATAATATGCGCTTCGCATCGCATAATATGCGCTTCGCATCGCATAATATGCGCTTCACATCGCAAAATATGCGCTTCACATCGCATAATATGCGCTTCACATCGCAAAATATGCGCTTCACATCGCATAATATGCGCTTCGCATCGCAAAATATGCGCTTCGCAACACATAATATGCGCTTCGCATCGCATAATATGCGCTTCGCATCGCATAATATGCGCTTCGCATCGCATAATATGCGCTTCTCATCGCATAATATGCGCTTCGCATCGCAAAATATGCGCTTCGCAACACATAATATGCGCTTCGCATCGCATAATATGCGCTTCGCATCGCATAATATGCGCTTCGCATCGCATAATATGCGCTTCGCATCGCATAATATGCGCTTCACATCGCATAATATGCGCTTCGCATCGCATAATATGCGCTTCGCATCGCATAATATGCGCTTCGCATCGCATAATATGCGCTTCACATCGCATAATATGCGCTTCGCATCGCATAATATGCGCTTCGCATCGCAAAATATGCGCTTCGCAACACATAATATGCGCTTCGCATCGCATAATATGCGCTTCGCATCGCATAATATGCGCTTCGCATCGCATAATATGCGCTTCACATCGCATAATATGCGCTTCACATCGCATAATATGCGCTTCGCATCGCATAATATGCGCTTCACATCGCATAATATGCGCTTCACATCGCAAAATATGCGCTTCACATCGCATAATATGCGCTTCACATCGCAAAATATGCGCTTCACATCGCATAATATGCGCTTCACATCGCATAATATGCGCTTCACATCGCATAATATGCGCTTCACATCGCATAATATGCGCTTCGCATCGCATAATATGCGCTTCGCATCGCATAATATGCGCTTCGCATCGCATAATATGCGCTTCACATCGCATAATATGCGCTTCGCATCGCATAATATGCGCTTCGCATCGCAAAATATGCGCTTCGCAACACATAATATGCGCTTCGCATCGCATAATATGCGCTTCACATCGCATAATATGCGCTTCACATCGCATAATATGCGCTTCGCATCGCATAATATGCGCTTCACATCGCATAATATGCGCTTCACATCGCAAAATATGCGCTTCACATCGCATAATATGCGCTTCACATCGCAAAATATGCGCTTCACATCGCATAATATGCGCTTCGCATCGCAAAATATGCGCTTCGCAACACATAATATGCGCTTCGCATCGCATAATATGCGCTTCGCATCGCATAATATGCGCTTCGCATCGCATAATATGCGCTTCTCATCGCATAATATGCGCTTCGCATCGCAAAATATGCGCTTCGCAACACATAATATGCGCTTCGCATCGCATAATATGCGCTTCGCATCGCATAATATGCGCTTCGCATCGCATAATATGCGCTTCGCATCGCATAATATGCGCTTCGCATCGCATAATATGCGCTTCGCATCGCATAATATGCGCTTCGCATCGCATAATATGCGCTTCGCATCGCATAATATGCGCTTCGCATCGCATAATATGCGCTTCGCATCGCATAATATGCGCTTCGCATCGCATAATATGCGCTTCGCATCGCATAATATGCGCTTCGCATCGCATAATATGCGCTTCACATCGCATAATATGCGCTTCGCATCGCATAATATGCGCTTCACATCGCATAATATGCGCTTCGCATCGCATAATATGCGCTTCACATCGCATAATATGCGCTTCACATCGCATAATATGCGCTTCACATCGCATAATATGCGCTTCACATCGCATAATATGCGCTTCGCATCGCATAATATGCGCTTCGCATCGCATAATATGCGCTTCGCATCGCATAATATGCGCTTCGCATCGCATAATATGCGCTTCGCATCGCATAATATGCGCTTCGCATCGCATAATATGCGCTTCACATCGCATAATATGCGCTTCGCATCACATAATATGCGCTTCACATCGCATAATATGCGCTTCACATCGCATAATATGCGCTTCGCATCGCATAATATGCGCTTCACATCGCATAATATGCGCTTCGCATCGCATAATATGCGCTTCACATCGCATAATATGCGCTTCACATCGCATAATATGCGCTTCACATCGCATAATATGCGCTTCGCATCGCATAATATGCGCTTCACATCGCATAATATGCGCTTCACATCGCATACTTCGCATAATATAATATGCGATGCGCATCGCATAATATGCGATGCGCATCGCATATTATGCGCTTCGCATCGCATAATATGCGCTTCGATGCGAAGCGCATATTATGCGCTTCGCATCGCATATTTCGCAACTTTTCACATATTTCGCAACTTTTTGCACATTTCAATATTCGCATATTTCGCAACTTCCCGCAATTTCAGTGCATAAAATTGCAAAAACAGCCGCATATTTCATCGCATAATCAAGGATTTTTGCCCGCGTTTTTCTGGAGGGTCTATTTCCTACCAGGGCTGTCGTCTGTAGTGGAGGGCGTGACGGGAGGCGTGTCCAAAGAGTCCCTCCTCCTCCTTCCTCCTCCTCCTCCAGTGGGATGTGGGATCACTTCCAGGTCGCCGCCCCCCTGCTTGTTGTTGTGGGCGGAGCCGGCCTGCGGCGGCGGCGCACTGGCCCGCAGGGGGCGGGGCTGCCTGATGAGTGACGGGCGCGACAGCCTATAGCCACCGGGGACGCCGCCGGCGGGCTTGGAGGAGGGGGCGGAGCCAGCGGGGCCCGGTAGGAGGGACTTCCTCAAGGAGGCGGGGACTGGGGCGGGGGAGGGGAGGAGGGAGGGGGCGGAGCCGGCCACGCCCGACCTAGACGGTACATAAAAACACAATGAGGTTCGTTATCATTTTAAAATACAGGCAATGTTTGTAACTCTTTCAGTGATCCCCCCCCCCCCCCCCTAAAACATGATCATCAGGTATTATGGTTATACTAGGAGGAAGAGTTTTTTCAAAAAAGTGTACAGAACAGTGTATGTTTTTATGTGGACACGCCTCCAGTTCATTAACCCATTAAGACCTGAGGCGATTCTTTAAAAAAAATCTAAATCCTAACAGTTTTTTGAAAAAAATATTACAAATATTTTTTGCGATTTTTCAAAAATAGCAGATCTACAAGCTCATAGCGCGGCACTCGGTGCCGCGCTATGAGCTTGTATATCTGCTATTTTTGAATAGCCTAAAGAAATCTAAAAGTGACACAGATGCGTTCCAGGTATTAATGGGTTAACACATTGACCGCCAGAGGTTAATCTCATAATGTACTCACCAGTGCCAACGTTTTATTGTTGTTTTTTGTTTTTTTCACGTCGCCATAGACCCCGTTAAAATCCTTAAGATTGGGCTGTGCACTGTTTGTAAACATCGCGGACGTCTCCCTGCGGCTACCAGTGAAAACCACGTGTCAAACGGAGCCGCCATGTTGTAGTTAGAACGGTTTATGTTAAACAGTGATCAGCGAGGAGAAAAACTACAATCGAAGAAAATGGCGTTTCAGTGTGCGCTTTAGAATGGAGGCCGACGGGATCGGCAAAGCGTGATCCCGAATAATTCCGTTTCCGGTGGTGTTACAATGAAATGTTCCGTATGGAAAATTGAAAAAAGTTTTTTTTTTTCGGGAAAAAAATTTAAAAGCACCACAGCCCGTAGGCTACGGGATCGGCGCTTTACGGTTGGATTTATCGGCCCGTAGGCTACGGGCCTGGCGGTGGTAGTGTTAAACAGCACAGCGCAACGGTGAGATATCTGCCACCGAACGTAATCTGTTATTATAAAATTCGGGCACCGAATGTGTTAATCTGGGAGTGAAAGAGTTACATACATAGAGCCAATGTTCCCTTTATTTTGACATTTTTTTGGACTGACCTTTGACCGTCGACATCTTGGCCCGGCCCTCCTGTAGCTCCTCCCCCTCTGCCAGGAGGGCGTGCCGTCAGCGGCGAGGAGGCGGAGTCTCGGGTCCCGCGCTCGGCGGCTCGATTAAAGGAGTACGAGCGAGAGGAGCTGAAAACACACACAGAGAGAAACTTCCAATTTGTCATTATTTCACACATAGTATGACCAGTATGTTTGGTTGGATTTGAAAGCCCTGTTGTCAAACATACAAAGTACAAGCTCACATCGGGTCGTTGTGAGCTTGTAGATCTACAATTTTCACTATCTTTCCTGACTACCTCATAATACACTTTGTTTTAATAATAATACAAAACTTAAAGGGACAGTTAAAGGACAACTTTGTTTTTTTACAACCAAGGTTTATATTTTAGCTTGTAATTAACTCTCTCAGTGCCAGACCCCGAGTTATCCCGAGTTTTTGGGTTATACCCTCAGTGCCAGAACGAGAAATCCCGAGTTTTAAAAAAAAAAAAAAAAAAATTGAAAAAAACGTTTTTTGTTTTTTTTTCTTGAAAAAAGTGTTCAGAACCCAAGATATCATTATCTGAAGATTTGCAGCTCCATCCACTCTTTGTTTAACCCTCTAAGACCCAGTGATCCCTTTTGGAAACAATTATATTTTATAAAGAAAGATGTTTAAATCTTTTTTTTTTCTGTTATTTTTTCACCTCTAAATGCTCATTGGGTCCTATTGTTTAGTCTTACAATGCCATTGGCCAGGATATTTGTATATAAATACCCCCCACAGAGCCAGGAATCATCACAACTTGAAAAATCTCTGTTGGAACAGATCTCTTTTTTCTCTGGAAGATATTCCTCACAAAAACGTAAGTAATATGCCTGTAATATTTTTTTTGTTGAACATTACAATGTCTAGAACATGTACATATGTTATTATTGTGAAATATATGTCCCAAATTAGAAATTAAAGCATGATTCATACTTGTGTCTTTTTGGAATCGTTGGGCCCTCTTGGTTGCAAAAAATACAAGGGCAGGCCTAATGTTCACCTGCTACTGTTCAGCCTTATATATAGTTTTCACAATAGATTTAAACAGTTATATGTGTATTTCCCCCACTTTGCATTACTATATATATATATATATATATATATATGAGAGAGAGAAACAGTGAGAGAGAGTAGGCTATATGTGCATTTTTACTTTAATTTCTAATTTCCAATGATATTTGTAACCATTGTTTTAACAGTCAGAACCATACAAGCTGGTTCCTTTGTTCACAAAAACTGAATTGTTTGCTTTGAGCAGTAAGCCTCAGAAAATGTCCACCCAAACTTTCTCTCTCCCCCTAAACAATACATATTCAACCATAGTTTAACCAATATATTCCCTTGTTATTTCTCAGTATGTTTAATTTGCTTTCGATACTACAAGGACAGTGGGACCACTTTGGTACTTGTTGGGGGTTGTGGGGGTTGTTCATTATTCATTCAAGGTGTGGTGGGTACTTAGGGGCAATGGAATGATGCCCACTTAGCGGCAATCATCATCACACAATAGGTTTGCCAGACAGTATTGTATGACTTGTGAAATGTTGTTTGTAAGCACTACTAAATGTACTAATGGTCTTTATTTCATTTCAGAATGCCACAACAACAGAAAGGGCCTCGCTTCTCAGCAAGGGATGTTCTGGATATCGTGATGAACGGAGAGAGTGATGTTGACATAGACATCAATGATATTTTGTTGTTCTTTTAATAAAATTGATTTAAAAATATGGCTTATTGGTGTTATTATTCATAATGTATACTGTTCTGAGGCCAAATATTATTAATAATTGATCTGAGGCCAAATAATAAACCATATAAATGAATCCTTAAGTTGTTTTAGTGAAGTAATTACACATTTGCCATGTTATCCTTAAAAATGGCCTATAGGAAATTTTGCTACCTGATGGACCCAACGTTTCCATATGGAAACATTTGCATAAAAACTTACCAAAACATAAAAAATAAAAAAACATTATATTTTCCTCTCCTAAGTACTCCTACAAGACCATCTGAAAGGATTTTTATTTTTTTTTGCAAGTAGAAATATATCCGGGTCTTACAGGGTTAACCTAAAACTGAAAAAGGCTGTATCTCGCTTCCTAAGCACTTTTTATTTTCTTTGAAAAAACAAAAAAAAAATCTGGCAAAGTTCGCAATAATGTTTTTATTTCATTGGCACTGAAAGAGTTAAAGTAAATAAAAGATGAGTGTTGTTTTTTTTTCATTTACTGCTTTCTATGCTGCGATATTTTTTACAGTGGGCATTCTGTCCAGTGGCTAAATATGCCTTTTTTACACAATAAAAAAGGTACGGTGGTGAGTTATAGCGGGCTAGAAGAGCTACTGTAAATAAAAATAAAGAAAACGCTGGGTTATTGTGGAAAAATAATACATATTTAGCCACCGGACAGAATGCCCACTGTAAAAAATATCGCGAAAATTGCTAAAACTATAGAAAGCAGTACATTTAAAAATGTTAACGCTCATCTTTTATTTACTTTAATTACAATCTAAAACATGAACCTTGGTTGTAAAAAAACAAAGTTGTCCTTTAACCGAAAAGAAAATCACTTTTTCCTGGATTATTTGTGGTTCCGGTAGGAGACACAAAGGAGTCTCTTTGTGTCTCCTACCGGAACCGCTGGCCATCAAATTATTGTTTTAGGAATGAGACAAAAACTAATAAATATCCATGAATTCAAGTCTCCATGGGGTGACTCATCCATGGGGAGAAAAAGTCATTTTGTGG
Source organism: Gymnoscopelus braueri (assembly GCF_963280865.1). Classification (NCBI taxonomy): domain Eukaryota; kingdom Metazoa; phylum Chordata; class Actinopteri; order Myctophiformes; family Myctophidae; genus Gymnoscopelus; species Gymnoscopelus braueri. The sequence goes on along the minus strand of NC_137617.1, from coordinate 50,800,547 downwards.
GTGAACTATCCCTTTAAACCAACACTAAAACTAATAATAACAAATAATAACTTCTTTAAACTAAGCCCTTTTCAAATAGAATAGAAGCTTTAAAAACAAATTAGAGCTAAACTAAAATGGAAAAAGAAAAATTCTAAATGTAATTATTAACTAATGAACTGATTCTTACAATGAAAACGTAAAGAAAAAACAGAACTAAAGTTAACCTTGAAGTGGTCGTGGAGGAGCGAGGGAGAGAGGAGGTGTGTGGGGCGATCGAGGGGTTGGTCCGGACCTGAGGGTCAGAATCACAACTTTATTGACACATCACAGGTTTACAGAGACAGAGGGCTAATAGGGCTATAGGGGGAGGACATGGGAAACAAACATTTATACATTTATGCCCCCCCATGGGTTAGGGTTAGGGTTATGCCCCCCCATGGGTTAGGGTTAGGGTTATGCCCCCCCATGGGTTAGGGTTAGGGTTATGCCCCCCATGGGTTAGGGTTAGGGTTATGTCCCCCCATGGGTTAGGGTTATGTCCCCCCATGGGTTAGGGTTAGGGTTATGTCCCCCCATGGGTTAGGGTTAGGGTTATGTCCCCCCATGGGTTAGGGTTAGGGTTATGCCCCCCCCATGGGTTAGGGTTAGGGTTATGTCCCCCCATGGGTTAGGGTTAGGGTTAGGTCCCCCCATGGGTTAGGGTTAGGGTTATGTCCCCCCATGGGTTAGGGTTAGGTCCCCCCATGGGTTAGGGTTAGGGTTATGTCCCCCCATGGGTTAGGGTTAGGGTTATTCCCCCCCATGGGTTAGGGTTAGGGTTATGTCCCCCCATGGGTTAGGGTTAGGGTTATGTCCCCCCATGGGTTAGGGTTAGGGTTATGTCCCCCCATGGGTTAGGGTTAGGGTTATGTCCCCCCATGGGTTAGGGTTAGGGTTATTCCCCCCCATGGGTTAGGGTTAGGGTTATGCCCCCCCATGGGTTAGGGTTAGGGTTATGTCCCCCCATGGGTTAGGGTTAGGGTTATTCCCCCCCATGGGTTAGGGTTAGGGTTATGTCCCCCATGGGTTAGGGTTAGGGTTATGTCCCCCCATGGGTTAGGGTTAGGGTTATGTCCCCCCATGGGTTAGGGTTAGGGTTAGGTCCCCCCATGGGTTAGGGTTATGTCCCCCCATGGGTTAGGGTTAGGTCCCCCCATGGACACTTGAATTCATGGATATTTAAGACAATAATTTGATAGACGGCAGCGGTTCCGGTAGGAGACACAAAGAGTCTCCTTTGTGTCTCCTACCGGAACCGCTAGCCTACCGGTCCACTGGTCATCACATTATTGTCTTAGGAATGAGACAAAAACGAAAACAATATCCATAAATTCAAGTCTCCATGGGGTGACTAATCCATAGGAATTAGGGCTGTACTGATACACTAAGTTCACGATATCGATACGATATGATATAAGGCACTTTTTTTATCATGAAAATATATGCGGGGAAAAAAAGCAAATGCAAACAAATACTCAGGGACGTGCACAGATAGACTCTAGGGGGTGCTAGACAGTGGTGGAAAGTATCTAAGTACATTTACTTAAGTACTGTACTTAAGTACAATTTTGAGGTATTTGTACTTTACTTGAGTATTTCCAATTTCCAATACTTTTACTTCTACTCCACTACATCTCAGAGGCAAATATTGTACTTTTACTCCACTACATTTATTTGAAAACTTTAGTTACTAGTTACTTTTCAGATATAAATTATGATATAATGAAACATACATTAATCACTTTAGCCCTATTTTATACCTAGGCTATTTGAAAATAGCCGATCTACAAGCTCACAACGCGATGCGACGCGTTGTGAGCGTGTAGATCTGCTATTTTCAAACAGTTTAGTACTTTTACTTTGGTACTTTAAGTACATTTTGATACCAATACTTTTGTACTTTTACTCAAGTACATTTTGAATTCCGGACTTTTACTTGTAACGGAGTACTTCTACATTGCAGTATTGATACTTTTACTTACATTTACATTTGAGTACTTTTTCCACCACTGGTGCCAGAGCACCTGCCCTTTGCCCTCTGGACCAAAAGAGCCCTTTTTTTGGTTTACACATCTCTATCAGACAGCATATGGCTATTGAAACATCTCTATCAGACAGCATATGGCTATTGAAACATCTCTATCAGACAGCATATGGCTATTGAAACATCTCTATCAGACAGCATATGGCTATTGAAACATCTCTATCAGACAGCATATGGCTATTGAAACATCTCTATCAGACAGCATATGGCTATTGAAACAAATACATATGCAATTACGACATACAAGATGCCCTTTTTTTCCAACTTGAGCACCTGCCCCTCAAAATGTCTGTGCACGCCACTGCAAATACTTCTGTTTTTTTTTTTTTAAACGCCACGACGATACACATCGTCACGAAAACGTATCACGATGTATCGCGGGACGATATATCGGCACTCCCCTAATAAATTAAAGGTAGGGTGAGCGATATTTTTTGGTATATATTTTCTTCTTGTTAGAAGGTTAAAGTACTATATTGTGATAGTAATCATTGCTACAGAAGCGTTTGTTTGGTCACAGAGGTCTCTCCAGCTCTTTAGTAAACACAATATACGTACATTTTCAGGTAGGTGACAACATTTGAGCCAATCAGGAGAGAGCACTGAAAATGGATTTTCTGTTTAACCCATTAAGCCCGGGAACACATCTGTGTCACTTTTAGATTTCTTTAGGCTATTCAAACATAGCAGATCTACAAGCTCGTAGCACGGCACCGAATGCCGCGCTACGAGCTTGTAGATCAGCTATTTTCGAAAAATCGTGAACATTTGTGCAAATCTTTGAATATACATGTATTTTTTAAAGCGTTAGGATTTAGAAAACATTGTTTTAATCGGCCTCAGGTCTTAATGGGTTTTAATAAAGAGCTGGAGAGACATGGAGACTCCTTATATGGACAGGACACTCTATAGTAACGAGCACTATCAGAACATAGACCCATTTTGCAATTATTTGAATAATTGCAAATCACTTACCCTACCTTTAAATCACTGGTTCTCAAAGTGGGGTCCGGGGACCCCCAGGGGTCCTTGAGGGAGTTTCAGGGGGTCCCCAGCTAAATGATAGATTAGGCACCAAATGGACCCTTATGGGTCTGTAACTCTGAGAGTGTACAAATGGAACCAAATGGACCTGTTAGGGTCCATTTGGTTACATTTGTTAAATTGACGTAGATTTTACAATATAAATTGCGGTCCAAGTGATAGAAATGCCATTAAATGGGGGTCCGTAGCCTCTAATGCATGTCAAACTGGGGGGTCCTTGAAATTAAAATGGTTGAGAATCACTGCTAGAGCTGTAAAACATCTTCTCTTATGGGGGTCCCTGGCATATCTTTTCGAAAGGGGGTCCGCGGGCTAATAAGTGTCAATTTGGGGGTCCTTGACATGAAAAAGTTTGAGAACCACTGCTTTAAATGCATTTTTTGGGGTGAACTATGCCTTTAAAAACAGACAGCATCAGGTACCTGGGTGAGGCTCTGAGAGCGGAGGCGGTCGTCCAGGGACAGACGGACGGACGGCGAGCGGGGCGGGGCCGCGGGCGGGGCCGTGGGCGGGGCCGCGGGCGGGGCCGTGGGCGGGGCCGTGGGCGGGGCAGACTTCAGGCTGACTTCGGACTGAGAGCGGCTGGAGGGGAGGAGGAGGAGCAGCGGGGAGCCCGCCCGGGAGCCGGGCCCGGATCCGGGCCTCGAACCGGGCTTAGAGCCGGGCCTAGAGGAACCGCTAGGCCCGGTGTCGTTCTGCTTAGAGCCGGGTTTATTAGAGCCGGAACCGGTCTGAGCGGAACCGGGAGGAGGAAGCCTCGGGTTCGAACCGAGTCTGTTTCCGGCGGCGGCGGCGGCGGCGTTCCGGTTGGTCCTGGTCTTGGACAGAGCCTGAGGACTCTGCAGGGCCAGCGGTTTGTCGGGTTTGGTCGCCCGCGCCGCTCCGCCGGGTTTAGGGCCAGGGAGCGTCCTATTGGACGACGACGACGTCACGGACCAGCCGAAGCCGAAGCCGAAGCCCCGCCCCTTCCCCGCGGACGCCACGCCCCCGTCGCCGCCCACCCCCGCCGGCTTCCTGACCTCCCTGATAGGCTGAGGAGGAGGGGGGGAGGGGTCATCACGGCTCCACCCCTCCGTGGTGGTGGTCATCCCTTCTTCTTCTCTCTCTCTCCTCCACTTCAGGGAGAAAGGAGGGATGCGGATGGAACCGTTGTGTTTGGCGGGGGAGGGGGAGGAGCTTCCTCTGACCCCCCCCGCCGTGGGGGAGGAGCCGCGTTGGTGGTACGGCCCGTGGGTTGTCGTTGTGGGCGGGGCCGCCTGGGGGTGGGCGGCGCCGGAGAGGACGACGGAGGCGTGGTGGTGCGCGGTGGCCGTGGCAACGGGGGCGGGGCGAACGGAGGCGAACTTGGGCAGCCTGGAGACCATGGTGGGCATGGCGCTGGTGGGAGGGGCTACGAGAGGCGGGGTTGACATCAGACCCCGCCCGCTTCACCATGGAGACACTTGAGTGGACGGAGCTGATGGGGGGGGAGGGGGGGGGGGAGGGGGGAGGGGACAAACAAGAGAGGAAGAGGTGTTATGGACAGGAAATACCTCATCAAATATACTAGTACACTGATTGATTGATTGATTGAATACTTTATTAACAAGATTGTTAACCAGTGGTGGAAAAAGTACTCAAACGTTTTACTTAAGTAAAAGTATCAATACTGCAATGTAGAAGTACTCTGTTACAAGTAAAAGTCCGGAAATTTTTTTTTTACTTGAGTAAAAGTACAAAAGTATTGGAATCAAAATGTACTTAAAGTACAAAAAGTAAAACAATGTTTGAAAATAGCAGATCTACAAGCTCACATCGCGTGAGCTTGTAGATCTGCTATTTTCAAACAGCCTAGGTATAAAATAGGGCTGAAGTGGTTAATGTATGTTTTATAATGTCATAATTTATATCTGAAAAGTAACTAAAGTTTTCATATAATTGTAGTGGAGTAAAAGTACAACATTTGCCTCTGAGATGTAGTGGAGTAGAAGTAAAAGTATTGGAAAATGGAAATACTCAAGTACAGTACAAATACCTCAAAATTGTACTTAAGTAAATGTGCTTAGTTACTTTCCACCACTGGTGCTACTACCAAGGTGTTCAAAGGTGTTCTACTAAAGCATATATTTAAATATATATATATACTATTTTAAAACATATTATAGTAAAAAAGAATAGTAGACAAAAAAGGAAAGAGCATCAAAAGTAATCAACAAACTATACTATAAAAACTGGCAAATTGTCAAATAAGATAAGAGGCAAACATTTTGAAAACAGCAGATCTACAAGCTCTCACATGATTTTGGTTGAAGTATCCTTTAATGGGTTAAACGCAGTGTGACCCGTCTTTGACACTCCTTGTCTCTAAGCTCCTCCCACTTAATAACTTTAGCACACACACCCTGCTCGCGCACACGCACACACAAAGAGAACACACACACACACACACACACACAGAACACACTCCCGCCGTTCCTGTTTCAACAGTTACTGTCAGAGATAACAATCTAACTAATGGCATTTTAGCTGACACACCCAGGTCTAACCGACCACACACACACACACACACACACACACACACACACACACACACACACACACACACACACACACACACACACACACACACACACACACACACACACACACACACACACACACACACACACACACACACACACACACACACACAGTTATGTAAGAGTGGTAATGATTATTAGTAGTACTTACTTATGACAGATTGTGCTGTCTGTGCTCAGACATGACTTATGAGCGTGAAATTAACGACTGAACTACGTTCATCACTTTAAACATGAAAACATGTTAACATGTGGCCTACAACTATAATAACCATGTTAACATATGGTACAACTATAATAAACATGTTAACATTACTGTCTTACATATGGTACAACTATAATAACCATGTTAACATTACTGTCTTACATATGGTACAACTATAATAACCATGTTAACATTACTGTCTTACATATGGTACAACTATAATAACCAGGTTAACATTACTGTCTTACATATGGTACAACTATAATAACCAGGTTAACATTACTGTCTTACATATGGTACAACTATAATAACCATGTTAACATATGGTACAACTATAATAACCATGTTAACATATGGTACAACTATAATAACCATGTTAACATTACTGTCTTACATATGGTACAACTATAATAACCATGTTAACATTACTGTCTTACATATGGTACAACTACAATAACCTGGGACTGTTCCAGGAGGGAGGTGCTACCACTCAGCCTGTGTGTTGGAGAAGGTCATGTTTATCCATGATACAACAAGATGACTGGATGGACCAAACACATCTACAAGTTGGACACCAGCACAATGGTCTGGTCTTTAATTAACACCAGAGGAACTCCACCACCTGGTTCATCAGCTAACTCTGACACCATCATCGGGACAAAGATGTTTGTGTTTGGGGGCTATGAGGGGAACCAGTGTGTCTACAACAACACCATCAGAGTGTTTGACACAGAGACCAACTGCTGGCTTAACACACCTTCTGCACAGCTTCTTCCAGAAAGACGCTGCTGTCATTCAGCCTTTGCCTACAATGGAGAGCTGTACATATTTGGTGGATACAATGATATCCAGATCTTCAGTGATCTGTGGAGATTCAGTCCAGAGACCTTCTCCTACTACACACCCACGTAAGTGAGAATGTTGTGAAAATGATCAGCGCCAATGTGGACTGTGCTCTGAGGTTCCGACACACAGACGCTTAAAACCAGTAAAAAGAGGTATTTCCACTTGACAAATCGCACTGATAAACCAGTGAAGTTTTTCATTCAATGTACTGTTATAAGAGGACAAACTGCAGGGTCAACGTCGATAGCTACTGGGTAACTCGGCGAGGTGTGCGGTAAGAAGTTGTAGCCTAATATTACTGTCCTAATATCAAAAAACCTGAACATTAACATAAATGAAAGCCATAACCCTTAACTAATATAGTTGGTTTCACCATTTTGTTTAGCCTGTGCTCCGCCAGGGCCCGTAACTGATTGTGAGCGTGCAAAGTTTCATGGCAACCGGAATGATTGATGATTTGAAGCATTTTGTTCAAAACGGACCACTCGACTCCTTCCAAACTTTGGAAGCCAATCTTAGCCAATCAGGATGGAATATGAAAAAATGGACAGATCCATCTTGATCACATGACTATAGAGATACTGTTTACCGATTTGCGTGATGTTTGGACAAAATCTGTACTAGTAATATCAAAAACGTTTTGCGAAAATCGGCCTCCTGGTGGAGCTCTGCTCTGGCGTCCAGGGAGTGTGTGTGTGCACAGTTTAACGTCGATCGGTCCAACGGTGCCGGAGATTAGCTGTTCACTAGCCTGAGGCTACGAGCTCAATCCATGGTCTTGAAGGGCGGACCCAAACACAGCCGCCTGGATTTGTGCGTGGCTTCCTATTGCTTCACCAATCTATGTCCCCGCCTCCCCTCCCCTCCCCCCCTCGGCCTGTGCACGGAGCACGCTGACGTCACCAAATTTAGAGCGACGCCCCTCTGCACTCTGATTGGTTAGGAGATAACAAGGTCCAAGACCATCCTTCCTGCATCGCTCCCCCAGGCTTTTTTTCTTTTGTAACAAAAAAAAAAGCCTGGGTTTCCGAGGCTAGCTGTTCACAGACGGACGGACGGACGGACGAACAGACGGACAGGGGCGAAAACATAATTTGAACACAGTAAAACAAAAAAGCTGTCATGGAACCGTTAATACGATGAATTCTTCTTTGATGGTACCAGCACCGAATGATCACCTTGTGAATGTTGTTTGCTGGACTGACTAAATAAAAACAGGATGAGGTTTGACTCAATATGATCAAAACTAACGACACTCAATTAAAAAAAAAAGGATCTGTAATGGACAGACATGAGACATTATTCTAGACCAGAATAAGGTCTAGACCGATCTAGACCTTTGCCTACAATGGAGAGCTGTACATATTAGGTGTCTACAACAATAACCAGACCTTCAGTGATCTGTGGAGATTCAGTCCAGAGACCTTCTCCTGGAAGAAGGTTGAGCCCAAGGGGAAAGGACCGTGTCCAATGTATGGCATGTGCTGTTGCATGATGGGAGATCGTATCATCCTCTCTGGAGGATACAAACAAAGAGTTAACACACCCTCTGATGATCTGTATATCTTAGACTTGAGTCCTAGTCTTAAGACACTATGTAAGCTAGCAGTTATTCAGTACGGTGTGGAGCAGTCTGAACTCCCACACGATGTCAGGTGGGAACTGGCAGCCATGACGACCAACTAGTGCTGTCAGAACTAAATTCGGGATTCAAATATAATTTGAATATGAAAAAAATTAAAAATCTTCCGATGTTGAAATTGCCATTTGAATGTTTTATTTTTTAAAGAAAAGAAAACATTTTTTTTTTTTTCTGACCTACCCATGCGAAAACAAATTCTTTCATCACACTGTCACACCACCCAGTGCATCTGTTGTGCACGCTTGGCCGTGCGCCTGTGCATGTGCGTCTGGTCACGCTGAGCCTGACAGACAACGTTGGTTCAATGCCAACGTGCCAGGCAAGACTCCTCCCTCCCTTTCCCCTCATAAACTTCACTTGAAAGTTCATAATTATGACGACAGCGGAAGTTTGTATGTAACGTCGTTTACTCTGACCGTCGCTACAATGTGGATTTGCGGCTATCAGCGCTTGGGACGGTGGATGGAGAGCCCGTTCTCGTTAGGAAACGTTGGCTACGGGCTGCGGTCGGAGCGGTGGATGGATCTCGCTATGATAGCACAGTAACAAACATCCATCTATAAGTAGCTACTGCACACCCACGTAAGTGAGAAAGTAGGTAAAGCACGGCCGCTTACAAAGCGACACAAACCAGCAGGGGTTTCTATAGCCTATCACCTGCCATGTTGTGAAAATGATCAGCGCCAATGTGGACTGTGCTCTGAGGTTCCGACACACAAAAGCTTAAAACCAGTGAAAAAGAGGTATTTCCACTTGACAAACATCCAAATCGCACTGATAAACCAGTGGAGTTTATTCAATGTACTGTTGTAATAGGACGAACTGCAGGGTCAACGTCGATAGCCACTGGGTAACTCGGCGAGAAGTTGTAGCCTAATATTACTGTCCTAATATTAAAAAAAACGAACATTAACAAGACCTGAAGCTGATTCTACAAATGTCTTCTAAATCCCAACAGTTTTCTGAAAAAAGTATGTTTCTATATCAGTGGTGCTCAATCCTTTTCATGTCAAGGACCCCCAAAATAACATTTATTTGGCCGCCGACCACCATCTCAAAATATTTTGTTCCAGGGACCCCCAGAAGCAAAGATTTGAGTTAAAAATGTTCGCTTTAAAACAATATATTCAAAGATTTGCACACATTTTCACGATTTTTCAAAAACAGCAGATCTACAAGCTCATAGCGTGACACTCGGTGCCGCGCTATGAGCTTGTAGATCTGCTATTTTTGAATAGACAAAGTGTAAAATAATGCTTTTTAGACTGACTAAATAAAAACAGCGCAAACAACAATCTGGTACCACCCACCCATAAAAGAAACATGGGCAAATTCTCCTTTTACAGCACGGCCACCAAGGTAAGGAATAGTCTAACCCCATCCCTCAAAAAAATGCAGTTTGCTGGGCTCATTTAAAACAGCCCTAAAAACTCATCTTTCTGGAGGCCATAAGAGGAGGTAGTACCAGTTTCCCGGCAGACAGACGACCCCCCACCCCTTTTTGTCTCCGCCAGGCCGAAAGGCATGGCGAGAGAGTATGTTTTGCCCCCTGTCCGTCCGTCCGTCCGTCCGTCCGTGTGTCCGTCCGTGTGTCCGTCCGTCCGTGTGTCCGTGTGTCCGTCATTCTGTCATTTTGTGTACAGCTAATCTCCGGCACCGTTGGTTTGATCGCAGCGAAACTGTGCACACACACTCCCTGGATGCCAGAGCAGAACCTCTGCCCCAAATTTTTCAAATTAGCCTTTTATAGCGCCACCAGGAGGCCGCTTTTTGCAAAACACATTTCTTGACAGTACTCCTACAGATTTTATCCAAACATCACGCAAATCAGTACACAGTATCTCTATAGTCATGTGATCAACACGGATCTGTCCAATTTTCCATATTTCATCCTGATTGGCTAAGATTGGCTTCCAAAGTTTGCAGGATTGCTCCGTTTTCAACAAAATGCCTCAAATCATGAACGCAGCTTGCGAATTCCGTGAGATTTCACACGCACATTCCCGCTAGGCCGAGGAAGAAATGTCACTTGAAAATGTTCAAATCAGCCTCATGGTGGCGCTATAAATGGACGATTTGTGTTTTTAACTATAACTGCACCGATCTGCATGAAACTTTGCACGCACACTCCCTAGAGGCCAAGGAAAAACAACTGACCTGCATTTTTCACATTTGCCTTTCATAGCGCCACCAGGAGGCCGACTTATGTAAAACATTTTTTTTTATATTAAGCCTTTAGAATTTATCCAAATGTCACGCACATCGGTGCACTTGATCTCTATAGTCATGTGATCACGATGGATCTTTTAAAATTTTCATATTCCTCCTGATTGGCTAACATTGACATCTAAAGTTTGCAGGAGTGGCCCGTTTTGAACAAAATGCCACAAATCATGAATGCAGCGTCCGATTGTGGTGACACTTTGCACGCACATTCGCACTACATTGAAGAACAAATGCCACCCTTTTAACATTGCCCTATTATAGCGCCACCAGGAGGCCAATTTTGCAACACTTTTCTGTTTTATATTACTCCTACAAATTCAAACATCATGCAAATCGGTACACATATAGTCAAGTGATCAAGATGGTTCCGTCCAATTTTTCATATTCCATCCTGATTGGCTAATTCCGAACATTGCTGCCCCACAATAACCTACCTGACCTGGCGGAGACCTGTGCTCCGAGGAGCACTTTTTCTAGTTTTTAAATATATATTTTATTTTTCATGCTTTTTTTTGTACATAGTGGTATTTTTTCTCTGTATTTTTATGTTGATTTGAACTGTTTGGTTGCTACTATATATGTCTATGAAATGAATTCAAGGACCCCAACGGAAACAAGTCCGCAAGGACCTTTTTGGACGGACCTTTTAGACAAAAGTATTATAAATGTAACTGTGTTGTTTTACATTATTTTGCCTAATAACATTTTCAATCAATCAAGACAGGATGAGGTTTGACTGAATATGATCAAAACTAACGACACTCAATTAAAAACAAAAAGGATCTGTAATGGACAGACATGAGACATTATTCTAATCATAACGATCTGAACACAGACTGCATGTGACAACAACCACACACACACACACACACACACACACACACACACACACACACACACACACACACACACACACACACACACACACACACACACACACACACACACACACACACACACACCCCCCCCTGAGGTAAAAGCATCACAAGACACTAATCGTGGCACATTAATAGATGTTTCCTAGAAGAACTTGTGAAAATGTCTTTTTTTTGGGTCTCGACTCTCCAGCTAAAAACGTTTGAGAACTAAAATCTAGTTTAATTTACTTTGATTAATCCATCCATTAATCCATTAATTGAGAAGCAGAGTTTTTTAGGACCCAAAAGGAAGTGAAAATGAGTGCAGAAACATAAATGCCTTGATGTATATAACGTCAATAAAAAGTAACTAAGTACATTTATTCAAGTACTGTACTTAATAGGGGTGGGACGATATATCGATATCGCGATATATAGCGATGCTTTCTCCCGCGATAAATAATCGATATACTGCCGAAAAAATATCGATATTATTATTATTTTTTGTTTTGTGATACGTTGTTTTTCCGACTCTGTATTTGTGTAATGATGATTTTGAACTGTTTGGTGCTATTTTAAGTGTTTATTAATTGAATACAAGGACTGTCGTGATATATCGTTGGTGAAATTTCATGCAATATATCGTGATATCGCAATATATCCCATAGGGCCTAATATCGCCACAGATATCGTATCGTGAGATACCCATATCGTCCCACCCCTAGTACTTAAGTACAATTTTGAGGTATTTTCACTTTACTGGAGTATTTCCAATGTTCAGTACTTTTACTTCTACTCCACTACATCTCAGGGGCAAATATTATACTTTTACTCCACTACAATTATTTGAAATCTTTAGTTACTTTGTAGATTTTGATTATTATTACAAAGCATACATTAACCAAATATATGTAAATATTTAGTTACTTGGAGTGGGTGCTGTTTGTTTTTTTCTAGTTTTTTTTTATCTACACAGAACTTTCCCCAGAAATAGCCGATCTATATACAAGCTTTTAGATTTCTCCCCTGAGCAAGCAGGCAGGCTCCATTAGCTCAATGTTATAAATGTCAGCAATTGCTTAGGAAAGTACTGTACAGTGGTGGAAAAAGTACTCAAATGTTTTACTTAAGTTAAAGTATCAATACTGCAATGTAGAAGTACTCTGTTACAAGTAAAAGTCCGGAATTCAAAATGTACTTGAGTTAAAGTACAAAAGTATTGGTATCAAAATGTACTTAAAGTACCAAAAGTAAAAGTACTAAAATGTTTGAAAATAGCAGATCTACAAGCTCACATGCGACGCGTTGTGAGCTTGTAGATCTGCTATTTTCAAATAGCCTAGGTATAAAATAGGGCTAAAGTGGTTAATGTATGTTTTATAATAATAATTTATATCTGCAAAGTAACTAGTAACTAAAGTTTTCAAATAATTGTAGTGGAGTAAAAGTACAATATTTGCCTCTGAGATGTAGTGGAGTAGAAGTAAAAGTATAGACAATTGGAAATACTCCAATAAAGTAAAAGTACCCCAACATTGTACTTAAGTACAGTACTTGAGTAAATGTACTTAGTTACTTTACACCACTGGAAACCACACACACACACACGTGCTGCTCTGTAAAGAAAGTGCACATTGAACATTATTGTTGAGAAAACATGATGCAACTGTTACGCACGCACACGCACACACGCACACACGCACACACACACACCTCCATTAACAAAGGACAGTCTCTCTCTCTCTCTCTCTCACACAGACAGTCTTTTCCAATGTTTTCCGCACATCAATTATCTATTAGATACCAGATATTTAGAGAGAGAGAGAGAGAGAGAGAGAGAGAGAGAGAGAGAGAGAGAGAGAGAGAGAGAGAGAGAGAGAGAGAGAGAGAGAGAGAGAGAGAGAGAGAGAGAGAGAGTCTGTCATTCAAGACAAGGTCCACAGTGCAGTGTAAAGACAGACATTACACTATAGGAGTGGCTGTGTGTGTGTGTGTGTGTGTGTGTGTGTGTGTAGTTCAGTCACAGACACAGTAAACATGTCATAATGTAGTTCAGTCACAGACACAGTAAACATGTCATAATGTAGTTCAGTCACAGACACAGTAAACATGTCATAATGTAGTTCAGTCACAGTCACAGTAAACATGTCATAATGTAGTTCAGTCACAGACACAGTAAACATGTCATAATGTAGTTCAGTCACAGACACAGTAAACATGTCATAATGTAGTTCAGTCACAGACACAGTAAACATGTCATAATGTAGTTCAGTCACAGTCACAGTAAACATGTCATAATGTAGTTCAGTCACAGACACAGTAAACATGTCATAATGTAGTTCAGTCACAGACACAGTAAACATGTCATAATGTAGTTCAGTCACAGACACAGTAAACATGTCATAATGTAGTTCAGTCACAGTAAACATGTCATAATGTAGTTCAGTCACAGACACAGTAAACATGTCATAATGTAGTTCAGTCACAGTCACAGTAAACATGTCATAATGTAGTTCAGTCACAGTAAACATGTCATAATGTAGTTCAGTCACAGACACAGTAAACATGTCATAATGTAGTTCAGTCACAGACACAGTAAACATGTCATAATGTAGTTCAGTCACAGACACAGTAAACATGTCATAATGTAGTTCAGTCACAGACAGGATGGATGAGATAAAGGACCTGCAGCTACCTACTGTCAGTGGTGTAAAGTAACTAAGTACATTTACTATTTTTGAATAGCCCAAAGAAATCTTAAAATGACACAGATACGTTAATGAGGAGCAAAGTTATCCAAAGTAACAGGGTGGAATGGATGGAGGAAAAGAGTCAGGAGTGTTTTGTGACAGAAGGGAACCAGTAAGAGTGGTCGTGGGCGGGATTTACTGTCTGTGCTCTCGCTTCCACTGAAAACAAACCGAAACTCATTTAACAATAGCGTCCTCGGAGCAGACAAAACCACGGAAAGATATTCACATTTTAACTTGCTCCTTCATCATAGAAACAAGTGGGCTTAAAACCAAAACCATCCATGTTCTCTGGGAGAAGTGGTGTTAGTGTTCCGTGTAGAAATATTGTTAGTGGGAATGAAAACATAGTCGCACCACCGGAAGTGGAGCGCTGAGGGCAGACCAAAACCCTGGTTTCCTTGCACACGGGTGCTCCATTTAGCTCCCCCCAGAGCCAAGTGAAAGAGTAAAAAACAGCAGAGGAGCTGTTTTTCCTTTTTATTTGGCGATGGGTTCCCATATTGCTTTAGGAGTGACGAGGATTGACAGGATGAGAAATGACTACATTAGAGGACTTCAGGGTAGAGTGACGTCAGGACTAAGCTATTCTATAGTAGGGCTATTAGCTGATCGCATAGATAAGGGTGGAATTCTGTACTAGCCACTATCTATCATACTGTCTCTCACTTTGCCTCTGTCTGTGTGTGTGTGTGTGTGTGTGTGTGTGTGTGTGTGTGTGTGTGTGTGTGTGTGTGTGTGTGTGTGTGTGTGTGTGTGTGTGTGTGTGTGTGTGTGTGTGTGTGTGTCTGTGTGTCTCTCCCTCAGGGTGTGTGTATGTCCTGGAACAAGACATTCAACATTCACAGCACCTAGTCATTATCTGGGCGGAGTGTGGGGTGTGTGTGTGTGTGTGTGTGTGTGTGTGTGTGTGTGTGTGTGGTGGGGGGAGGGTGGATACAGAGACCAAAAAGAGAAAGTTGGACCCCAGGGGTCCTTGAGGGGGTTCCAGCTAAATGAGTTCCTATAGCATCACTTTAACAACCTACCTCGCTATTTGAAAATAGCTGATCATCTACAAAAAATGTAATATTTTCAAAGCATTTTATCAACACAAAAGACCTTGTATGGCGTATGGGGGTCCCCTGTTACAACACATATGTTCAGATGGGGGTCCCCTGTTACAACACATATGTTCAGATGGGGGTCCCCTGTTACAACACATATGTTCAGATGGGGGTCCCCTGTTACAACACATATGTTCAGATGGGGGTCCCCTGTTACAACACATACGTTCAGATGGGGGTCCCCTGTTACAACACATATGTTCAGATGGGGGTCCCCTGTTACAACACATATGTTCAGATGGGGGTCCCCTGTTACAACACATATGTTCAGATGGGGGTCCCCTGTTACAACACACATGTTCAGATGGGGGTCCCCTGTTACAACACATATGTTCAGATGGGGGTCCCCTGTTACAACACATATGTTCAGATGGGGGTCAGCGGCCACACACATTCAGTCGCCAAGAGGCAGAACAGCAGTTAAGAGACAAGACAATAACATTACAGAGCACTGAGCATCCATAATGAACTACAGTATACTATAGTATATATATAGTATATATATACCTGTACAACTATCCTGCACCAGTGGTGGAAAAAGTACTCAAATGTTTTACTTAAGTAAAAGTATCAATACTGCAATGTAGAAGTACTCCGTTACAATCTGAAAAGTAACTAGTAACTAAAGTTTTCATATAATTGTAGTGGAGTAAAAGTACAATATTTGCCTCTGAGATATAGTGGAGTAGACGTAAAAGTATTGGAAATTGGAAATACTCAAGTAAAGTACAAATACCTCAAAATTGTACTTAAGTACAGTACTTAAATACATATACTTAGTTACTTTCCACCACTGCTGTCATCACACTGATCACGCAATCCCATCCAAAGCACAACCCACTATGTAAGCACAACATATTCACACTATTTACCCTGATACTGTATCCTGTACTTAACTGTACAATAAAACCTATCCTCAGCCACAGCTGGACATGTGACTCTCGCTTGCTTGGTGGTGGTTCTCAAACTTTTTCATGTCAAGGACCCCCCTAAATTATATGTATTTGGCCACAGACCCCCCCATCTCAAAATATGTTGTTCCAGAGACCCCACCCCGACAAGCAAAGATTTGAGTTACAAATGTTGGCTTTAAAAAATATATATATATAGTCAAAGATTTGCACAAGTTTTCAAGATTTGTGAATAGCCAAACTATAAAATATGGTTAAAGTGGTTCAAAATGATTGTGACACTATATTAACTCATTTTCCTGGGGACCCCTGGTACCCCTCCAAGGACCCCTGGGGGTCCCCGGACCCCACTTTGAGAACCAATGGCTTAGGCAACAAAAAGTGTCTTTGTCAACCGTGCCATCAGTATGATAACCCTAAAGCAATGATTAAACTTCTTTTTTATTTTTCTATCTCAGGTCATCCCTGTCAATAACCTTTTTCATCCACGGCAACCCTGACTTTATAGCACCTTACATTTATGTCATATTATTACGCTACATAAATATGTCAAATCTTTCCCCCCTAAGATACAGTATATCATGAGGAAAACTTCTGTTATATCTCTTTCCATTATTATATCACAGATTAAACATATTATTGAACTCCAGCATCCCTATTCTGGGGGCAAACATTCTCCAAACATAGCCGATCTACAAGCTCACAATGCGTTGCAACACGACGTGCTAAAGTCCTAAAGTCCTTTGACTTAATAATGGATCCATCCTTTGATGTATCCTTTATTCCAAGTTATGCGACAGTTGACAGTTGTAAATCCTCATAGCTACCTGCACAAAGGACACACCCACAGGCTCATACAGTCCCCCAAAAAATGTATCGATTCATAGATTAATCATGATTATGAATCTATTCACAAATATCAATAATCGTTTTTTTAATGTTAAGCCAGATGTATAGGTTGTTCAGTATATCTGACTGCTTGTATTGACTGATGAAAACGTTGCCATGTTGTGCAGTAATTTAGAAAAGTGTGATGCATCGCGATGCATCGTAGAATCGAATGGAATCGTTACCTGGTGAATCGCAATCGAATTGAATCGTGAGGGCAGTGCCAGTGCACACCTCTAGCGTTTACCCTCCTGATTTATTGATGGATTGATCGACCGATAGAGAGAGTAAGGAAAGCACTGTCAGATACAGCAACACAAAGGTAAGAGATAACAATAATAAGCACTAACAATACAGAACAACAGTATACAACAGTATACACCTATACAGCTATCCTGCACTATGCAGAAAAACAACACCAGGTTACAGTGTCCTCGCCGTATCCCTCACAAAACTAGAGACAGTGTCAGTGACAAACTGTGAACCAGTACAGTCAGTGCATATCAAAGTAACAGCAGTGTCCACAGTGCAATCAGTACAAGAACCATAAACACTAAAGTGTCATCAGAGGTCAGAGTCCTTTGGTGCATCTATTACTCCCAAGTCATGTGAGAGACAGTGTTGATTTTGTCGACTAAAACTATGACGAAGTCCTCACTTTTTTCACTGACGAAAACTAAATATAAACTAAGCTACGATGACTAAAACTAAGACTAAATATATTGACGCTCTGAATATAGCTTGTAGATCTACAAGCTCACAACGCTTGTAGATCTGCTACATTTTCAGTGAGATCTGCTATTTTCAGCATGCAACCAAGTGTAAAATCAGGCATTACGACGCCATCAAGATACGTTTTAGTCGACTAAATCAACTGTAGATTTAGTCGACTATAATCTTATATTTAGTCGACTAAAACTAGACGAAAACTAAAACATTGCAGATGACTGAAATCTGACTAAAACTAAATGGAATTTGATTCAAAAGACTGTGACTAAAACTGAATCAAAATTTGCCGTCAAAATCAACACTCAGTGACAGTAGACCTGGAGAGGTTGTACATCCTCATGGCTACAGGCACAGAGGACACGCCCACAGCCTCTTACAGTTCCACCTGGGGGGGGGGGGGTAGATGAATCCTATCCTGCTCATAATGCCCAGTGGTAGAAAAAGTACTCAAATTCTTTACTTAAGTAAAAGTACCAATACTGCAATATAGAAATACTCTGTTACTAGTAAAAGTCCAGAATTCCAAATTTACTTGAGTAAAAGTACAAAAGTATTGGCATCAAAATGTACTTAAAGTACCAAAAGTAAAAGTACAAAAATATTTGAAAATAGCAGATCTACAAGCTCACAACGCGTCGCGATGTGCCGCGTTGTGAGCTTGTAGATCGTCTATTTTCAAATAGCCCAGGTATAAAAAAGGGCTAAAGTGGTTAATGTATGTTTTATAATATAATAATTCATATCTGCAAAGTAACTAAAGTTTTCAAATAATTGTAGTGGAGTAAAAGTACAATATTTGTCTCTGAGATGTAGTGGAGTAGAAGTAGAAGTATTGGAAATACTCAAGTAAAGTACAAATACCTCAAAATTGTACTTAAGTACAGTACTTAAGTAAATGTACTTAGTTACTTTCCACCACTGATAATCCCTCATAACGTCAGCATGGGTCCACAATTCAGAAATGCAGGTACTAAGTGTAAATAATGTAGATAATGTGTTTGTTTTGTTTGATTGATGTCTCTTTCCCCGCCCTCCTTCTTCTTCCCTTTCATTGTTCTATGGACATAACAAAACAATGATAGAACTTGCACAAAAACAAATGTCACCCACTTTTTTTTACTTCTGTAAACCTGTGATGTGACAATAGAGTACAGAAGTCCTGACGTCACTCGTTCATCCCCTGGTTCGTAATGTAATTTCTCTATGGAGAATAACATTGGGTCATCATAGAATCGTCTCATATAAGAATTGTGGTCCAAACATAAACAAACTGTCTCTGCGATATTGTCAGGGAGGAGGTTCTGTATCGTTTATGATAGTCAGTCACTTATATTTGATACAGTCTGTTTCTGGCGAAAATTTTACTAATTCGGCGGAAGTAACATTATCGTTTTCTCACCGTCAGTTGATGCTTCATATCCATAAGAGTCAAACCGCCGGGTTCATTTGTTTATTTTTGGAACACAGTTCTTATTTGACGCGATATTAAACACGTCTATGGGGATTCCGAACGGGGGTGGAAAACCGCGAACCAGGTAAACAAACCTAGGATGTGTAAATGACGTCAGACTTCGGTGCTCTATAAAGCTGAATATATGACATGCTGCCTTCAGTAATGGTCAAATAAACACTAATTCAGTGGTTCTCAAAAGTGGGGGTCCCTCCTTGACGGGGTTCAAAATGGACCCTTACAGTTACAGCTCTGTAACTCCACAGTAACGAGGGTCTCCCCTGTTAATGTAGCTCTTTAGTGAACAGAACATACGTTTTCAGGTCGGGATACCTATTTCATCCAATCGGGACGGAGAACTCATACAGGATGCAGGATAAACAAGTGAAACTGGAAGTGATGTCACAAATAAATGAGCTGACACACAAATGGAACTGGAACACTATAAAAATGAAGCTGATAAGGTACTCTATCCTGATTGGCTGAAATTGGCATCCCACCTGAACATGTGTATTAAAGAGCTGGAGAGACATGGAGATCCCGGTTACTGAACACACACTCTATAGTAATGATTACTATCACAATATAGAGCTATTTAACACTGTTACTGAACAAACACTCCATAGTAATGATTACTATCACAATATAGAGCTATTTAACACTGTTACTGAACAAACACTCTATAGCAATTATTCCTATCACAATATAGAGCTATTTAACACTGTTACTGAACAAACACTCTATAGCAATGATTCCTATCACAATATAGAGCTATTTAACACTGTTACTGAACACACACTCTATAGTAATGATTACTATCACAATATAGATCTATTTAACACTGTTACTGAACAAACACTCTATAGTAATGATTATTATCACAATATAGAGCTATTTAACACTGTTACTGAACAAACACTCTATAGCAAGTATTACTATCACAATATATGACTCTTTGTTTTAACCCTACCTTTTAAGTGCAATACTTGAGTAAATGTACTCAGTTACTTTCCACCACTGCAGATAATGAGTATATCCTCATACACACTAATGATAAAGAATAAAGCATTACTCACAGTTGAGCTGATTCAGCTCCATGACGTCAGAATAACCTCCTCAGTAATGACGATCCTCATTAACGCTCATTAATTAACACCATCATTAATTAATAAGAGTGACATCATCATGACATTCATCCAATGAGAAGCAGAGCCAGAGGAGACTCTTATCTTCACCTTCTGGCGTCCCGGTCTGTCCCGGTCTGTCCTGGTCCGGTACGGTACGATACAATACAGTCCAGTACGATACGAATACTATACGATACGAATACTATACGATACGAATACTATACGATATGATACAATTCCTGATCGTTTTAAGGTCCAGTTTCTTCACCTTCTGGCGTCCCAGTCTGTCCCGCTCCGGTCCGGTCCGGTACGGTACGATACGGTACAGTCCAGTACGATACGGATACTATACGATTCGAATACGATACGATTGGATTCCTGATCGTTTTAAGGTCCGGTTTGGATAAGTCACGCTGTCTTTACCAAACATACACTTGATATAAAGTTCTTCATCCAGAACCCTCTGCTTCACATGGACAGAGGAACCGTGCGTGTTCCGTGTGTGTGTGTGTGTGTGTGTTAATGTGTGTGTGTTGTGTACGGGTAGGACGGGAACACAACACCGGCTGACTGCTGCTCCTCTCTGCATCATAGGGTGTTTATTTTTACCTTGTCTGTGAGGAGGGAGGAGAGGTGCCTGGCTGCAACTTAAAGGGGGGCGTGGTGGAGCGCGACTTAGGTAGAAAAATTTATGTAGAAAATGTGTGCTGATTGGTCGGCCGGGTCTCGGGTCCCATGAAAAAAAAATATATTATTATAATATTTATTTAATTTTTCCCCCTGTTTTGGGGGGGTTTCCGGGCCTAACATTGTGGTAATTGTTCCGGCCGGGCCCAGTAAGGGCCCAATTAAGGCCGGGCCTTAACTTCCAGTTCCCGTTGAGAACCCTACTTGGTAGCGGCGTCCATGTTTACGGGCAGACGGTACATAAATGACACTCTTTAGACCACAGACTGACGGTGGATCTCTGAGTTTGTTTCTTTGTCGACGACATAGTGCATTGGTTCTCAAAGTGGGGTCCAGGGACCCCCAGGGGTCCTTGAGGGAGTTCCAGGGGGTCTCCAGCAAAATGTGTTAATATAGCGTCACAATACTTTTAACCACTTTAACCTTTTATTCTTTGGCTATTCAAAATTAGCAGATCTACAAGCTCATACTGCACCGCACTATGAGCTTGTAGATCTGCTATTTTTGAAAAATTCTTAAAGTTTGTGCAAATCTTTGTATATATATTCGTTTAATGTGAATGTTTGTAGCTCAAATCTTTGCTTCTGGGGGGTCCCTGGAACAACATATTTTGAGATGGGGGTCCGCGGCCAAATACATATAATTTTGGGGGTCCTTGACATGAAAAAGTTTGAGAAACACTGATGTAGTGAATGTAAAACAGAATGGACCGAGGGCTCAACATGCCGTACACAAGGACAAGCTGCACGACGAGGAAAAAGAGCGTTACCTCAGCTAAATGGGGGACAATGACGGACTCGACCCGTATGAACACAGAGCCTGGACAGCACGGGTCTTCAACCGGACCCCCTAGCTGAGAGAGAGCAGGGACCCCCTTTATATTGTATAACATTGTGTTTCAGATTAGACTTTTTTCCCCCCTCTACACCTATACCTTTTTGCACACCTATTTTTGCTACACCTATACAAAAGAAACAAAATATAAATACAAGCTCACAACGCCTTGCGCTGCGAGGCGTTGTGAGCTTGTAGATCTGCTATTTTTTGGCTAAAGTTCTCCTCAGAAAAGGGATGCTAGGGTTGAAGTGGTTAAGGTAAAAAAAAACATATCACACAAAGATTTGGTGGCCCCTCTGTAGTAACTCTGAGGACCCCCTAGGGGGTTGTTTTCAACAACAAGAAATCTTGAAAATAAGTGAAACCTTTTGAATATTATTTTTTAAACATGTAAACAACACAAATCTGGTAAACAAAACATTTGCAGATGGGGGTCTGTGGACAAATACATATTAATTAATTTGGGTACATGAAAATGTTTGAGAACCTTCGATGTCTTCGATGAATTGAGTAAAGGACCCCAATGGAAACAAGCCATATATAGTGCTTTCTTGGGTTTAAAATCCTCTTAGCAGACCTTTTATTGAACTGTACTTTCCTGTGCTTTTTTTTTTTTTTTCGCAAACTGCTAATAAAGTATTCAATCAATCAATCAATCAATCAAAAACGTTGCTTATAACAAGCAGAGACATGGCAACACCCTGCCTGTTCCTAAGGTAAAACTCTACCCTATGTCTCTCTGCTCTTTGCTGCTGAATCATCCACGCGCTGTGCGCGCGCTCCCGTCACGCGCAAGCGCGCACTCACACACACGAATGGACGAGCGCATGAGCACGTGCCGTACGCGCGCGTGCACGAAGAGAGCACGCACGCACGCGCCCGTGGGCCAGCTGACGATGACGTCATCGTAAAACTTAACCCGTTCCTGACTGAGTGGACTGGTGGAAAAACTGCTACGTCATTACCGGTGGTGTAAAAAGTACTCGCATGTTTTACTTGAGTAAAAGTATCAATACTGCAATGTAGAAATACTCTGCTACAAGTAAAAGTACAGGATTCAAAATGTACTCGAGTAAAAGTACAAAAGTATTGGTATCAAAATGTACTTAAAGTACCAAAAGTAGAAAGTACTCATTATGCAGAATGTCCCATTTCAGTTTCCAAATGCAATAAAGATCTACAAGCTCACAATGCGTCGCATGTGAGCTACATAAACGCTAGAAACGAGCCAAACGAGCCAAAGACTACATTTCCCGTGAACACGCAGCTGCTACCCGGCGCACATTAACATACGTCACACGTCCCAGCCGCTTCTTTTCTTGACGGAGCGTGACGTATTTTAGTAGGGACAGTGATTTCAGACCCGGAAGTGTAGTTTTTAAGACTTTTAGGGCAGAATGAATTCAATGTTCTCCATAAACAAACAGGCTGTGTCAAATTAAATATGAATGAATATTATAAACTATGCAAAGCCCCCCCCCCACACACACACACATTAGGACTTTGGTGCTCTAATAATAGTAATGATAATTATAATATTAATACAATAATAATACTAGTGGTAATTATAATACATAATTATAATACTATTAATAATAGCAATAACAATAATAATACTTATTATGGGTGCGTTCGGAAATACAGCACTGAGCGCACTGGCCAATACAAACTAATAGGCGAGTGCGCTCCGGTGCGCAATTTCCGAACGCACCCATGATTCTTCTTATAATAAAATCTGGTTGTAAAATGATTAACATTTTTACAAAAAATATTATAGTAATTAATGATAATGTCATTATTATAGAAACTGGTTCTAAACTGATTTGCTATAATAATAACTCTCTGAAAACGTATGCAAGAATATTTAAAGAGGTGCCTCTGAGTTGATCTGTATTTCATAAAGTATGTCTTTGGAGAATCGTTTTTCATACAATATAATATAAATACATTAAAAATCTATTAAATACAAATAAAAACATTCTCTAATCATGTTGTGCCCAATGAGCCCTAACGTATGTTTTTTGCAGAAGTGTAAATTAATGAAGTGTATTTACTTATTTATTATACACAATAAGTCATAGTCTATGAAATTAATTCAAGGACCCCAACGGAAACAAGCCCGCAAGGACTTTTTTGGCCGGACCTATTAGACAAAAGCATTATAAATGTAACTGTGTTGTTTTACATTCTTTTGCCTAATACAATTTTCAATCAATCAATCAATCAAGCTTATGTGGTAGTGCATGCATGCGACCACTAGATGGCAGTGAATGTCCAGGTTTCTCTGATGTAGACCAGGGGTTCCCAAGAGTGGGAGATGAATTTTGAATTCTGGACTTTTACTTGTAACAGAGTATTTTTATATTGCAGTATTGGTACTTTTACTTAAGTAAAGAATTTGAGTATTTTTTTCCACCACTGCCAACATTGTTTTCTCACTCAACAGTAAACACACTAACATACAGTATAAGTGTAAACACACTAACATACAGTATAAGTGTATACAGGGTATCTGCACATTTATGAAGTTACAATTTAATGACCTTTTTTTAAAACCCTCTAAAAATAAAAAACTTTAGACTTTAGAATTAAAGACAATTGCTGCGTCAAAAGTAACAAACAAACTTTACTATTAAAACTGGCCAAATGGTCAAATATTATCAAAGAAAGAGGCAACAAGTTAGAAAATAGAATGTCGTCCGTGTGCAGCTCGTGGAAAAGTGGAGATATTTGACAAAAACACACTTTTTCTTTCTTTCAAATGGAAATGAAACTAAGAGGAACAATATCTGACTCCAAGTCTTAATTAGGAATTAATGATTGAGTTACACACGCAGTATAAAGGCCACGAAGATCAGTCTGCTACCCTGGAGGGCATTGGATACATTAAAGGGGCTACACCATGAATTGTAACTTTTCCTTCTTTTTTGTGTGTTTTTGGTCTCCCCTACCTCTCTTCTATCCCCAACAATACTAGCCTGGTTCCAGACCATAGACCCCGCCCACTCTCTGAGTGAGCTCCTCTTGGTCTGGTATCATAGGGCGCGTTCGGAAATTACGCACCGGAGCGCACTCGCCTATTAGTTTGTATGGGCCAGTGCGCTCAGTGCTGTATTTTCGAACGCACCCATAATGTCAGCCTGTGGCTTTTCACGATCGAAGAAAAACCTGTCAAATCAGAGTCGTAGGTGGGGGTGGTCTAACGACAAGCCTATCAGCGAATATCTGCTAAAACCATAGAGGTATAATATAACTAGAGGGCGGATTGCCCCGCCCCCAGCTATCATTTCAATGAATGTGCTCAGTGGCGTTTTGAAGCACCCGGAAACCTGCCGGAAGTAGAATTATTGGTTCGATTTTGACCCCCCATAGAGTTATGAGCATGCGCACTAGTGTCCTTTTTGCGTTCTACGGCAGCCCGTGTGTCAAGGATTGAACGCGAGATATTTATTAAATACACTCGAGATGCATATTTATATGTAAATGCATATGTATGTATGTATAATATGTTTACATATTTATATCTATATATATAAATATCTCTCAGTATGTTTTGCGCGTGCATGTATTTCTCCCTGCCTGCAGTTCCAGCTTTGGCCACTGGGGTGGCAGCTTCAATGTTTCTCAGCAACTCTGGGGGCTTGGCTAAAACAAGCTGTGCGATGACGTCAGATGTAGGCGGATCCGTAGATCTCTTGTGATTGGTTTAGGGCAATTTCAATCCACTCCCCCTGGTAATCGCGGACATTGCAGCCAATTTCAGCCTGAAGCTCCACGCAGCTTCAGGCTGATGATCAGGCTACAAAAATACCCCAGTTTGAACACTCAGGCTTTCACAGCAAATCTGGGGTTTTCTGTAAATTGGTCAAAACAGACCAAACTGATTTGCATCCTGACGTGACGTCACAAGCGGTACAATCCCTCCCACTTTTCAGTTAAAAAAAATAATATATATATATTTTCTTATATTTTTTTACTTTTTCCACACAGAACCAGGAGATAACATGCATACAAACTGGCTCAATAGCGCCCCGTGCCAAACAGGACAATGTGGTATTGCAGGTGAAAGTGCTTTACAAGCCAGAGAGAAGTTAGTGTGAATGAGTATATCTGAGGCTTGATTTAGGCTCAAACCTTTTGAAAAACGTTTGAGGGACATTAACAATATGATATTAAATATATATATATATATCTTTAAATGCATGGTGTAGATCCTTTAAATGTATGTAATATCACAGTCATTCTGGGGCTAGCATGCAGCAACCAAGATTAAAACTTTTAAATATATCACTTCATGTGGAATTAAACCATTGACATATTTATCTTTATGTGCAATGATTCTATAATGTGTGAAATTTCCACTTTTTCCCCCAATTACATCATGTAAAGAAAGGGGAAAATAATGTTACCATTATATTCTATGTTTTAATGTGCCTGTATATCTATCCATCCATCTATAGCTGTCCATCATCTATCATGTAATTATTCATATCCATCCATCCATAGCCTTTACTTAAAGGACATATGGACCCTTACAGGGTCTGTAACTCAGGGTGTACACATGGAACCAAATGGACTCGTACGGGTCCTGTAGA
Organism: Gymnoscopelus braueri; assembly: GCF_963280865.1. Lineage (NCBI taxonomy): Eukaryota > Metazoa > Chordata > Actinopteri > Myctophiformes > Myctophidae > Gymnoscopelus > Gymnoscopelus braueri. The sequence continues at coordinate 50,774,024 of NC_137617.1, read as the reverse complement.
AAACATTCAGGGCATATTTGCCAGCAATAGCCTATATATGGATATCCCCATAGATGGAGACAATATACCTGCAAAGTCGTCATATAGACCTAAACGTGCCATATGTACGGAGTCTGACATCAGCGAACCCTTCCCAGAAACTCCATGTATAGACATAACCATCACGTCCAGGACTGACGTCATGGTCCCATATTTGGGCATAACTAACATAGGCAGCTCCATATATAGAGACATCTGACACTATCTGACATCACCATAGTGATGTCAGGACCGCAAACCAGCATTATAAGAGAGGGTCAACACCCCTCGGTAGTTCAGTTCCAGCAGCGACTCCGAGCAACATTAACTAGCAGAGAGAGAAGCATCAAGAGACTCCAGTTGGTTAGCACAGCCTAAAGCATATTCTCGATATGGGGCGGCCATAGCTGAGTGGTTAGTGAGCCCGCCTAGGGAACCAGCTGGCCCTGGTTGCCCCAGGTTTGATTCCAGGCTATCCCAGCATATGTGCCGATGATATGAAATTTGTCCCTGAGCAAGACTCTTAACCCCAATTGCTCACAGGTTCTCATTGGAAACAAGACCGCAAGGACTTTCATGAACGACCTGTTAAAAGGAATTATCCTTATCCTTATCGAAGTGGCCTTGGATCTGGTTAACGAGTCAGTCGATGATAGTTTCTATAGGTCCATTTGGTTCCATGTGTGCACTCTGAGTTACAGACCTGTAAGGGTCCATTTGGTTCCATGTGTACACTCTCAGAGTTACAGATCTGTAAGGGTCCATTTGGTTCCATGTGTACACTCTCAGAGTCACAGACCTGTAAGGGTCCATTTGGTTCCATTTGTACACTCTCAGAGTTACAGACCTGTAAGGGTCCATTTGGTTCCATGTGTACACTCTCAGAGTTACAGACCTGTAAGGGTCCATCTGGTTCCATGTGTACACTCTTAAGAGTTGTGGTGGTCCTTGACATTGAAACGGTGTGAGAAGAACCTCTAGTGTTATAATTGAATATCAGACAGAAATACCAGCTCTGACCGTGTGATGAACACATCCAGTCAAACTCTTTCATGTCCAATAACCCCCAATATTATGCATGTGTTTGGTCGCAGACCCTCATCTAAAAACACATAGTTCCAGGGAGCCAACCCCATTCATTATATGGGAGACTGTAATTGGTAGTTGGTTGTAGGTCTAACCAATTGCGTCGAGGGCCATTGTTTTGATCCCGCCCCTTGGGAAAAAAAAACGTCCTCATGGACGCACCAGACTCATATCCACACAGTGATATGAGTCCCCCCCCCCCCCCCCCCACAACAAGAAGCAAAGATTTGAGTTAAAAATGTTCACTTTGAACGAATATATTAACATTTGCACAAATTTTCAAAAAATAGCAGATCTACAAGCTCGTACTTGTAGATCTGCTATTTTTTGAAAATTTTGAATAGCTCAAAGAAATCTGAAATTACAGATTATTTTCCGGTCTTAACACATACAGTGCCAAGATCGCATCGATGCGTTCTTTCAAATCCATCGCTTGAGTGCCAGGATTCCAAAGAACGCATTGATGCGTTCTTTTGAATTTTCATTGTTTAATCTGTGATCGCACGGCTGTGTTTATTTCTCATCAACACTTTTGTTTTCCACTTACGTCACACTCACCCGGAGCCGGATGTAAAAAAAAATGTTCATTTCCGGGTCACGTTGTTTTTCTCCGGTGATTTTCGGCCAGAATAAGGAAAAACACGGTTTTTCACACGGTATAAAAAACGAACAGACAGCTCAACTTCTATTTTCTTTGGTCCGGGTGACTAACAGTCATCGTCGTAGTGTATCACATCGTTTTCAGGCCGATCAGCGGGCCAGGGATTGTCGAAAACGTCACATCCTGTGAATGACCGGATATGACGTGGGCCTGTTTGGGAGGGGGCAAGCGAGGTGATCAATGTTTGGATGTGCTGCTCTCTACTGGTGGAACTGTCGTAGGTGCTTGACAACACAATCAGAGAATTTATTTGAATGAAAAATTACAAAACAAAAAAATTAAAAAACACGCAAATTGCTGGCACAGGGGTGAGTACATTATGAATAAACTCTGGCAGTCAATGTGTTAATGGGTTGAACCGGGTTCTGAAAACGGTTCCAAATGCGATGGAACCCATTCAGGTTCCGGAACCCGACCACACGTTATTTTTTGTTCTTGGTATTAAGACAAACAAAAAGAACCAAAAACAAAATAAAAACACAATCAGCCATTTATTTATACAAGTGTCTTTATTCACCAACTGGCAACAACGTGCGACCCTCGTTGACTCTTCGTGGAGTTAACGAGGCTCGCCCGTACGTTCATTATTAGCAAACAATAAGAGCAACCGAAGTCCATGACGTCACTCGCTCATCCCCTGTCTGGCTCACGTTCTCTATGGAGAATAACACTGGGGTCACCTTAGAATCGTCTCATAAGAAAAATAAACAAATATTCCCGGGGGGCGATATTATCAGGGAGGTGGCTCTGTATCGTTTACCATAGTCAGTCACTCATATTTGATACAGTCCGTTTCTGGCAAAAATGTAATTAACTTGGCCGAAGTAACATTAGCGTTTTCTCACCGTCAGTTGATGATGGGGTCATTTGTTTATTTTTTGGAACACAGTTCTTATTTGACGCGATATTAAACACGTCTATGGGGATTCAGAATGGGGGGGGGGGGGGACGTGACCCAGGTAGGAGGCGTACGTCAGTACGTCAGACTTCGGTGCTCAATACGTTCAGTTTACCGTTGAATACGACCGCGTTCAATGAACGCGCTCTTTTTCTTTTGCGCGTTCACGCACAACACTGAGCCTATGTAACTTGACTGTAAAATCCTAACGTGTGCGTGTGTGTAGGTTTATGTGTGTGTGCGTGTGTGTGTGTGTGTGTGTGCTTCATAACTAATTACTAGGCGTACACTGTCCATCACTGTACCCAGTTTTTATTTTTTACAACAGTGGTTCTCAAAGTGCCTTCCGGGGACCCCCAGGGGTCCTTCTGACCGATGCCAGAATTAGATGCCCATTTTGGAGTGTAATAACTGATTCCTTGACCCACATTTTGTCAAAAAAAGTGCAAACATTTGTTTTTAACCGATTTGCAAAAAAAAAAGAAATTTAGCCACTTAAGCCAATCTATAAGCTCACAACTTGAGCTTGTATATCTGGAAGTTCTGGAAAAAAAAATATTGTTCTCCTTTAATCGCATATTATAGGACATTATAGGTTAAAATCGGGTGGATAAATTGTAGATACTGACGTCGTCAAAAATAATCATTGATAATACATCGGCCAAACCGATATATTAGTTTTAAGAAGCACATTTAAACCCCATGTCACCACGTTTGTTGGTTCATTGATTTGAGCATCAGTGAAGTACAGCATTCAAACCAAAACAACAAGAATATGAACCAGTTTTTATATTTTCATTTTCCCACATTCACACATTAATGAAACATCTAGTTTAGAACAAACTGGAGAAAGAAATAAACTGGAAACACACAAGAAAGGCAAAAAAAAATCATCTTGAACAAAAACGTATCAGTTTTACACAGAATAAAAGATCGATATTTTAACAAGTCTGGACTAAAACAACACATAGCCTTTTTTCCTACGTATATTGATCCCTTTTTGATTTGAGCTAAAAAGCATAATTTTACACTCAAAAATAGCAGATCTACAATCTCATAGCGCTAGGCGTTTGTAGATCTGCTATTTTTGAAAGATCGTGAAAGTGTGGCCATAGACCCCATCTGGACATGGGGTCTATTTCCAGAATTCAGAGTTGTCCCACACGAGCCACCGTAGTCTGAACATACCAACAGCTGTTCTATGTTTTGCCAAAGTCCCAGAAAGGATGCGCTGTGTAGTACACTCACTTTGATTGGCAGTTGTGCCGAACGCTCTAATAACAGACTAATAACTAATTAGTCAGATTCTAATAATCTAATAACAGATTCATGATAAAAAACTAAACACTTTTGACCTCAATAAGAAAATTGCAATTGTGCAATAAGACCACATGGCCAGTTATTTGGGATCAACATAAGTAGGGAAAAAAGTCTCTATGTTATTTTAGTACGGACTTGTCCTTTAAATTACGTTGGAAAAAAAAAGGTTTGACAATGTTTTTTTTTTTTTTTTTTTGAAAAATGTTTTTTTTTTCTTTCTTAAAGCAATAACCTGACAAATAAAAACAAAAATAACCTAAATAAAAAATGTATACGTGTTCAAACATGTCTGTCGGTTATTTTTTAACAAATGATTATAAACAATAATAAAAAGTGAAATAAATCATGTCAATGCAGAATTACTGGATATTGGAGAAGAAAATTAAAATAAAAATAACATAAAAGGTGGAAAAACTTTTTTTTCTTTTTTTAATCCGTAATTTTTTAATTACGAGACAAATAAATAGTGACGGAGCCTTTCCGGCTGGCTGTCATCTTGACCAATAGAAACCGTGTCATTTTAATTATTATTCAGATTTATGGCGCTTTTCCATTACATGTAACGATTCTCAACGCGCGGCCCGAGGACCAGCCAGGGTTCCAAACGGACCCTTACGGGTCTGTAACTCCAAGAGTGAAACAAATGTGGTTCAAATGTGGTTCTGTTCTGGACCCCTGGTGGGTCCCCGAACCGCCCGTTGAGATCCAGTGCTCTATGCGACTCGCTTCAGGCCCCCCCCACTGCAGTTAGGACCGCCCTAAATGTATATAGCAGGTCGTCATAGCGACGCCCCTAACCAACGCTAAAGTTAGAGCTAATGCTAATAGAATATCACTCACTGTGTGGAAACGATCTATTCATCCTGTACAGTTAAATATAAAAAAATATTAAAAAAAGGTTCTTATAACATTTGTTTAGGTGATAAATAAATAGGACATGCAGTTGTTCAGTTTTGATAGATTGTATATTTTTTACAACGTCTAAGTTTAAAAGTTGGTTTAGCGGTACAGCGGTAGAGTCCATGCACTTATAGGGGAGACGGTACCGACGTGATTCTCTCTGATAAATCAGCTGTCACCTGCGTTTACAACTCACCTTCTGATTGGACTGGGCAATATATATATATATATATATATATATATATATATATATAATCATATAATCAAAACATGCCTAAAACTCTTCAAATGCCACTTTTGTTTAGCCACTCAAACCCCAGCATTCTTATCCTTGGCAAAATAGCAGATCTACAATGCGTTTTTGAGCTTGTAGATCTGCCATTTCTGGTGAAGAGATTTGGTGTAGATTAAAGACAAAAGCGTCCCAAGTACGTGGCCAAACTAAGGTCCGGGTGTCTGTCGGACAATTTCACCATAAATTAAAAGCTATATGATTATTGCGAGCATTATTTTATCGCGATAAACATTATCAATGATTATCGTCCCACCCCTAATCAATACTACGCATCCATATCATCATACTGTATGTGACTTCATATTGTTACATTTCTGTATCAATATTGTGATCAGGGTCAATCAAGCTCCAATATATATAAATGAAACATGCCTCTTAGACCGTTCAAAATAATAACTTTACATTTTAGACTGAAGACGTTTTAATATATTTATTAGAATGTTTGTTTTTAAGCCATCGTGAATGTTTAATGTTTTATTACAATTAGTTTATTGTTGATTTGGTGTCAGTTTTTCATGCATAAGTGCTGTAATGACAGGTTTTGCTAAACACAGATTTTTTAATGAGCCGGTTTAAAAAGGTGTTTTTGTACTTCCACAAATGGTAAAAAAAACATTCAATTTTTTTTTGCCGATCTACAAGCCACATAGCTAATTTATATATAGCTATATAATAATTTTACCCAGCCTTACCTTTTATGCATCGCCTCAGATCGCTTGGAACCCCGACGAAGGTGATACCGAAAAAAAGTTACAGATTACTCATTTATACCGATAAAAATATCAGATTACCGTCTTAAAGCAGGTCCTTTGACCAAATAAAAGGCGAGTGGAGTGGAGTCGCTACATGCAGTGGAAAAGAGCCACTAGTAACACCGGTTCTCTACATAGGGTCTGGGGGGCATACCGAGGGTCTCAAATTGACCCCTGGGGGTCCGTAACTCTCAAGTGTACAGAATGGAACCAAATGGACCATTTGTAGGCCTGCCACAATTATATGAGATAAATGTCTTCTAAATCCCAACAGTTTTCTGAAAAAAACGTATGTTTATATGTCAGTGGTGCTCAAACTTTTTCATGTGAAGGACCCCCAAAATGATATGTATTTGGCCGCGGACCCCCATCTCAAAATATGTTGTTCCAGGGACCCCCCAGAAGCAAAGAATAGAGTTAAAAATGTTCGCTTTAAAACAATATATATTCAAAGATTTGCACACATTTTCACGATTAAAAAAAAATAGCAGATCTACAAGCTCGTAGATCTGCTATTTTTGAATAGCCCAAGTGTAAAATAATGCTTTTTAGATTTGAGCTAAAAAGCATTATTTTACACTTTGGCTATTCAAAAATAGCAGGAAAATGTGTGCAAATCTTTGAATATATATATATTATTTTATATTATTATTAAGATTTTTAACTCAAATCTTTGCTTCTGGGGGGGTCGCTGGAACTAAATATTTTGAGATGGGGGTCCGCGGCCAAATACATATCATTTTGGGTGGAATTTTGGGACATGGAAAAGTCCAGAAAACCGTTTTTATTTAGAAGACATTTTGTAGAATCTGAAACCTCAGGCCTTAAAGGCTTTAAAAGCCAAAGAGAAATGTAGTTTTTATTCATAACGTTTTAGAGCTCAACGACACAAACGCAATTAAATTGTTAAAAGCAATTATTTGTGTGGACAATTAATTCGGCAATGCATAATGTCATAATCGTGACAGCACTATCAAGAGTTACAGACCCGTAAGGGTCCTTTTGGTTCCATTTGTACTCTCTCAGAGTTACAGACCCATAAGTGGGCCCATTCTGACCCTCCCGGCGGCCCCCCGAACCCACCGTTGAGAAACCAGCGCAACACAAAAGTCCTTTCATTTTAATTATTCATCAAACTCTTTACATTTCCCTCCCCCAGCCCCCTCCCCTCCCCTCCCCTCCCCTCCCCTCAGTCCGATCACGTAGATTGAATTATTATTCTTTTTGTGTGGTTTTGTTTCAGGCGTAAACACACTTGTGGATCTTCAGGTTGCGCTTGTCGGAGTACCTCTTGCCGCACTTGTCGCAGATGTACTGCTTCCCGCCGGCGTGCACGTGGCGCTTGTGCGTGCGCAGGTGGCTGCCCTGGCTGAAGGCCTTGCCGCAGACGTCGCAGCCGTAGGGCTTCTCCCCGGTGTGGATGCGGACGTGCAGCTTCAGGCTGTTGGCGTTGTTGAAGCGCTTCTCGCAGAAGTCGCAGCTGAAGGGCTTCTCCGCCGAGTGCGTCCGGCCGTGTGAGATCAGGCTGCTCTGCTGGCTGAAGCACTTCCCACACTCTGAGGGACACAGAGAGTCACAGTTAACACAGTGGGTGCCAGAATTCTATAATAACAGATTACGTTCGGTGCCAGAAATCTCACCGGTAATCTGCGCGGCGCTGTTTAAACTGTAGACTCCGTGTGAAACAAAGCATGCGTTCATTTTGCACGACGGTCCTGGCTAACGGCTGGAACAATAACATCTCTCACGCGAGTAACAATGGTGCAGCGATCGTGCATACAGAATGAGTCGTTTTCCCCAGCGTAAAAAGTTTGGGAGTTATAGGGGTTTTAGAGAAGGAGATAGAACGGAAGCGGATGGGAGCCATGTTTTTTGACACAGTGATCCATCTGTCCTTTCCTTCTCAGAGTCACCACGGGTGATTCCAGAGCTGCTCCAGCCCCTCCCGTGTGGAAAAAAACGAAAAGACTGTGAAAACACGGTTCAGACCGTGTTTGGCACCCGATGTGTTAACTCATTGAGTGGTATTCACGTGTTTCACCGCTATGGTGCAACGTGCCAATCACGTGTTTCACCTGTTTTTAGTTTTTAGTAAAAAATTGTAAAAAACTCAAAACTTCTTTTTCTTTTTTTTTGAAAAAAATGTTCAGAACCCAATATATCATTATCTGAAGATTTGCAGCTCCATCCACTCCTTGTTTAACTTATAACTGTAAAAGGTTGTATCTCGCTTCCTAAGCACTTTTTTTGGCACTGGGACAACATAGCCAGAAATAATTCTGGCACTCGATGTGTTAAGATCACACTTTTTAATAACCCGCCCCGCACGGGAGCCCAGCCCGCCCGCCCCAACCCGCCCCAACCCGCCCCACAAAAACATTAATATAAATCAACGATCCAGGCCATCCCGCAACCCGCCAAAAAACACACACAAGCAAGTCCTTACAATTGCTTTTCAGAGAGAGAGAGAGAGAGAGAGAGAGAGAGAGAGAGAGAGAGAGAGAGAGAGAGAGAGAGAGAGAGAGAGAGAGAGAGAGAGAGAGAGAGAGAAAGTGTGTGTTGGTGGGTTTTTTCTTCCGTGGGTTGACCCGCTTCGCCCGCCCCACGATAATTGCATCATATTATAATCGTCCTCTATAACTAAAATACATTAAAAACACCTTAAATATTGTATTTATTTGATCCTATAGTTTCTTTGAGTCATTACATTGTTCTCTCTGCACTCTGTGACTAGTTGACCTTTACCTTGTTTATTGACTAGAGAGCATGTGATGTAGGCCTACATGGTAACCATGGTAACGTTATAACGCGCTGTAGTCCTACATGGTAACCATGGTAACGTTATAATGTGATGTAGGCCTACATGGTAACCATGGTAACGTTATAATGTGCTGTAGTCCTACATGGAAACCATGGTAACGTTATAATGTGATGTAGGCCTACATGGTAACCATGGTAACGTTATAATGTGATGTAGGCCTACATGGTAACCATGGTAACGTTATAATGTGATGTAGGCCTACATGGTAACCATGGTAACGTTATAATGTGCTGTAGGCCTACATGGTAACCATGGTAACGTTATAATGTGATGTAGTCCTACATGGTAACCATGGTAACGTTATAATGTGATGTAGGCCTACATGGTAACCATGGTAACGTTATAATGTGATGTAGTCCTACATGGTAACCATGGTAACGTTATAATGTGCTGTAGTCCTACATGGTAACCATGGTAACGTTATAATGTGCTGTAATCCTACATGGTAACCATGGTAACGTTATAATGTGCTGTAGGCCTACATGGTAACCATGGTAACGTTATAATGTGCTGTAGGCCTACATGGTAACCATGGTAACGTTATAATGTGCTGTAATCCTACATGGTAACCATGGTAACGTTATAATGTGCTGTAGGCCTACATGGTAACCATGGTAACGTTATAATGTGATGTAGGCCTACATGGTAACCATGGTAACGTTATAATGTGCTGTAGTCCTACATGGTAACCATGGTAACGTTATAATGTGCTGTAGGCCTACATGGTAACCATGGTAACGTTATAATGTGATGTAGGCCTACATGGTAACCATGGTAACGTTATAATGTGCTGTGGTAACCATGGTAACGTTATAACGCGCTGTAGGCCTACATGGTAACCATGGTAACGTTATAATGTGCTGTAGGCCTACATGGTAACCATGGTAACGTTATAATGTGCTGTAGTCCTACATGGTAACCATGGTAACGTTATAATGTGCTGTAGGCCTACATGGTAACCATGGTAACGTTATAATGTGCTGTAGTCCTACATGGTAACCATGGTAACGTTATAATGTGATGTAGGCCTACATGGTAACCATGGTAACGTTATAATGTTTACATTGATGTGAGGATGCTCATGGTTTGACCTTTGCACTCAAAGGGTCTCTCCCCGGTGTGGATGCGTTTGTGGATCCTCAGGTTGACTGACTGGCGGAAGGCCTTTCCACACAGGTCACAGGCGTAGGGCCGGGCGCCCGTGTGCACCCTCTGGTGGTTCTTCAGGTTCACTGCATGACGGAAGGCCTTGGGACACACGGTGCACTGGAAGGGCTTCACACCTGAACACAGAGAAACACAGAGAAACACACCTGAACACCAGATAGAAGCACAGAGACACTATCTGAACACCTGAACACCAGATAGAAGCACAGAGACACTATCTGAACACCTGAACACCAGATAGAAGCACAGAGACACTATCTGAACACCTGAACACCAGATAGAAGCACAGAGACACTATCTGAACACCTGAACACAGAGAAACACACCTGAACACCAGATAGAAGCACAGAGACACTATCTGAACACCTGAACACCAGATAGAAGCACAGAGACACTATCTGAACACCTGAACACCAGATAGAAGCACAGAGACACTATCTGAACACCTGAACACAGAGAAACACACCTGAACACCAGATAGAAGCACAGAGACACTATCTGAACACCTGAACACCAGATAGAAGCACAGACACACCATCTCACAACTGAAGGGTTTGTCAGCCCCCCCCAACACACACACACACACACACACACACACACACACACACACACACACACACACACACACACACACACACACACACACACACACACACACACACACACACACACACACACACACACACACACACACACACACACACACACACACACACACACACACACCAGGGTCGCTAGGATTGTCGCTAGGATTGTAATCTGCCGGTCCTAATGTCCGGAATGATTCAAATGATCAGACATCTGATAAAAATACGGGTCATAATTATGTTTATGCATTAATTACAAGCAGGTGCGTAAATACAGCCTATAACACTTAGGCCTACAGCTTTATAATTTGGATTGAGCTATTTGAACATGAACCATGATGAACGAGTAATATACACATTGTATATAGCAGGGTCATCTGGCACAAATACATGAATGACCTATCATTTGCTCATGCTGCGTCACTGCGTGCGTAATGGTTTCTCAATAATCAATTGCGGACTTTGAACGCATTTTCTAATCAGCTGACAGCTGACCTGTTAGGACAATAAATGATAGAGCACTACTCACTCACAGGAGGTTATACTGTATAAATGATAGAGCACTACTCACTCACAGGAGGTTATACTGTATAAATGATAGAGCACTACTCACTCTCAGGAGGTTATACTGTATAAATGATAGAGCACTACTCACTCTCAGGAGGTTATACTGTATAAATGATAGAGCACTACTCACCTCTCAGGAGGTTATACTGTATAAATGATAGAGCACTACTCACTCACAGGAGGTTATACTGTATAAATGATAGAGCACTACTCACTCACAGGAGGTTATACTGTATAAATGATAGAGCACTACTCACTCTCAGGAGGTTATACTGTATAAATGATAGAGCACTACTCACTCTCAGGAGGTTATACTGTATAAATGATAGAGCACTACTCACTCACAGGAGGTTATACTGTATCAATCTGGGAACCCATCGCCAACTGAAAATGAAAAACAGCGCCCTCTGCTGTTTGTTCTATGTCTGTTGGCTCTGGGCGGAAGAAAAACGTAGAGCCAGAGCGCAAAGGAAACCGGTGTTTTGTATGCCTTCAACGCGTCACTTCCGGTTGGTGCGACTATGTTTTCATTCCCACTAACAATATTTCTACACGGAACACTAACACCACTTCTCCCAGAGAACATGGATGGTTTTGGTTATAAGCCCACTTGTTTCTATGATGAAAGAACAAGTTAAAATGTGAATATCTTTCCGTGGTTTTGTCTGCTCCGCGGACGTTATTGTTAAATTAGTTTCGGTTTGTTTCGAGGGGGAAAGATCGACGGACACGTGAATCCCGCCCACTACATTTGATTGGGTAAAGCGCGGCCCGCTTCCTGATCTGAAGGCACGCCCATGCGCACTTGTTATGACGAACCTCCCCGACAGATTCCAACGCAGTGCAGAATCTGTTCTTGAGAGATTAATACTGTATAAATGATAGAGCACTACTCACTCTCAGGAGGTTATACTGTATAAATGATAGAGCACTACTCACTCACAGGAGGTTATACTGTATAGTTAGACAGTGGATGCCGTCTCCTCATAGAGCTGTTCAGTTCAAAGTGGTAACGTTTTAACGTGTCCCCCTCATAGAGTTAAAAATAGGTTCACCTTTATGATTAACGTCGTGTTTCACCTGGATGCCATAGTTGCAGTAAGCCTATAGCTGTTGTGGAGAGTATTTACGCATCTGTGTTGGATGTTTCATCATGTTAAACTGTAATAGAGCAAACCGGCAGACAGAGATGACAGGCCTGTAGGGACTCTGGACAAGAGAAAGGGTAAGCTCTTGCTCCCCCCGGTGGTTCACCGTGTAAGAGCACATTAATGAGGCCTCTCTCTCTCTCTCTCTCTCTCTCTCTCTCTCTCTCTCTCTCTCTCTCTCTCTCTCTCTCTCTCTCTCCTCTCTCTCTCTCTCTCTCTCTCTCTCTCTCTCTCTCTCTCTCTCTCTCTCTCTCTCTCTCTCTCTCTCTCTCTCTCTCTCTCTCTCTCTCTCTCTCTCTCTCTCTCTCTCTCTCTCTCTCTCTCTCTCTCTCTCTCTCTCTCTCTCTCTCTCTCTCTCATCCGCCTCCATTCTAAAGCGGACACAAAAACGCCATTTTCTCGTTGTAGTTTTTCTCCTCGCTGATCACTGTTTAACATAAACCGTTGTAACTACAAATGGCGGTCTCCGTTTTGCATGGGGTTTTCACTGGGCGACGGAGAAGGATCTCCGCTATGTTTACAAACAGTTTAGAGCTCAATCTTAAGGATTTTAACGAGGTCTATGGCGACGTGAAAAAAACAACAATAAAACGCTGGCACTGGTAAGTACATTATGAGATTAAACGCTGGCATGGAATGTCACGTGTTAATGAACGAGCCGTGTCATTGTCAACCGGTCAGGATGTCCGGAGAGATTTTTTTTCCCCGGTCTTTGTCATAAAAAAAATCGGTCAAAACCGGCAATTATCGGACTGACGCGACCTCTGACACACACACACACACACACACACACACACACACACACACACACACACACACACACACACACACACACACACACACACACACACACACACACACACACACACACACACACACGAAGACTAAGAACTTTGTTTCCTCTGTTGATCCAGCCTATAGGATATTATACCCATGGACTGTGTGTGTGTGTGTGTGTGTGTACCTGTGTGTGTGTGTGTGTGTACCTGTGTGTACCTGTGTGTGTGTGTGTGTGTGTGTGTACCTGTGTGTGTGTGTGTGTACCTGTGTGTGTGTGTGTGTGTGTGTGTGTACCTGTGTGTGTGTGTGTGTGTGTGTGTGTGTGTGTGTGTGTGTGTGTGTGTGTGTGTGTGTGTGTGTACCTGTGTGTGTGTGTGTGTGTGTGTGTGTGTGTGTGTGTGTGTGTGTGTGTGTGTGTGTGTGTGTGTACCTGTGTGTGTGTGTGTGTGTGTGTGTGTGTGTGTACCTGTGTGTGTGTGTGTGTGTGTACCTGTGTGTGTGTGTTTGTGTGTGTGTGTACCTGTGTGTGTGTGTGTGTGTGTGTGTGTGTGTGTGTACCTGTGTGTGTGTGTGTGTGTGTGTGTGTGTGTACCTGTGTGTATGAGCTCGTGGGCCTTCAGGGTGATCTGGCGGGTGAAGCCTTTGCCACAGACGTCACAGATGAAGATCTTCTCTCCGGTGTGGATGGCCGTGTGGCGAGCCAGGTTCTGCGCCAGGTTGAAGCTCCGCCCACACACGTCGCAGCCGTAGGGCTTGTCGCCGGAGTGCACGGCGCTGTGCGCCTTCAGGTGGGCGTGCTTGGCGAAGCACTTGCCACACTGCAGGCACTCGAAGGGCTTCTCCCCCGTGTGGGCCAGCTCGTGCTCCAGCAGGCCCTGCTTGTGGGTGAACTTCTTGCCGCAGACCTAGAGTTGACGTGGTTTGTACAATGATACGTCATTGATTAACCCTTTAACCCGTTGTATCATAAGCCCTGTGCCACTGGACGTCTAAGACGTCAAAAAAAAAACATGCGGTGCGGGTCACATGCGCGATTTTTATTAATAATTAATTCAACTACTGTAAAACATCGGTAACAACAACACACTCTACCAGCCTCCAGAGGTGGAAAATAGCAGATCTACAAGCTCACAATGCCTTGTGCTTGTAGATCTGCTATTTTCACATGGTTACATGGTATGTTTTATAATAATAATCTAAATCTACAAAGTAACTAAGTTTTCAAATAATTGTAGTGGAGTAAAAAGTACAATATTTGCCTATGAGATGTAGTGGAGTTACTGGAGTAGAAGTAAAAGTATTAGAAATTGGAAATACTCGAGAGTCAAGTGCAAATACCTCAAAGTTGTACTTAAGTACAGTTCTTGAGTACATGTACTTAAAGACGAATGCCAAAATCCATTTGAAAAAATTGCTTTTCACTGTTCTCAGGTCAAATATTGATATGCGATTAAAATGCGATTAATTGCGATTAATTAATTACAAATCCTCTAATTAATTAGATTAATTTTTTTAATCGAGTCCCAGCCCTAATTTTTTTTTTTTAATGTTCTGAACCCAAGATATGATGATTTGAAAATGTGCTGCTCCATTCACTTCATGTTTAACTTCTTACTGTAAAGGGCTGTATCTCGGCTCCTAAGCACTTTTTTTTCCCCCAATGAATGTTGGCTCTGGCAAAAAACCAAAGCCAAACTGCCAGAAATAAGTCAGGCGCTATGAGTTAAGACTGGGAAAGCATCAATCTGTCATTTTTTGATTTCTTTGGCTATTCAAAAATAGCAGATCTACAAGCTCATAGCGCGGCACCGAGTGCCGCGCTATGAGCTTGTAGATCTGCTATTTTTGAAATTTTGTTTTTTTAAAGCGATTTTTTTTTACTCAAATCTTTGCTTCTGGGGGGTCCCTGGAACAACATATTTGGGGGTTAAATACGCCAAATTCGTATTTAAAAATGTTTTCTAAATCCTTTCTAAACAGTATGTTGCTATATCAGTGGTGCGCCAACTTTAGCCGCAGACCCCCATCTCAAAATGTTTTGTTCCAGGGACCCCCCTCAGAAGCAGACATTTGAGTTAAAACATGTTTGCTTTAAAAAATATATATAGATTCAAAGATTTGCACACACGTTAGTGATTTTTCAAAAATAGCCGAAGTATAAAATAATGGTTTAAGTGGTTTTACACAGATCCAGCGTTCCCGGTTTTAACTCATTGACTGCCAATCCTGTGTTCTGACGTGTGTCAATGTAAAGCCCACTCATTTTACAAAGGTTAGTGAAAATGCTTGGAATTGCTGGCAAGGGGCTGGCAGTTAACTCATTCACTCATTCCCCAAGGACCCCACTTTGAGAGAACCCCTGCTCTATGCCAGTGGTTCTCAAACTTTTTCGTGCCAAAGGACCCCCAAATAGACACTTATTAGCCCTGCGGACCCCCATTTGAAAAGAAAAGCCAGGGACCCCCATAAGAGAAGGTTTTTTAACGGCTCTCTAGCAGTGATTTTCAACCATTTTAATGTCAAGGACCCCCCAGTTTGACATGCATTAGGGCTACGGACCCCCATATAAGGACATTTATATCTCTGGGACCCCAATTTATATTGTAAAATCAATATTAATTTAACTCTGAGAGTTAGGGTCCATTTGGTTCCATTTGCACACTCTCAGAGTTACAGACCCGTAAGGGTCCATTTGGTCCCTGTCCAACGCACCTCGCAGGTGAAGGGCTTGTCTGGCTTGGCCACCATGGGGCGGGGCATGACGTGGTGCATCATGCTGTGGTGCATCATCAGGGGCGGGGGCCGCGCGTGGAGCCTGAAGTTGCTCTGCTTGCGGAAGCTCTTCCCGCACTGGGAGCAGATGGAGAACTTCTGTCCGCCGGCGGGCAGCACCTCCTCTCCCAGCACCGGGTGGAAGGTGGGGTCCTCCCGCTCCGTGGGGTCCACCATGTGCCGGCCCCCCGTCACGGGACACACGTCGTCAGACATACCGGCGTCCTCCGAGTCGGACGCCTCCGCGGCCGCTCCTACAGGAGGAGGAGGAGGAGACGAAGAGGAGGAGGAGATGGAGGAGGAGGAGGAGACGAAGAGGAGGAGGAGATGGAGGAGGAGGAGGAGACGAAGAGGAGGAGGAGATGGAGGAGGAGACGAAGAGGAGGAGGAGACGAAGAGGAGGAGGAGATGGAGGAGGAGGAGGAGGAGGAGACGAAGAGGAGGAGGAGATGGAGGAGGAGACGAAGAGGAGGAGGAGACGAAGAGGAGGAGGAGATGGAGGAGGAGGAGGAGGAGGACACGAAGAGGAGGAGGAGATGGAGGAGAGAAAGAAACAAGGACGATATGTGAACACACAGATTAGGACGGAGCTACTACACCAGCTAAGACATACATGGACAACTGGCGGCCCCCACCTTCACTTAAAGGAGGAGTTCACCCTAAAAAAATACTTATTTTCTATCAATTGCACACCCCATGAAGCCTTGATTTCATGGATTTATTTTAGTTTTTGTGGCATTCCTAAAACAATAATTTGATGACCGTGTGTATTTCCGGTAGGAGACACAAATAATCTACTTTGTGTCTCCTACCGGATACATTAGCCGGTAGGAGACGGGAATCAAATTATTAGCTTAGGAATGAGACAAAAACAAAAAAGAATCCATGGATTCAAGGCTTCATAGGGTGTGCAATTGATAGAAAATAAGTCATTTTTTGGGTGAACTCCTCCTTTAATGCGGCCAGCAGGTTAATATCAGAATAGTGATTATATTATTGATTTCAGCTGTTATGATTCTAAACATGCAAACATGACCCGCTTTACTTACTTCTCTATATTAGTAGCTTAAGACTTATTAGTAGACTTTTTAAGTCCAATGTATTTGTATTTCAGTTCATAAAGTTAAAGTAATACTAGGTAACGTTTTCAACAAAACTAAAGTTAAATTGTATATCTTTTACGAGTGGCAAAAGTTTCACAACACCCACTCCGTGAATTTCACCCCCGGAAGCCTTTTATTTATATATTTTCTATTGAAAGTGGACTGGGGGGACTTTCCCGGGGAAATGACGTTCCTGGCCAACGTCATGACGTCGTGGCCGACGTCCCCAGGAACTACCGCAACGGTTTCCTGTTTGGCCAGGAACTACCGCGCTATAACAAAAAGGAACCTCACGCTGATGTTAAGATAATGTAGGATTGGAAGATCGAAAAAGAACAGAAAAAGAAAGCACAGCTCATGGTAACTAATGCTCCACTGGCTAAGAGAAACGATCCGTAGATAGTATAAAACAATTAAAAGATCGCTTTTTGAAACGTTTCCGGCTTCCGGTGAAAACGAATGGAATTCTGGGTAATCGAGGATTACGGAAATTGTATGCAGTGACGGTAGTGACCAGCAGAGGTTGCTAAAAATCGTTATTTGGGATTCTGCATTGTATAACTTTAACATAAGTATAACTAAATGTATTTGAAATTAAATTAAAAAAAATACTTTTCAGAACTCTAAAAAAAATAGCAAAAAAAAAAATCTGGATTCCAATTGAAAAATAGCAGATCTACAAGCTCAAAACGCGTCGCACTGCGACACGTTGTGGCGGCCATTTTGTGGTTTCACAAATTGAAAGCCTATTCATTTTCCCATAGAGATTTCCGAAAATATTTATATTCATTATTTTAATAATATAGTTTGTCGACTACTTTTGACGGCAAATGTAATATATATATATATATTTTTAAAAGGTCTTCAAGGTCCTTAAATTGTAACTTTATAAATGCACAGATACCCTGTATACACTATACTGTAAGTTGGTTTGTTTACTGTTGAGTGAGAAAACAATGTTGCACATTAAGATCATCTGGGGACCCCCCGAAGATCACGTGGGGACCCCCTGGGTTGAGAATCCCTGCTCTACGTGATACTCACTCTCAGCGATGGCGTCCAGGTCGATGTTCCCGTGTTCGTCTTTGATGCTGACCGCCAGCACGAAGGGAGCGTCCATGTCGACCACGCCCTCCTCGTTAACGATCTGATAGGAGATTAACATTAAAATGTGTCAGCCACGCCCTCCTCGTTAACGATCTGATAGGAGATTAACATTAAAATATGTCAGCCACGCCCTCCTCGTTAACGATCTGATAGGAGATTAACATTAAAATATGTCAGCCACGCCCTCCTCGTTAACGATCTGATAGGAGATTAACATTAAAATATGTCAGCCACGCCCTCCTCGTTAACGATCTGATAGGAGATTAACATTAAAATGTGTCAGCCACGCCCTCCTCGTTAACGATCTGATAGGAGATTAACATTAAAATGTGTCAGCCACGCCCTCCTCGTTAACGATCTGATAGGAGATTAACATTAAAATATGTCAGCCACGCCCTCCTCGTTAACGATCTGATAGGAGATTAACATTAAAATATGTCAGCCACGCCCTCCTCGTTAACGATCTGATAGGAGATTAACATTAAAATATGTCAGCCACGCCCTCCTCGTTAACGATCTGATAGGAGATTAACATTAAAATATGTCAGCCACGCCCTCCTCGTTAACGATCTGATAGGAGATTAACATTAAAATATGTCAGCCACGCCCTCCTCGTTAACGATCCGACAGGAGATTAACATTAAAATACCATTAAATACCATACAAATACCACACATACTCTTTCTGTAAATATGCATTGTATTGCTCCTGTATTGATGATGATTTGTATTGTATTTTGTTTCTTGGTGATTAATTGAATACATAGACCGCAATGGAAACAGGCCCTCAGAGCCTTTTTTTGTGTTATATCTTTTAGCATCTCTTGCGTAACTGTACCTGCTGTACCGTCTGTGATTTGTCAATCAATCCATCGATCGATGGATCAATGAATGAGTTCTCACCTCTTCGTTGATGGAGCCGTCATCATGCTGTGCAGAGGGCGAGCTTCCTCCATAGCAATGTTCAGCTTCTGGGTGAGAACAAAAACACCCTCACCTTATATGTACACACACCGTTCACCCTCACCTTATATGTACACACACCGTTCACCCACCTAATACATTTAAATGATCATAATAATATCACATTGGGTGCCAGAGGTTTATTCAAATATTATACGTTCAGTGCCGGCTATTCTTCCATCCACTTACGTTGATACGTTTCGTGCTGTAGAAGCCCCGACGCGGAAGTGCATGTAAACAAAGCGTGCGTGCGAGACGGCGGAGGGTCCCGACTAACGCCTGGAACAATAATATTTCTAACGCGATCCTCCATTGCAGAGTGATCGCCGATCGAAAACGGCTCGCTTCCACCACGTTAAAAAGAAATGGAGATATTAAGCTTTTAGTCAAGGAGATAACATTGGAGTGGCCGACCGGAAGGATTTTTGACATGGATCCACATCCGGCCTCTCCTTCTCAGAAACTCCTTGGATGATCCCAAAGTTTCGTTAGAGCGCCCCACGTGGGCCCCACGTATAAAAAAAAAATGGGTCAAAAACGGTCCGGACCATTTTGGGCACCCCATGTGATATAAACTAACGGTACTTTAATACAGTTATTCGTTTTCAAAGTCTGGCCAACCTCAGGTGGGCTGAAACTATTAACAACTGATTCACTGCCAATCGCGTAGATCTACGCGAACTTATTTAAAGCCGCCACGTGCCAATCGCGTAGATCTACTTGAACTGAAAAAAATAAATATATATATATATATATATATATATATATATATATATCTTTTTTTTTTTTTTCAATTTGACCCAAAGACCAAGGAGATATGATTTTTTGAAGATCTAGACTCCTATCCACTAAAAAAAAAATCTGTATCTCGGCTCCTGAGTACATTTTTTTTTTCAATGAAAAATCTCTGGCACTGGCTAAAAAAATATGAAAATACCTCTGGCAGTTAATGGGTTAACACATTGGGTGCCAAAACCGTATATATACGGTTTTGGCCGTACTAACGTTGAGTGCCAAAACCGTATATATACGGTTTTTGAAAAAAAATAAAAAAGCACCAGGAGATATCATTGTTCGAAGATTTAGACTCCAATCCACCTCCTGGTTAACTTATGACTTCAAAAGCCTTTATCTCGGCTCCTGTGTACTTTTTTTTTTACAATGTTAACTCATTCACTGCCACTGACGTAAAAAACGTAATTCGTCCCGTTTACCAATCCTGCCACTGACGTAAAAAACGTAATTTTTTTTTTTTGAAAAATTTTTTTTTTTTTTTTTTTTTTTTTTTTTTTAGTTTTTTTTTCAAATTTGACCCAAAGACCAAGGAGATATGATTGTTTAAAGATCTACACTCCCATCCACTTCCTTGTTAACTTAAAACTTAAAAATTCTGTATCTCGGCTCCTGAGTACTTTTTTTTTTAAATGAAAAATCTCTGGCAGTGGGCAAACGCGGCCAGCAATAATTGTGGCAGTGAATGAGTTAATTTAACTATTTTCAACTGGCTGCAACTATGGAACGGATTACCGAATGTTTTTAATTTTTTTCCCCCGATTGTACGAGACCTCTATGTGTGTAATGAGGGGATCACCGTGATCTGAAAATGGTAAAAACTCCCGGCACTCAACGTATAATATTTTAATAAACCTCTGGCACCCAATGTGTTAATTATTACTTAATAACTAGAGTCACATTATCCATGTTGCATGCGTCTTCCTGGATTAACCCATTAAGACCGGGAACGCATCCGTGTCATTTTAGATCTTAGCTATGTTTCCCCAATCTCTATTTAAATGGAATAGAATTTCCCCGTGGATAACAACGGTAGACAGACGCTAAACAGTCTCCGGAAAGTACACTCACATTCATATTTATTTTGTATTTTAAAAATAAGCTAAACTCCGCCGCATCAAGTATTTTATTAGGTAGGCCCTGTTACAATGCCCTTGATCGCAGCCGCAGTGACCAGAGGGTGAGGCTTGCGGGTTCCGGCCGCCTGATGACACGCCTGGTGACATAGGGTATTGATCCCAGGATACTCACCCACACCGTCAGACAGGATGTAGTAATGTCTGTAGTCCTACTGACAGGATGTAGTAATGTTTTTAGTCCTACAGACAGGATGTAGTAATGTTTGTAGTCCTGCTGACAGGATGTAGTAATGTTTGTAGTCCTACAGACAGGATGTAGTAATGTTTGTAGTCCTGCTGACAGGATGTAGTAATGTCTGTAGTCCTACAAACAGGATGTAGTAATGTTTGTAGTCCTACTGACAGGATGTAGTAATGTTTGTAGTCCTAGAAACAGGATGTAGTAATGTTTGTAGTCCTACTGACAGGATGTAGTAATGTTTGTAGTCCTAGAGACAGGATGCAGTAATGTTTGTAGTCCTGCTGACAGGATGTAGTAATGTTTGTAGTCCTACAGACAGGATGTAGTAATGTTTGTAGTCCTGCTGACAGGATGTAGTAATGTTTGTAGTCCTGCTGACAGGATGTAGTAATGTTTGTAGTCCTAGAAACAGGATGTAGTAATGTCTGTAGTCCTACTGACAGGATGTAGTAATGTTTTTAGTCCTACAGACAGGATGTAGTAATGTTTGTAGTCCTGCTGACAGGATGTAGTAATGTTTGTAGTCCTACAGACAGGATGTAGTAATGTTTGTAGTCCTGCTGACAGGATGTAGTAATGTCTGTAGTCCTACAAACAGGATGTAGTAATGTTTGTAGTCCTACTGACAGGATGTAGTAATGTTTGTAGTCCTAGAAACAGGATGTAGTAATGTTTGTAGTCCTACTGACAGGATGTAGTAATGTTTGTAGTCCTAGAGACAGGATGCAGTAATGTTTGTAGTCCTGCTGACAGGATGTAGTAATGTTTGTAGTCCTACAGACAGGATGTAGTAATGTTTGTAGTCCTGCTGACAGGATGTAGTAATGTTTGTAGTCCTGCTGACAGGATGTAGTAATGTTTGTAGTCCTAGAAACAGGATGTAGTAATGTCTGTAGTCCTACTGACAGGATGTAGTAATGTTTTTAGTCCTACAGACAGGATGTAGTAATGTTTGTAGTCCTGCTGACAGGATGTAGTAATGTTTGTAGTCCTACAGACAGGATGTAGTAATGTTTGTAGTCCTGCTGACAGGATGTAGTAATGTCTGTAGTCCTACAAACAGGATGTAGTAATGTTTGTAGTCCTACTGACAGGATGTAGTAATGTTTGTAGTCCTAGAAACAGGATGTAGTAATGTTTGTAGTCCTACTGACAGGATGTAGTAATGTTTGTAGTCCTAGAGACAGGATGCAGTAATGTTTGTAGTCCTGCTGACAGGATGTAGTAATGTTTGTAGTCCTACAGACAGGATGTAGTAATGTTTGTAGTCCTGCTGACAGGATGTAGTAATGTTTGTAGTCCTGCTGACAGGATGTAGTAATGTTTGTAGTCCTACTGACAGGATGTAGTAATGTTTGTAGTCCTACAGACAGGATGTAGTAATGTTTCTAGTCCTACTGACAGGATGTAGTAATGTTTGTAGTCCTACAGACAGGATGTAGTAATGTTTGTAGTCCTACAGACAGGATGTAGTAATGTTTGTAGTCCTACAGACAGGATGTAGTAATGTTTGTAGTCCTACTGACAGGATGTAGTAATGTTTGTAGTCCTACTGACAGGATGTAGTAATGTTTCTAGTCCTACTGACAGGATGTAGTAATGTTTGTAGTCCTACTGACAGGATGTAGTAATGTCTGTAGTCCTACAGACAGGATGTAGTAATGTTTGCAGTCCTACTGACAGGATGTAGTAATGATTGTAGTCCTAGACACAGGATGTAGTAATGTTTGTAGTCCTAGAGACAGGATGTAGTAATGTTTGTAGTCCTAGAGACAGGATGTAGTAATGTTTGTAGTCCTACAGACAGGATGTAGTAATGTTTGTAGTCCTACAGACAGGATGTAGTAATGTTTGTAGTCCTGCTGACAGGATGTAGTAATGTTTGTAGTCCTACAGACAGGATGTAGTAATGTTTGTAGTCCTGCAGACAGGATGTAGTAATGTTTGTAGTCCTACAGACAGGATGTAGTAATGTTTGTAGTCCTACAGACAGGATGTAGTAATGTTTGTAGTCCTGCTGACAGGATGTAGTAATGTTTGTAGTCCTACAGACAGGATGTAGTAATGTTTCTAGTCCTACTGACAGGATGTAGTAATGTTTGTAGTCCTACTGACAGGATGTAGTAATGTTTGTAGTCCTACTGACAGGATGTAGTAATGTTTGTAGTCCTACAGAGAGGATGTAGTAATGTTTGTAGTCCTACAGACAGGATGTAGTAATGTTTGTAGTCCTACAGACAGGATGTAGTAATGTTTCTAGTCCTACTCACCCACACCGTCAGACAGGATGTTGAGCACGCTGGTCAGAGGTTTCTTCTTCTTGGAGCCGCGGGACTCTTCAAAGTCCATCAGAACCTTGGCATCGTCAACGATCTTCATCATCTTCCCCAGCGCCTCGTTGCCCAGCGTCTCCATGACCGACGCAAACAGAGTCTGAAGGAAACACAAAAAACAAAACTATTTACAATCTTTCTTTTTTTAACGTTTTATCCCACAAATAGGCTCTATTCACAGCAGCCATTTTGGAGAGAAATTGGGGCCTCTTCTTACTTCCTTCACAGGTGTTTCCAATGATACTAATGAAGGCTCTGTCCCATTCTGGTCAAACAAAGTCAGGGTGTTGATATTGTGCATGTTGGCTCACTGGAAACACTAGTGGGTCTCAAAGTGTAGTCCAGGGACCCTCATGGTTCCTTGAGGGGGTGTAACTCTGAGAGTGTACAAATGGAACCAAATGGACCCTCCCGGGTCCATTTGGTTCCATTTGTACACTCTCAAGAGTTATGGGGGTCCTTGAAATTAAAAAAGTTTGAGAACCAGTGTGCTACACTAAATGGAACAGGGAGGAGTTTCCCCGGTAGGACGTAGCTTCTTATCACCTGACAGGGGGGAGTTTCCCCGGTAGGACGTAGCTTCTTATCACCTGACAGGGGGGAGTTTCCCCGGTAGGACGCAGCTTCTTATCACCTGACAGGGGGGAGTTTCCCCGGTAGGACGTAGCTTCTTATCACCTGACAGGGGGGAGTTTCCCCCGGTAGGACGTAGCTTCTTATCACCTGACAGGGGGGAGTTTCCCCGGTAGGACGTAGCTTCTTATCACCTGATAGGGAGGAGTTTCCCCGGTAGGACGTAGCTTCTTATCACCTGACAGGGAGGAGTGTCCCTGGTAGGACGTAGCTTCTTATCACCTGACAGGGGGGAGTTTCCCCAGTAGGACGTAGCTTCTTGTCACCTGACAGGGGGGAGTTTCCCCCGGTAGGACGTAGCTTCTTATCACCTGACAGGGGGGAGTTTCCCCGGTAGGACGTAGCTTCTTATCACCTGATAGGGAGGAGTTTCCCCGGTAGGACGTAGCTTCTTATCACCTGATAGGGAGGAGTTTCCCCGGTAGGACGTAGCTTCTTGTCACCTGACAGGGGGGAGTTTCCCCGGTAGGACGTAGCTTCTTATCACCTGATAGGGGGGAGTTTCCCCGGTAGGACGTAGCTTCTTATCACCTGACAGGGGGGAGTTTCCCCGGTAGGACGTAGCTTCTTATCACCTGATAGGGAGGAGTTTCCCCGGTAGGACGTAGCTTCTTGTCACCTGACAGGGGGGAGTTTCCCCGGTAGGACGTAGCTTCTTATCACCTGACAGGGAGGAGTGTCCCTGGTAGGACGTAGCTTCTTATCACCTGACAGGGGGGAGTTTCCCCCGGTAGGACGTAGCTTCTTATCACCTGACAGGGGGGAGTTTCCCCCGGTAGGACGTAGCTTCTTATCACCTGACAGGGAGGAGTTTCCCCCGGTAGGACGTAGCTTCTTATCACCTGACAGGGAGGAGTGTCCCTGGTAGGACGTAGCTTCTTATCACCTGACAGGGGGGAGTTTCCCCGGTAGGACGTAGCTTCTTATCACCTGACAGGGGGGAGTTTCCCCGGTAGGACATAGCTTCTTATCACCTGACAGGGGGGAGTTTACCTGGTAGGACGTAGCTTCTTATCACCTGACAGGGGGGAGTGTCCCTGGTAGGACGTAGCTTCTTATCACCTGACAGGGGGGAGTGTCCCTGGTAGGACGTAGCTTCTTATCACCTGACAGGGGGGAGTTTCCCTGGTAGGACGTAGCTTCTTATCACCTGACAGGGGGGAGTTTCCCCGGTAGGACGTAGCTTCTTATCACCTGACAGGGGGGAGTGTCCCTGGTAGGACGTAGCTTCTTATCACCTGACAGGGAGGAGTTTCCCCCGGTAGGACGTAGCTTCTTATCACCTGACAGGGGGGAGTTTCCCCGGTAGGACGTATCTTCTTATCACCTGACAGGGGGGAGTTTCCCCGGTAGGACGTAGCTTCTTATCACCTGATAGGGAGGAGTTTCCCTGGTAGGACGTAGCTTCTTGTCACCTGACAGGGGGGAGTTTCCCCGGTAGGACGTATCTTCTTATCACCTGACAGGGGGAGAGTTTCCCCGGTAGGACGTAGCTTCTTATCACCTGACAGGGGGGGGGTTTCCCCGGTAGGACGTAGCACATAGAAGGAACACGTTATTCCAACCAGTTCCTTTCCCCTCCATCAGGCACCCCGGCTGACCAGGGGGAGGCAGTATAGAGATCAGGATTACTACATGTTTTTGTGAGGGTATTAACTACCCTAGGAGACACAGGGAAAACATGCAAACTCCACACAGAAAGGCCCTTTCACCAAACCCACCTAATTTACAATTTATAATGTAGTCATTTATCAGACTCTTTATCCAGAGTGACTTACAGTAAACAAGGTAAAAGCATACATAGAATACAGAGACAGCGTAGTGTCTCAGTAAACTATAGGATCATAGAATACAGAGACAGTGTAGTCTCTCAGTAAACTATAGGATCATAGAATACAGAGACAGTGTAGTGTCTCAGTAAACTATAGGATCATAGAATACAGAGACAGCGTAGTGTCTCAGTAAACTATAGGATCATAGAATACATAGAGACAGCATAGTGTCTCAGTAAACTATAGGATCATAGAATACAGAGACAGTGTAGTGTCTCAGTAAACTATAGGATCATAGAATACAGAGACAGTGTAGTGTCTCAGTAAACTATAGGATCATAGAATACATAGAGACAGCATAGTGTCTCAGTAAACTATAGGATCATAGAATACAGAGAGACAGTGTAGTGTCTCAGTAAACTATAGGATCATAGAATACAGAGACAGTGTAGTGTCTCAGTAAACTATAGGATCATAGAAAACATAGAGACAGCGTAGTCTCTCAGTAAACTATAGGATCATAGAATACATAGACAGTGTAGTGTCTCAGTAAACTATAGGATCATAGAATACATAGACAGTGTAGTGTCTCAGTAAACTATAGGATCATAGAATACAGAGAGACAGTGTAGTGTCTCAGTAAACTATAGGATCATAGAATACATAGAGACAGCATAGTGTCTCAGTAAACTATAGGATCATAGAATACAGAGAGACAGTGTAGTGTCTCAGTAAACTATAGGATCATAGAATACATAGAGACAGCATAGTGTCTCAGTAAACTATAGGATCATAGAATACAGAGAGACAGTGTAGTGTCTCAGTAAACTATAGGATCATAGAATACAGAGACAGTGTAGTGTCTCAGTAAACTATAGGATCATAGAATACAGAGACAGTGTAGTGTCTCAGTAAACTATAGGATCATAGAATACAGAGACAGTGTAGTGTCTCAGTAAACTATAGGATCATAGAATACAGAGACAGTGTAGTGTCTCAGTAAACTATAGGATCATAGAATACAGAGACAGTGTAGTGTCTCAGTAAACTATAGGATCATAGAATACAGAGACAGTGTAGTGTCTCAGTAAACTATAGGATCATAGAATACAGAGACAGTGTAGTGTCTCAGTAAACTATAGGATCATAGAATACAGAGACAGTGTAGTGTCTGAGTCCCCACACATTTTTAGCAATGAATTTCCAAAACTTTTCCAAAACTTTTCCAGAATATTTAGCCCAATTTCCAGGCCTATATAACAATCATTCAGCGCAATAATGTGTCTCTTACTCCTATGTAGAATGCCCAAAGATAGGCAGTGTAGCAAAAATAAAGCATAGAATATAGAATAGTACAATTTCATTCAAAATTTCGTGCAAAATTAGGGCATAGCTCACTGGAAGACTCATTATGGCATCCGTATGACTTATTTTATTTAAATAATATATGCCATCACACAGCCCGTTCGGCGAAAAACTACTTATGTTACATATTTCGTGTAATGTTATACATGTTTATGAAAATGTTTTGTATTAATGCATAGCCAAATATCTTTCCAGGACCCTTGATAAATTCCAGGACCTTTGATCAATTCCCAAACTTTTCCAGTACTGGATAATTTTTTTTTCAATTTCAAAATATTTCCAGGAATTTCATGACCGTGGGGACCCTGTGTCTCAGTAAACTATAGGATCATAGAATACAGAGACAGTGTAGTGTCTCAGTAAACTATAGGATCATAGAATACAGAGACAGTGTAGTGTCTCAGTAAACTATAGGATCATAGAATACAGAGAGACGGTGTAGTGTCTCAGTAAACTATAGGATCATAGAATACAGAGACAGTGTAGTGTCTCAGTAAACTATAGGATCATAGAATACAGAGAGACAGTGTAGTGTCTCAGTAAACTATAGGATCATAGAATACAGAGACAGTGTAGTGTCTCAGTAAACTATAGGATCATAGAATACAGAGACAGTGTAGTGTCTCAGTAAACTATAGGATCATAGAATACAGAGACAGTGTAGTGTCTCAGTAAACTATAGGATCATAGAATACAGAGAGACGGTGTAGTGTCTCAGTAAACTATAGGATCATAGAATACAGAGACAGTGTAGTGTCTCAGTAAACTATAGGATCATAGAATACAGAGAGACAGTGTAGTGTCTCAGTAAACTATAGGATCATAGAATACAGAGAGACAGTGTAGTGTCTCAGTAAACTATAGGATCATAGAATACAGAGACAGTGTAGTGTCTCAGTAAACTATAGGATCATAGAATACAGAGACAGTGTAGTGTCTCAGTAAACTATAGGATCATAGAATACAGAGACAGTGTAGTGTCTCAGTAAACTATAGGATCATAGAATACAGAGAGACAGTGTAGTGTCTCAGTAAACTATAGGATCATAGAATACAGAGACAGTGTAGTGTCTCAGTAAACTATAGGATCATAGAATACAGAGAGACAGTGTAGTGTCTCAGTAAACTATAGGATCATAGAATACAGAGACAGTGTAGTGTCTCAGTAAATTATAGGATCATAGAATACAGAGAGACAGTGTAGTTTTCTCGATTTAAAAAAAATAGCAGATCTACAAGCTCGTAGCGCGGGCTTGTAGATCTGCTATTTTTGAATAGCCCAAAGTGTAAAATAATGCTTTTTAGCTCAAATCAAGAAGTGACACAGATGCATTCCAGGTCTTAATGGGTTGAATTTCTCCATTGAAAATAGCAGATCTACAAAGTGTGTAGATCTTGCTGTTTTCTGTGAAGGTTTTCCCACAGAACCCGGATGGGGTTCGAGTGGTTAACGTGCCTGTTATTACCAGGGCCAAACACTGAGCTGAAACATACCAGGGCCAAACACTGAGCTGAAACAGCAGCTGTACAAAGCTCACAGTCTGACGTCTATTTCTGGCTCCACATATTTAGCGCAGAGCACAAACAGGAGGAGGCCTAGTAAGGAGCCCTGTGGGACTCGCCTAAATATAGGCTTTTTAAGTTGTTAACCCTTTAAGACCTGAGGCGATTCTTAAAAAAACTGTTTTTGGAAAACAATCTATTTTTCTTTTTTTTTCAAGATTTTTCAAAAATAGCAGATCTACAAGCTCGTAGCGCGGCACTCGGTGCCGCGCTATGAGCTTGTAGATCTGCTATTTTTGAATAGCCAAAAGAAATTTAAAAGTGACACAAATGCGTTCCAGGTCTTAATGGGTTAAAAATATACAATATATATCCCGTATGGAGGCTTTATGAGCAGTATGCTGTACGTCTGTATATCTGCTATTTTTGCATATCCAAAGAAATCTAAAATGACAGAGAAGCGTTCCTGTATTGAATGGGTTAATGTTTTTTGTTTGCTGGTTAACACATTAATCTTCCTAAACATGAACAGGTTTAAGAAACACTTGTTTAAACAACATTTAGGAAGAAGGCACCCAAATGAGCAACTACGCTGTAGAAACAAGCCCCCCACATAAACACATCCACCAATATCTACAAGCAAATTTACAGGAAAAAAGAAAACAAGGCCAAAGTCGCTTATAATAAGCTCAGACATGGCAACACTGCTGGTTACAGCCAGTCGCTTATAATAAGCTCAGACATGGCAACACTGCTGGTCACAACAATGTGCCACTATAGCAGGGTCCACACCAGGGACCCCTTAGCTGAGAGAGAGATGAAGCAGGGACCCCTTAGCTGAGACAGAGATGAAGCAGGGACCCCTTAGCTGAGAGACAGATGAAGCAGGGACCCCTTAGCTGAGAGAGAGATGAAGCAGGGACCCCTTAGCTGAGAGAGAGATGAAGCAGGGACCCCTTAGCTGAGAGAGAGATGAAGCAGGGACCCCCTTCATCTCTCTCTCAGTGTACGCTCTTGTTTAACTCTAGACAAATCGATTCGCCGAAAATAGCCAATCTACAAGCTCACAACGCACTGTGAGCTTGTGGACCGATCGGCGTGAAACTTTGCACACATTCCCCATGTTTTCAAAATCTTCTTTGGAGCTCTAACGGCCCGGTTCACGTTTTGGCCAATAACTCTTGAACCGTAGGCCGTACGGTCAACGTATTAAATGTTATAAATACATAAACATATGGTCTCTGTCGGGTGTAAACCTCATACGTCCAACTCTGTTACTTTTGAGGATTCTAATTAAAAAAACGGCTAAAGTAGTAGATCTACAAGCTCGGCTTGAGGATCAAGATTACGATTTAATTTTTTAGCTTTTATGCCTTTATTGATAGGATAGTAGTCTGACAGGAAATGGGGGGAGAGAGAGATGGGGAGTAGTCTCGCGTAGCCAGACAACTATTCCACGATCTCCGAATGTTATATAGAGTCTGGAACTACACCTCCTGAATGTTATATATAGTCTGGAACTACACCTCCTGAATGTTATATAGAGTCTGGAACTACACCTCCTGAATGCTATATATAGTCTGGAACTACACCTCCTGAATGTTATATAGAGTCTAGAACTACACCTCCTGAATGCTATATATAGTCTGGAACTACACCTCCTGAATGCTATATATAGTCTGGAACTACACCTCCTGAATGTTATATATAGTCTGGAACTACACCTCCTGAATGTTATATAGAGTCTGAAACTACACCTCCTGAATGTTATATAGAGTCTGGAACTACACCTCCTGAATGTTATATAGAGTCTGGAACTACACCTCCTGAATGTTATATAGAGTCTGGAACTACACCTCCTGAATGTTATATAGAGTCTAGAACTACACCTCCTGAATGTTATATAGAGTCTAGAACTACACCTCCTGAATGTTATATAGAGTCTGGAACTACACCTCCTGAATGTTCTATAGAGTCTGGAACTACACCTCCTGAATGTTATATAGAGTCTGGAACTACACCTCCTGAATGTTATATAGAGTCTAGAACTACACCTCCTGAATGTTATATAGAGTCTGGAACTACACCTCCTGAATGTTATATAGAGTCTGGAACTACACCTCCTGAATGTTATATAGAGTCTAGAACTACACCTCCTGAATGTTATATAGAGTCTGGAACTACACCTCCCCAAATCCGAGAGAGGAAGCTGGCACTTCCGTTCACGAAAATATAATATTTTTAAATATCTTTACATTTGATGTTTTAGTTTACATTTCTGCTTAGCAACAAGCTAAATATGCTTAGAGGATTTTGATTTAGATTAGGATAAATTTGCGCGACTGTAAAGAGGAAACTGAGGTTTCACATCCGCTTTATATTCTAATCATGATCAGAGCTTCAGAGTCCCAGACTGTATGACCAGAAACATTTGAATATTTGTGGGAGGCAACAATCTGACCACGAGAGACTAGCCGTCGGGATCGGGCCTCGAACCCGCTGTCAGGCTAGGGTTGCCAGATCTGCTTATTATAATTCCCCCGCAAGATTGTATTTGAAAATAGCTGATGTATATGTTAAAGTGCTCATGTGGCCCATAGTCACTTCTTTTGGGCTGGTTTTCCTAGACCTGGTTGCTTGTTTCTCTCACAGAATCTGGCAACACTACTTTGGAGCCTAGGTGCCTGGACCGCTACGCCAGAGGTCAAGACCTGGATCTGCCATTTTTTATGACTTCTGTGTGACGCTGTACTGTGATCAAGTAAGGCCGTTAACTTAGGAAAAAAACACAGAGTTAGAATAGGGAGGTGTTCTGCCCGACAACAAAGCTATAATAATGGTGATGTTTTCCTACCATCTTCATCCTGCTCTCGGTGGACAGCTTGTCCCTCAGCTCGTCCTGGTCCTGCTCCGTGTTGGCCCCTCCCTCTCTGGACAGGTGGAGGTGGAAGACGAACACGGTGCTGTCCTCCACCAGTTTGCCCAGTTCAGCCACCGCCGCGTGGACCAGAGTCTCCATCACACTGGCCATCTGGGTCTGGAGGGCTGGGAAACTGGACATCTGAAACATAATTACACATTATTATTATTATTATTACATTTATTACATCACACTGGGTCTGGAGAGCTGGGAAACTGGACATCTGAAACATAATTACACATTATTATTATTACATCACACGGCAGTGGCTCAGGGGTAGAGTGGCCGGGTAGAGTGAACTGGAAACCGCAAGGTTCCCAGTTCGATCCCGGGCTGGGGGGCTCCCCTAGAGTTAGTGTCCTTGAGCAAGACGCTGAACCCCTGATGAGCAGGTTGGTGCCTTGCATGATTTCCTCCTCCATGTGTGTATGAATGTGTGTGCGAATGTAATGCAAAATCATCTGGGTGTGGAGAGCTGGACACACACACACACACACACACACACACACACACACACACACACACACACACACACACACACACACACACACACACACACACACACACACACACACACACACACACACACACACACACACACACACACTCTTACTTCCTGGTTAACTTATGACTTCAAAAGCCTGTATCTCGGCTCCTGTGTACTTTTTTTTACAATGTATTTTTAACTATTTTCAACTGGCTGCAACTATGGAACGGATTACCGAATGTTTTTCAATTTTTTCCCCCCAATTGTACGAGACCTGTATGTGTGTAATGAGGGGATCACCGTGAGGACGGTGATCACTGAAAATATTTTGTGACTACTTGAAAAAGGTTCAAAAATGGTTAAAAATCCTGGCACTCAACGTATAATATTTTAATAAACCTCTGGCACCCAATGAGTTAAATGCAATCAGATCAGACTTTTCTGTTTGGATGTATATATGGGCTGTCATGGGTTGGTATTGCAACTCTAGAAACCAGATAGCATTATAGCATCTAAAGAGTTGCTCTAATGTACCCCTAGGTACCTGATACACCTGGGGGTAACAAGCTCTAATGTACCCCTAGGTACCTGATACACCTGGGGGTAACAAGCTCTAATGTACCCCTAGGTACCTGGTACACCTGGGGGTAACAAGCTCTAATGTACCCCTAGGTACCTGATACACCTGGGGGTAACAAGCTCTAATGTACCCCTAGGTACCTGGTACACCTGGGGGTAACAAGCTCTAATGTACCCCTAGGTACCTGATACACCTGGGGGTAACAAGCTCTAATGTACCCCTAGGTACCTGGTACACCTGGGGGTAACCAGCTCTAATGTACCCCTAGGTACCTGATACACCTGGGGGTAACAAGCTCTAATGTACCCCTAGGTACCTGGTACACCTGGGGGTAACAAGCTCTAATGTACCCCTAGGTACCTGGTACACCTGGGGGTAACGAGCTCTAATGTACCCCTAGGTACCTGGTACACCTGGGGGTAACAAGCTCTAATGTACCCCTAGGTACCTGGTACACCTGGGGGTAACAAGCTCTAATGTACCCCTAGGTACCTGATACACCTGGGGTTAACGAGCTCTAATGTACCCCTAGGTACCTGATACACCTGGGGGTAACAAGCTCTAATGTACCCCTAGGTACCTGATACACCTGGGGGTAACAAGCTCTAATGTACCCCTAGGTACCTGATACACCTGGGGTTAACGAGCTCTAATGTACCCCTAGGTACCTGATACACCTGGGGGTAACAAGCTCTAATGTACCCCTAGGTACCTGGTACACCTGGGGGTAACAAGCTCTAATGCACCCCTAGGTACCTGGTACACCTGGGGTTGCACAAACTGGCCTCACCCAGTATCACTCTTGGAGGCCAGACAGTCCTTTCCTGCTAAAGCCTCAGTCAGCGACCTCGGTTCCTCGGTTGTCTGCTAGATAACAGCCTGGGTGGTGAAACCATGGCTCTTAGGACCATCAGTAAGGTGAATGGTAGCTCTTAGGACCATCAGTAAGGTGAATGGTAGCTCTTAGGACCATCAGTAAGGTGAATGGCAGAACCAAACTCTTAGCCAGGAAAGCGCAGTTTCTGGACTCGGCCAGTCTTCGCTTATTAGCAAACTCACTGGTTCTATGTTGTTTCGACTATGCTATTGGCTCAAGGTACGGTGGCCAAAATAGACTGGTCAGGCTTGTCTTGGGCCTATCTGTGAGGGACCATGTTGGAAAACAACATTTGCAGCAGTTGGGTTGGTTCCCTCTGGCAGCCAGGTCAGTTCAACTACAGCTGAACCTGGTGCATAACATCTACATCAACACACAGCGCCCCCTGTGTACCTATGTAAGCTTTTTCAGAAGCGTAGCGAAGCCCATTCCCACCTAACCAGAGCCAGCATAGCAGACCTGACCATGCCCCACGTTCAGTTCACCACTTAAATGAGAAAACGCTCATTTAGATTTGGAGGAGCAGTTAACTGGAACTCGCTGCCCCTGACTATTAACCCATTAAGACCTGGAACTGTGTCATTTTTAGATTTTAGCTAAAAAGCATTATTTTACACTTTGAGCTATTCAAAAATAGCAGATATACAAGCTCATAGCGTGGCACCGAGTGCCGCGCTACGAGCTTGTAGATCTGCTATTTTTGAAAAATCGTGAAAATGTGTGCAAATCTTTGAATATATATATATTTTTAAAGCGAACATTTTTAACTCAAATCGTTGCTTCTGGGGGTCCCTGGAACTAAATATTTTGATGGGGGTCCGTGGCCAAATACATATAATTTTGGGGGTCCTTGACATGAAAAAGTTTGATCACCACTGATATAGAAACACAGGTTTTTCAGAATACTGTTGAGATTTAGGAGACATGTAGAATCGGCTCTCAATGGGTTAAGAGCACCAGCAGCCATCTCCTTTTTAAGATAAGGGTCAAAGCATGGCTTTTAGAAAATGTTGCAGTACAGTAGGGTCACTTATGTTAGCAATGCGATTCTATGTATTTATGCTGTAGGTAGTGTAGCTTTTGATTGTTTTATGTATTACTGTACTGTCTACCTGTATGTATTTTGTTGCAGTGTTGTTGGTCTCAGACCAAGGACCACAATGAAAATAAGTCGCAAGACTTTTATGTGTCTGTATCTTGACGTTTCTACGATGAACATGACATGCGTTTCTTTTCCTGTATAACGTCTAATAAAATCTAATGTTTTACTTAAAGGGATATTTCACTTTCAAAAAAACGTTTGGTCATTCTATCGTCTACTCAGGCCTTTGTGAGCCCCCCAGACAGTTTTTAAGTTGCTCGATTCAGTATTTAGACATTTGATATTCATTTTATCAGACACGCCCCCTTCCTATACAAACCCATTGTAACTTCAAACTCCATTTTAACCATGTTAGATTCATCAAAAACACCCGTCCTTGGTTCTGGTGACTCATACCGCCCCCCTAATACGCGAGGGGGCCGCGTTTTTTCAATTACTTTTTTCATTTATTTTAAATATATTTTTTTGAAATTTGAAAAAAATAAAATACAATAAAAATAAAAAAAATAAAAAATGAAAAAAAAGATCTGAAAAACACGGCCCCCTCACGCATTAGGAGGGCAGGGTGAGTCACCAGAACCAAGGACGGGTGTTTTCGACAAATCTAACATGGTTAAAATGGAGTTTGAAGTTACAATGGGTTTGTATAGGAAGGGGGCGTGTCTGATAAAATGAATATCAAATATATAAATACTGAATCGAGCAACTTAAAAACTGTCTGGGGGGCTCACAAAGGCTTGAGTAGATGATAAAATGACCAAAAGTTTTTTTGAAAGTGAAATATCCCTTTAAGTAAAAGTATCAACACTGCAATGTAGAAGTACTCTGTTAGCAGTAAAAGTCCGGAATTAAAAATGTACTTGAGTAAAAGTACAAAAGTATTGGTATCAAAATGTACTTAAAGTACCAAAAGTTAATGTACTGGAATGTTTGAAAATAGCCTATGTATTAAATATGGCTGAGGTGGTTAATGTATGTTTTATAATGTAATGATTTATATCTGCAAAGTAACTAGTAACTAAAGTTTTCAAATAATTGTAGTGGAGTAAAAGTACAATATTTGCCTCTGAGATGTAGTGGAGTAGAAGTAAAAGTATTGGAAATTGGAAATACTCCAGAAGTACAGTACTTGAGTAAATGTACTTAGTTACTTTACACCACTGCACCTGTGATAAGAAGCTCAAAACAGCAGCGAATAGCATTTCTCATGGGGCTCAACAGCCCACATACTGAGCTCTGGCATCCATCCCACAAATACATGATCTTTACAAAACGAGGAACCATTTAAAAAGGGAAATAAACAGGCTTTCCAGCAGTTTAGAAGTTATGGCCGAGCAAACATTGTTACGACAGAGAAATAATCTACCAAACACAAAACAAACAAACTTTCTTTGTGCCGGGCGTGTTATGTTTTGAACTAAATCCCCATTTGGAACCTCTCTACGCTATACACGAATCCACAGAGCGCTGTCCTGTAGGTGGCGCCGCCATTGCTGCGGTGTCAGACTCGGTCAGCTGCTGCTGCGGTTCTGTCTGTCTGTTGACGTTAATACCTGCTAGGCTGTTGGATATAAGCGATTCAACAAACGGAAGTGGAGGTTTTGCCTCTTTCTATACTATTGTGTCTGTATTAGTACTACGTTATTTTAATTATACTTGAATTATACTTGAAGTCTTTTTATAATACTGTGGTGCTATTTGTGAAAAAGTCTGAGTCTATCTTTATAGAGGGGATTAAACTCACATAGGCTTTGGTTTCCTAAAAAATGTAAAAAATTGATGTTTCTAAAAACTGTATTTTGCCAAAACATTTTGTGAGGAATGTGAAAAAATATGGACAATGTTGTTTTTTTCTTGTTTTTTACAGTCTTATCGTTGTATGTAAACTTGCTAATGTTTCACCCGGACCGCCTTGTGCACTGCACCGAGGTCCTCTTTAAAAGGTGACACCATTTGTTCTGTTTTACACACGCTGAGGAAGGCCTGGTGAGGCCGAAACGTCCGGTATATGAGTGCTGCTGGGGGATAAAGACTTCAATAAAAACAAGATCCTAAATAGGATGAAAGTGAGTGCTGGTAGTCTTTTCAAAGAAACTGTTTCTGCCTGAACCGTGCACCCGTAACTTTGTGTACTTTAAATGACGCGTTTGACGAGTGCTTGCTTCTTTCTTTTCTCAGGCTGTTGGAGCAGCCATAAACTACACAGGTTCGTCCAGATTTTCTGTACATATTTGTAAAGTTAGTGTTAGTAAAAGTTAGTAAAAAGCGTAACGTGAGCAGTCAGTGACAGCAGCTGACTGACACCGCGCAGCAGTAGCTGATCGAGTCTGACACCGCAGCAATGGCGGCGCCCCCTACAGGGCAGCGCTCCGTGGATTCGTGTATACAGCACAGAGATGAGGTCCCACTGTACTAGCGGGTACCGGCAGAGGTAGAGTCCGTCCAAAACGTAGTGAAGATCAGTGCCGTCAGTTCAGCAAAAGCTACGGTATGGAAACGGTTAGGGTTGCCAACTCCCAGAGATTAGAATAAGGGACACCTATCCTGGGCGCGCGGCAAAGCCGGTCAAACCCCCCCAAAACCCCCGAAATGCATAGAAAACTATGCATTATACCTATGACACAATACAAACACAATGGTCTTACACCTGCATTGGGCTACTATTCATGATTTATTTAATTTGTATATAATATTATATATATATATTAATATTTTTCTGGAGCCAAGGTATGGCACCTGCCATACCTAATTGGGGATGATCACCTTTTTCGCCACATCGTTTCCAAAAAGTAACATGACCCGCTTTAATGACTTCAGTCTATATTAGTAGCTTAATGACTAGTATTAACATTCTATTGTCTTTTTTATGTCCAATGTATTTGTATTTAAGTTGGGTTCATAAAGTTAAAGGGATATTTCACTTTCAAAAAAACTTTTGTTCATTTTATCGTATCGGCGCGTTTTGAGCTTGTAGATCTGCTATTTTTGCTGTTTTTGTGTGACATAGAATGGCGAGGTACGGCATTAATGTACAAAAAAAGTTAAAATACGGAGATAAGAGGTGTCCAGTGTCCACCCGACAGTATAAGCAATGTGTCCCTCTGGAGTGGATGTGGAAATATAGTGGCCCTCAGCATCATCAAAGTTGCATCACCCCCGCTCTATCACAAGCACCATGTCGCTTCCTGAGTCTTATGGGACGGGCCGCCCTTCCACTCACCCGATTGGACAGAGGAGGAAAAGCAGCAGAGAGCGCATAAACGTAAGGTGTGCGCGACAAGCAGAAAGATGCGCAACACCATGAATCCACGCATTTGCATTGACAAAGCATTGGCAGATTCCGCCACCAGAGGTAAAATAAAAGTGCGGTGTGACCGTGCCCCTAAAACGTCCTAAAAGGTTTACTTTCCGGAAAAGCCTCAATCATCTGTAGGTGTCTGGGACTACCTTTACTTTTTGGATACGATGCGGCAAAAAAAAAGGTGATCTTCACTACGTTTTGGACGGACTCTACCTCTGCCGGTACCCGCTACGTTGGGACCTCATCTCTGTGCTGTACAGCAGAGGGAGAGGTTCCACATGGGGATAGTTTTGAACATGACGTGAACATGCATAACAGTACATCATTATCACACCTACATTTACCCTTCAATTTGAGCCGCAAGCAACTCTGCATTATATTTTTAATATGTGGAATCTAGAGTTGCAAGACCAACCCTTGACAGCCCATACATCCAAACAGAAAAGTCAGATCTGATTGTAATTAAACGACGTTTAACTCACCAACATTACAGCTGTACGGAAAGCTTGGATGATCCTCTTTCTATCTGTCAAGTTTGTGTTTCATAAAAATCCACCATATCTCGCTAGGACGCGCCTCACTAGCTAGACCCTCCAGAAAAATGCGATTATGCGTAATTTACCGCATAATCAGCAAAAACATGCATAATTATGCGGGGGTAACGTTTTTTCAAAAAGGCAGCATCGCATAATATGCACATCGCATCGCATATTTCGCAACTTTTCACCTATTTCGCATTTTCCGCAACTTTCCGCACATTTCAATATTCGCGTATTGCCACATATTTCACAACTTTTCGCATATTTCGCAACTTCCTGCAATTTCACAGCAAAAAAATGCAAAAAAATGCATATTTCATCGCATAATCAAGAAATTTTGCCCACGTTTTTCTGGAGGGTCTAACTAGCCAACACAAGAGGAGGTTGGGGTGTGCTGAAACCAGAGCACCCCGAAACAGCAGGTTGGGAATCGATTGCATGAAACAATCACCTGTGCGTCTCGTCTCAATGTTGGTAAACAGATGATTGGTCTATTAGACACGTTATGAGCATCTTTCTGTCAATACATTCTGTGCAGGTGATTATGTATCAAAGTGTTGGAGTTTGGAAGCGGCTCGTTGTAAATCACTCAACGGTCCTTCGTACCGCCTGTTTCTAAATGTCACATGATGCAGGAGGCAAGCAGGACGTTGTGTTGATGAAAACGAGCGCTTCCAAACTCCCAACACTTTATTACATTGTCACCCGCACAGAATGTATTGACAGGAAGTATCTCATAACATAAACGTGTCTCTACAGGTGGATTTTTATGAAACAAAAACAGATAGAAAGAGGATAATTCACGCTTTCCGTACATCTGTAATGTTGGTGAGTTAAACGTTGTTTAAATTAAGACCTGGAACGCATCTCTGTCACTTTAGATTTATTTGGCTGTTCAAAAATAGCAGACCTACAAGCTACAACCGAGTGCCGCGCTCTGAGCTTGTAGATCTGCTATTTTTGAAAAATCTTGAAAAAAAAATCTTTGATTTTTTTCCAAAAAGTTTTAGGATTTAGATTTTTTTTTAAAGAATCGCCTCAGGTCTTAATGGGTTAATACAATCAGATCTGACTGTTCTGTTTGGATGTATGGGCTGTCAAGGGTTGGTCTTGCAACTCTAGATTCCACATATTAGCAATAGCATCTAAAAGAAATGATGCTTGCGGCTACTTCAATGTATTGTTTATTTATGTGACTGACTGGCTGTATCCACATTATAGAAATATATAAGCCTTATTATATATAACTTATATAGCCTTATATATAACTTAACAAAATGATAATATGTAGTTGGCCCACAATTTATAAAATAACTCATTCAAATCTGTGTTATTTTATACTTTGGCTATTCCAAAAATAGCAGATCTACAAGCTCATAGCGTGTCACTTCGTGCCACGCTATGAGCTTGTAGATCTGCTATTTTTGTTTTTCCTTTGAAAATATATATATATATATATATATATATACATGTTTAACTCAAATATTTGCTTCTGGAGGGGGGGGGGGTACCTGCCTTGGCACAAAACATGTTCAGATGGGGGGGGGGGTCTTTGAACAAATACATCAAGATCATTTGGGGGTCCTTGACACACAAAAAAAGTCTGACAACCATTTAATTTATAAAATAAGTGCAAATACAAAATGCATATTTTAAAAAAAAATGGTGCCCACAGATGTCAGGGGCCAGTTTCTCTATTCACTATATATCTATGATCTATGATCCATGTTCATATCTATGATCCATGTTCATATCTATGATCCATGTGTGTGTATATATATATATATATATATATATATATATATATATATATGGGCTGTGAATCGTCTGCTATCTCACAAATCGATTCGATTCCGATTCTTGGGGTCACGATTCCGATTTTTATCGATTTTTTAAAAATAAACGATTCTCGATTCAAAAGCGATTTTTTTCCGATTCAAACGATTCTCGATTCAAAACTATTCTCGATTCAAAACGATTCTTGATGCAAAACATAGGATTTCAGGATCTACTCCAATCTGCTGGCATGAGAACAGAGTACATTTATGTAGCTTTTACAATTGTAAAGGTTTTATCAACTGATAATAATGTAAACACACAAAGGTAAATCCAAGATCCTTTTTTTTTTAAATCGATTTTTTTAAAATGAGAATCGATTCTGAATCGTCCAACAGTAGAATCGCGATTCGTATTCGAATCGATTTTTTCCGACACCCCTAATATATATATATATATATACACATGATCCATGCTATAGCGTTGTTTATAGTCTTACCGTTAGAATGGACTGACTCCTCCCGTTGATCTGTCTGTCTGCCTGTCTGTCTCACTCTGTGTCTGTCTGTCTGTCTCTACGCCTGTCTGTCTGTCTGTCTGTCTGTCTGTCTGTGTGTGTGTGTGTCTGTCTGCCTGTCTGTCTGTGTGTCTGTCTGTGTGTGTGTGTGGAGGCCTGTGGTTTTGCAGATCAGATCGCAGATCTTCAGGCTCTCAGGCCTCTCTGTCTCTTTATGTTGTCGTCCTCCTGTCCTCCGCTGAGCCTCGGTGTGGCGGACGGTCTGGAAGGCTCGTGAAGGCTGTGAGATCTACAGAAACATCTTTTAAATGAGCGGATGTTTTCATTAAAAGGTTTTATTAATGTTTTAATGATAGAATCACAGACTCAATGATCAACCTACAACTTAAAGCCACCGACGGTACGAGCCGGAAGCGACTTTCACTTCCGGGTCTCTCTCTCTCTCTCTCTCTCTGATGTGTTTATACTTCGTCCTACGACGGTGTCTAGCTCTGAAACTTGACTGACAGTCATGGCACAACTTGTTCCTGGACTTTGATTTTTCTACATTTACAACCCGTACATCTACAGAAACGTTCACATTTCAAATATAAAGTGCTGACCCTAAAGCCATGGATGTAACAAGATAAAGCGCCTGGGTCTAAGTACCTGTATCTTCCGTATTCTTCAATAAAAAGCATTTTAATCCGATCGGCAGTCATTTTCCTTACAGAGTTATAATGTATCAGAGTGCAGTACACCGCCCAACCGATAGGGTCGCGTAGTTGAAAGCATATGGAGACGATTCTAAGAAAATGGCCAACGATCGGTATAAAATGCTTTTTATTGAACAATACGGAAGACACGAGTATTTAGACCCTGGCGTTTTAACTTGTTACATCCGTGGCCATAAAGTCAGCACTTTATATTTTACATATGAACGTTTATGTAGATGTACGGGTTGTAAATAGAAAAGATTCAAAAAGCAGGAACAAGTAGCGCCATGA
The DNA here is from genome assembly GCF_963280865.1 of Gymnoscopelus braueri. Taxonomy (NCBI): domain Eukaryota; kingdom Metazoa; phylum Chordata; class Actinopteri; order Myctophiformes; family Myctophidae; genus Gymnoscopelus; species Gymnoscopelus braueri. The sequence goes on along the minus strand of NC_137617.1, from coordinate 50,732,277 downwards.
CGCTTGCGTCATGTGAACCATCGCTAAGCCAGCAGCTCGTACGATGTTTAAACTGTCGTGAAAATATAAAGTAAACCGTTTCACTTCTCGCCGAAACAAAGACATTTTTATGACGTTAAAAGTCTCTCCTATGTGGTGGGGAAGCTCTAAGAAACAAACCTTTACTGTGAAATACACTTGTTGGGCATACAATAAAAATATGTTGACTAGACGGATATTAATTTACTTGTTCCAGTGCGCCCCCTACAGGTCTGGTTAATGGGAAAATGCAACTGACCAGACCTGTAGGGGGCGCAGTGGTGGAAAAAGTACTCACATGTTTTACTTAAGTAAAAGTATCAATACTGCAATGTAGAAATACTCTGTTACAACTGTAAAAGTCAGGAATTAAAAATGTACTTGAGTAAAAGTACAACAGTACTGGTATCAACATGTACTTAAGGTACCAAAAGTAAAAAGTACTCATTATGCAGAATGTCCCGTTTCAAGATTTCAAATGTATAAATATTTTTTGAAAATAGCAGATCTACAAGCTCACAATGGGTCGCATCGCTACCACAACAAAACAACAAAAACCCTCAAGCAACAGAATAAACCCAGACAAAAGATGAGACGATACAAGATGCATAGATTAAACGATAACATTTTATTTATCTCAACTCTGAAGTTGAAGTTGTCTGTCTGACTGACTGACTGACTGACTGACTGACTGTCTGTCTGTCTGTCTGTTTTTTAATCACATTCAGACTGGGCTTAAAGGGATAGTTCACCCAAAACAATATTGTTTCCTTTCGATTAGTCACCCCATGAATATGTGTGTGTGTGTGTGTGTGTGTGTGTGTGTGTGTGTGTGTGTGTGTGTGTGTGTGTGTGTGTGTGTGTGTATGTGCGCACGCATCAGGTTCTTCCTACCTCTGTCTGTCTGTCTGTCTGTCTGTCTGTCTGTCTGTCTGTCTGACTGTTTTTTAATCACATTCAGACTGGGCTTAAAGGGATAGTTCACCCAAAACAATATTTTTTCCTTTTGATTAGTCACCCCATGGAGACTTGAATTCATGGATATTGTTTTTGTTTTTGTCTCATTCTACTCACTCTGTGTTCTCATTGGAGGGCTGTGGACAGTTCAGGAACCTGACTACCAGTGACATCATCGATGTATCTAAGCCAATAGAAACCTGCAACCTCTCTCTTTCCTGGACAGTCAGCATGCTGAATGAAAGAGAAGACGTTGCTCTTGCATTCATTAAAAAAAAAAGAAAATGACCAAACCTGCCTAGCTATGATGTCACTGGTAGGCAGGATCCTGAACCGCCCTCCTCTAAGACACACAGTGAGTAGACAGACATGATGACCTCTTCGCCGAAAATAGCCGATCTACAAGCTCTACAAGCTTGTAGATCGGCTATTTTCCCCCCAGAATAGGGATGCTAGGGTTCAAGTGGTTAATAAATAAATCAAAAGGTTGGTATGCATCCCGTATCTATAAAGCATTATACACAAAGATTTGGCACCACCCCCCTGCAGTACCTCTGAGGACCCCCTAGGGGTCCCGGACCCTCTGTTGAAGACCCCTGCCTTAAAGGATTTTAACGATTCTGGTTCCTTAACGATTCCCTTAAACCATTCCTATGTTTAAAAAATAAAATCCATATAATTGTGACCTTCATTGATTCAATCATACATCCAGTATTGCAATTCATATTACTGTAGTGGTTCTCTGGGTTACTAATGGACCCTTACAGGGTCTGTAACTCTGAGAGTCATGATGATGGTCCTTTAAGTAAAAAAAAATAAGTGTGAGAACCACTGGTACCAGCAGACGTGAAAGTCCACATAACAGCTCTAAAACCTGGTTCCCAAAATGTTCCTCAATGTTATTGGATCCAGTTCCTCTGGTTCAGGAACCCAACCCGACCCTATCTCCTACACCAGCCTGGACTCCAGTAGGTTCTCAGTAGGTTCTCAGTAGGTTCTCAGTAGGTTCAGGTTCTCAGTAGGTTCTCGGTAGGTTCAGGTTCTCATCCTTCAGTGAGGCGGTTTCACACATTCGTGCGTCTTCAGGCTGCGGTGGCTGGGGTACCTCCTGCCACACCTGTAGGGGGCGCCACCACGGATTAAAGCAAGGGATAATTAACCTATATACGGATAAGGTCGGATTTATAGGAGTTGAGGCCCCTGGCCTAGAGTGATTTTTGAGCCCCCCCCCCATGGCACGCATGCACGTGCACGCAGCACTTTTTTTTCAAACAATTTAATTGGGTAGGGTTACAATTTGATCATAAAAATAAATAAAAAAGTAAAAATTAAAAAAATGTAAAAAAAATATGTATTTTTTTTAAGCCCCCCCAGTTGGGGGCCCCTGGGCTGCAGCCCACCCTAGCCCAACGGTAAGTCCAGCCCTGCATATATCCATACCTGCGACAGTCGTAGCGTTTGGGCTTGGCGGGGTGTGTCTGCTGCTTGTGTTTGCTCAGCTGGTACCTCGTGGAGAAGCTGTCCCCGCACAGCTTGCACTCGAACTCCGTCTCGCTCCGCGTGTGATGCACGTCTACGTGTTTCACCAGCCTGTAGGGGGAGCACAACGTCACTACAGTGCCGCGGCGTAAAGTAACTAAGTACATTTACTCAAGTACTGTACTTTAAGTACAGTGTTGAGTTTTTTTCTTCTTTTTTAATTCCAGTTTTCAGTACTTTTACTTCTACTCCACTACATCTCAGAGGCAAATATTGTACTTTTACTCCGTTAATTACTAGTTACTTTGTAGATTTAGATTATTATTACAAAACATACATTAACCACTTCAGCCCTGTGTACATTTTGGCCTTTTAGAAATAGCAGATCGATGCGACACATTGTGAGCTTGTAGATCTGCTATTTCTAAAAGATTCTTATACATTTTGAACTTGTGAAATGGGACATTCTGCACAATGAGTCCTTAACTGATTCACTGCCAATCGCGTAGATCTACGTGAACAAAAAAAATAATATATATATATATATATATATATATTTTCCAATAAAATTCCAATTTGACCCAAAGACCAAGGAGATATGATTTTTCGAAGATCTAGACTCCTATCCACTTCCTTGTTAACTTAAAACTTAAAAATTCTGTATCTCGGCTCCTGAGTACTTTTTTTTTTTCAATGAAAAATCTCTGGCACTGGCTAAAAAAATATGAAAATACCTCTGGCAGTTAACACATTGGGTGCCAGAGGTTTATTAAAATATTATACGTTGAGTGCCAGCATTTCTTCCATCCACTTGCGTTATACATTTCGTGCTGTGAGAAGCCCCGACGCGGAAATGCATGTAAACAAAGCGTGCGTGCGAGACGGCGGAGGGTCCCGACTAACGCCTGGAACAATAATATTTCCAACGCGACCCTCCATTGCAGCGTGATCGCCGATCGAAAACGGCTCGTTTCCACCACATTAAAAAGAAATGGAGATATTAAGCTTTTAATCAAGGAGATAACATTGAAAACGCCGACCGGAAGGATTTTTGACATGGAGCCACATCCAGCCTCTTCTTCTCAGAAACTGCTTGGGTGATGTCAAAGTTTCGTTTTAGCGCCCCACGTGGCCCACATGTATAAAAATAGAATTGGGTCAAAAACGGTCCGGACCGTTTTCGGCACTTCTCGTTTGGACCCTCAAAAACGGTCCGGACCGTTTTTGGCATTCAATGTGTTAATGGTACTTTAAGTACATTTTGATGCCAATACTTTTGTACTTTTACTCAAGTAAATTTTTAATACCTAACTTAGTTGTAACAGAGTATTTATACACTGCAGTATTGATACTTTTACTTAAGTAAAACATTTGAGTACTTTTTCCACCACTGACTAAAACTAACTTAATATGAATTATTTAAAAAGAACAGAGTTTGTGTTGCAATCAGATGAAGATGTCTATGCCACGCACGCACGCACACGCACACACACACACACACACACACACACACACACACACACACACACACACACACACACACACACACACACACACACTGGTAGGAGCGAATGACACCGCTTAAAGAAATTAAATTAATTCCAGACGGCTCTTACACTTTGGCAGTGCCAAACCTCTCCTGGCAGAAGTTGCAGCTGTAGGGTTTTTCGGGGACGTGTCGGCGTGCGTGCGCCCGGTGCTTCAGAGGGTTGTCAAACGTCTTGTCACAGAACTCACAGGGGATGGTCTTACCCGTGTGGGACCAGGAGTGAGCCTTCAGGTTGCTACGGTTATGGAAGCTCTGATCGCACTCTGAGAGGGAGACCAGACAATCACTGTTTACTAATTAATTATTACTATATATTACTATAATGAACAAAAAACTCATCAAAACCAAAGTAAAACGAAGCGTAAAACACTAAACTAGCAAACTGGCTTTAAAGGAGAATTCCGGACTATTATTATATCCTAAGACGATTGGGACAGTAGAAACAATTCTATCTAACTCTGTCCTGAGTCCCACCGCAGCTAAAAACCAGACGTCCTACATCTATGCGCTAGATCTCGTATTACAATTTTTTGGGTGAAATCTGAGGTTCACATCGACAGCAAACCCTCCACAGTTTGTTGTTTGTGTTGGATGCGCCCCCTCCCTCCCTTGGTGTTGGATGCGCCCCCTCCCTCCCTTGGTGTTGGATGCGCCCCCTCCCTCCGGAAGTCTCGCAAGACGAGATTATGGCGGCCCGTTTGAGCCAAAAAGACTGTGGCCAGGTTTCTGTCCATATGAACGTCAGATCTCACAAAAAAAAAAAGAAAACAAAAAAGCTATTAACACATCGGGTGCCAAACATGGTCTGAACCGTGTTTTCACAGAGTAGCGCTTCGGTGCCGAACACGGTCTGAACTGTGTTTTCAGTCTTTTAGGTTTTTTTCACACGGGAGGGGCTGGAGCAGCTCTGGAATCACCCGTGGGTGATTCTGAGAAGGAAAGGACAGATGGATCACCGTGCCAAAAAACATGGCTCCCATCCGCTTCCGTTCTATCTCCTTCTCTAAAACCCCTATAACTCCCAAACTTTTTTGGGGAAAACGACTCATTTTGTATGGACGATCGCTGCGCCATTGTTACTCGTGTGAGAGATGTTATGGTTCCAGGTGTTAGCCAGGACCGTCGTGCAAAATGAACGCATGCTTTGTTTCACATGGACTGCACGTCGTGGAGTCTACAGTTTACACAGCGCCGCGCAGCTTAACGGTGAGATTTCTGGCACCGAACGTAAATCTGTTATTATAAAATTCTGGCACCCACTGATGTGTTAAAATACGCGATCTAGCGTATGGACCGTACGGTCAGGGTTTTAGCTGCTATGGACTCAGGATAGAGTTAGGATTTCTTTCTACTGTACTACTCGTCTTTCTACTGTACTACTACTCGTCCTATAGGATTATAATCACATCATATAAAAGGTAACAAAAAGGTAGTCCGGAATTCTCCTTTAAAAAATAAACTGACATTGAAAACATAAAAGTCAAAAAGAAATGTAAAAAGAACGACGACTGTGTGTAATAAACCAGCGGTTTTCAACCAGTGGTCCGGGGACCACCAGTGGTCCTTGAGGGGGTTCCAGGTGGTCCCCAGCTAAATGATGGAGAGTTGGTAACCAAATGGACCCTTATACTGTAGATCTTTAACTCTTGAGAGCGTAAAATGAAACCAAATGGACCCTTACGGGTCCATTTGGTTTCATTTTACGCTCTCAAGAGTTAAATTATTGTTAAACATCTGCATTACTTAATTTAAAAAAACGTTATTTTGATCAACGTGTGCCTGTTATCTCTCCTATGGAACCAACATCAATACAGCATGGATGGAATTGTGGACAAAATCGTATCTTATCCAACAATAACAAAACATTCTAAGTCTTGGATCTGAGAGTCTAAAACTCATCACATGGTGGTTCTGTGGCTCAAATGCACAATAAATAATGGGCCGTTGATATGAAAAGGGTTGAAAACAACTGTAACTAGAAAAAGTGCTCCTCGGAGCACAGGTCTCCACCAGGTTAGGTAGGTTATTGTGGCCTCCTGGTGGCGCTATAATAGGCCAATGTGAAAAGGGTGCCATTTCTTCTTGGGCCTTTCACGGCAATCGGACCTTGCATTGATGATTTGAGGCATTTTGTTCCAAAAATGTGTTTTGCTAAATTAGACCTGTTGGTGGCGCTATAACAGGCCAATGTGAAAAGGGTGGCATTTCTTCCTCAGCCTAGTGGGAATTTGCGTGTGAAATTGCACGGAAAGCGGAAGCTGCGTTCATGATTTGAGGCATTTTGTTCAAAACGAACCAATCCTGCAAATTTTGGAAGCCAACCTTAGCCAATGAGGATGGAATATGGACAATCGGACAGATCCGTGTTGATCACATGACTATAGAGATACTGTGTACCGATTTGCATGACATTTGGATAAAATCTGTAGGAGTAAAAGGGTTTTGCACAAATCGGCCTCCTGGTGGCGCTATAACAGGCCCATGTGAAAAATTTGGGGCAGAGGTTCTGAATTGGCATCCAGGGAGTGTGTGTGCACAGTTTTGGAGCGACCGGGCCAACGGTGCCTGAGATTAGCTGTTCACAGACAGATGGACGGACGGACACACAAACGGACGGACGGACGGACAGGGGGTAAAACATACTCTCTCGCCATGCCTTTCGGCCTGGCGGAGACAATAAACAGATGGTGAACATCAGATAGATTACGTTTGCACTTGAAGGGCTTGGTGTGGACGGCCATGTGGGTCTTCAGGGAGTAGGCGTTGCGGAGCTTCTTGTCACAGAGGTCACAAGGCAGCGGCGTGTAGGCCTTGTGCACCCTGAGGTGACCCCGCAGGATGATGGCGCTGGTGAAGGCCTTGGGGCAGTGAGGGCACTGAGGACACACCCGGGACAGAGAAGAGTTATTAGAGTTCAGGTTTCTTTGGGCTGTTCAAAAAATAGGGTTAGGGTTTATTTTTTCAAAACTTTGCGAAAAGTCGTACAAATCTTTGAATTATATCTATATCTCTTTTTTTTTCTTTAACTCAAATCTTCTGGGGGGGTCCCTGGAACAACATATTTTGAGATGGGGGTCCGTGGACAAATACATTTTGGGGGTCCTTGACATGAAAAGGTTGTGTGGACAGTTCAGAAAGTCTCCCCACTGTCATCGTTAGGCAGGTAACACGATTTCAACCGTAATTATTATTTTGTTACTAGTATTAACGCAAGAGCAATGTCTTTGTTTCCATGCTCTTGCAATACTAAAGAAAATAAAGATAATAGGCGTTGGAACTCTTGTTTGAAATGACCAAACCTGGTTGGCAGGTTTCTGAAAAGAAACTGTCATAACTATATATACAGTATAACACAGACCTTGAAGGGCGTGACGCCCATGTGTTTCATTCATAACTATAACACAGACCTTGAAGGGCGTGACCCCCATGTGCTTCATCTTGTGGTGCTTCAGAGTGTAGGTGTTTGTGAAGCCTTTCCCACACTGGTCACAGCTGTACGCCTTCTCCCCTGTGTGGGAAAAAAACAGCAAGAATCTAATAACTCATTGAGTGCAAGAATTATCTCTGTCTGTGTGGTCCCAGTGCCAGAGATGTTTCAATTTATCTTAGATTTTCAAGTATTCACAGAATATGTATCTCCAGTATGATGGATCCCCTGGTGGCTGCTAATCACTGAGGGTTGCACTGTGTGGTTTCACAAATGTCAACGAGGTCATTGCGACCTTGTTGACATTAAATGTCTGATGTCTGGGACAAAAATACATAGTAAAAAAAAAGTGCTCAGGAGATACAGCCTTTTTCAGTAATAAGTTAAAGGGGCCACACCATGAATTTCATTTTTCTTTTGGGAGGGGGGGTATTTTTTGGGCTCCCCAGTGTCTCTTGTACCCCAAAAAATATTTTTTTTTAACATTCAGTCATTCATTCTCATTTCAGAGATTTTCAGAATGGGCGTGTCTGAACAGGTCATTTCAGAATGGCAATGCAAGTGACATCACTTGCATTGCCATTGCATTGATGCTGGCCAGACAGAATTGCTCAGTAGCCCCCCCCCTGCCCAAGAGGACGTTTTGGTATTGCAGCTGAAAGTGCTGTATAAGCCAGAGACAATTGACTTGGGATGAGTATATCTGAGTGATGATTTAGGCTCAAACCTTTTGAAAAAGGTTTGAGGGACATACACCATATGATATTAAATATCAAATCTATTTTTTAAATTCATGGTGTAGATCCTTTAAACAAGGAGTGAATGGAGCAGCAAATCTTCAGATAATGATATCTTGGGTTCTGAACAAAAACACGTCAAACACGTCATTGGCACGTTGCGCCATTGCGGTAAAACACATGAAACACTCAATCAATGGCACTCAATGAGTTAAATCATTCATGTTAGTCAAAGGACCACTTCATTTGACCTCTTGTTCATTTGACCTCTTGTTCATTTGACCTCTTCACTTTAATTGTTTACTTAAGTAAAAGTATCAATACTGCAATGTAGAAACACTCTGTTACAAGTCAAAGTTCGGAATTAAGAATTTACTTGAGTAAAAGTACAAAAGTATTGGTATCAAAATATACTTATTATTAGTATTAGAAGATGCTTTCTAATGCTGGTCTCCTCACGAGTTGACTCAAATCAGCTGTTCTGTGCGCACATGTAGGCGCACACACGTGCTGCTCGCGCATGCACGTGTGTGCGCGCACGCTTTGACGTGACGTCAATAAAAAACTGTTCCCCTGAAAAGAATATGTGTGTGTGTGTGTGTGTATGTGCGCACGCATCAGGTTCTTCCTACCTCTGTCTGTCTGTCTGTCTGTCTGTCTGTCTGTCTGTCTGTCTGTCTGTCTGTCTGTCTGTCTGTCTGTCTGTCTGTCTGTCTGTCTGTCTGTCTGTCTGTCTGTCTGTCTGTCTGTCTGTGTGTGTGTGTGTGTGTGTGTCTGTCTGTCTGTCTGTCTGTCTGTCTGTCTGTCTGTCTGTCTGTCTGTCTGTCTGTCTGTGTGTGTCTGTGTGTGTGTGTGTGTGTGTGTGTCTGTCTGTCTGTCTGTCTGTCTGTCTGTCTGTCTGTCTGTCTGTCTGTGTCTCTGTGTGTGTGTGTGTGTGTGTGTGTGTGTGTGTGTGTGTGTGTGTGTGTGTGTGTGTGTGTGTGTGTGTGTGTGTGTGTCTGTCTGTCTGTCTGTGTGTCTGTGTCTCTGTGTGTGTGTCTGTCTGTCTGTCTGTCTGTGTGTCTGTGTCTCTGTGTGTGTGTCTGTCTGTCTGTCTGTCTGTCTGTCTGTCTGTGTCTCTGTGTGTGTGTGTGTGTGTGTGTGTGTGTGTGTGTGTGTGTGTGTGTGTGTGTGTGTGTGTGTGTGTGTGTGTGTCTGTCTGTCTGTCTGTCTGTGTGTCTGTGTGTCTGTCTGTCTGTCTGTCTGTCTGTCTGTCTGTCTGTCTGTCTGTCTGTCTGTGTGTGTGTGTCTGTGTGTGTGTGTGTGTGTGTGTGTGTCTGTCTGTCTGTCTGTCTGTCTGTCTGTCTGTCTGTCTGTCTGTCTGTCTGTGTCTGTGTGTGTGTGTGTGTGTGTGTGTGTGTGCGCGTGCGCGCGCGCGCGTGTGTGTGCGTGTGTGTGCATCAGGTCCTTCCTTACCGCTGTGCGTGCGCACGTGTCTGGCCAGGTTCTTCTTGGCGCTGAAGGTCTTCCCACACACGGTGCAGGGGTAAGGCTTCAGGCGGGTGTGCACGGCGCCGTGGTGCCGCAGCGCGTCCGCCGCGGCGAAGCGCATGCCGCAGTGCGTGCACGGGTAGGGCTTCTCGCCCGTGTGCGTGCGCACGTGCCTCCGCAGCCCGCCGCGCTGGGCGAAGCGCTTGTCGCAGACGCCGCAGACGAAGGGCTTCTCTCCCGTGTGGATGCGCAGGTGCAGACGCAGACCCTCCGCCTTGGACAGGCTCTTCCCACAGTGAGGACACAGGAAGTGCTTCTTACGGCCCGACAGGATGTCCGCCACGCTGGGAGGACCGGAGGCCTGGAGGGAGGAAAGGGTTCACAGTAGGTTTAACAACATCTACATTGAAAAAGACATTGGAGCTTTAACTTGATTGATTGATTGATTGACATTTTTATTAGGCAAAAAGAATGTAAAACAACACAGTTACATTTATAATACTTTTGTCTAAAAGGTCCGACCAAAAAAGTCCTTGCGGACTTGTTTCTGTTGGGGTTCTTGGTATTCATTTCATAGACATATATGGTAGCAACCAAACAGTTCAAAAATCAACATAAAAATACAGAGAATAAATACCACTTTGTACAAAAAAAAGCATGGAAAAAAATAAAATAATAATAAAATAAAAAAACGAGGCTTCAAAAGGAAAAGTTCACCCAAAAAAATGATTTTTGTTTTTGTCGCATTACTGAGCCAATAATCTGATGACCGGGTCATCGGTCAGTAGGAGACTCTTTGAGTCTCCGGTCATCAAGTTATTGACGCAGGAATGTGACAATAACAGAACAAATCTCCATGAATTCATTGGTAGAAAATAAGTCATGTTTTGGGTGAACTACTCCTTTAACTTCTAAATCAGACTTAGCATGGACTAAAGCAAAATAAAATCTCACGACTGACAATGTTTAAACTAATGTGTGACCCCCCCCCCCCACCCCACACTAGCACTGATTCCTAAACAATTAACACAAAATGTGAAGTTATTATTTCAGTAACATTGTTCCTGCTGTTCTACATACTGTCAACCAGGTGAAGAAATCACAGACTGAGACTTTAACTTTAGCTTTTATATGAAGCATCTGAGACTATTAAGATCTTATGGAAGATGCTTCTTAACATATTTCTAGTTTGACCACTTCGAATGCTCTAATCTTAGAATAATTACCGAAAATAGCCGATCTACAAGCTCTCAATGCGGACACATTGAGAGCTTGTAGATCAGCTATTTTCGCAGCGCAGCATGCTTCCATAGAAGACATGCTGCTGGCTTCTATGGAATCATACATGACTGACATCAGTGGCGGTGACTGAGAACTTTAACCCATGTAATTAACTAAAACCAAATCTATTTTAAAAAACTATTTTGAAAAAGACTTGAGATTTGAGTTTTAACGTAAATTAAAAATAGAAACGTGGCTTTATCATTTAGTTTTACCATCTGAAACCGTTTACAAAGCTGTTACTGAAACAATAACTCAAATCATATTTAAGCTGCAGCAGTTTTTTTAGCTCCGTTGTCAAAACTTTTCAAATAGCGAAAATAGCCGATCTACAAGCTACAAGCCGTGGCCTGCTGTGAGCTTGTAGATCTGCTATTTTATTCGTGGATCTTTTCTTTTCTTTTTTTTAAGCTTGCCTCTAACTACTCTGTATTACAATAATACAAAATAACTGAAACTAACACTTGTAAAAACTAAACAAAATGTTTTAAAACATAACATGCGAAACGAATGTAAACTAAACAGAAATTCAAAAACAAAAATCTTTTAAAATAAAACTAGGTAAAAAAGCTGTAAGTTATTCTAATAACCTTGTTCTGTGTCTGGCGACTGCTGAGGTCCAGGGCGCGGGACACGCCCCCCTGGGAGGAGGGGGCGGGGTCTAACGAGGCCTCTGCTTCAGCTGCGGCTCCTGGAGAGAATGATCGATTGATTGATTGAATACTTTATTAACAAGATTATTAACAGTACAGCTAATCAGTGGTGGAAAGTAACTAAGTACATTTACGTAAGTACTGTACTTAAAGGTAGGGTAAGTGATATTTTTGGGTTAAAACAAAAAGTATTTTTTTTAAAGGTTAAAGCACTATATTCTGATAGTAATCATTGCTATAGAGTGTTTGTTCAGTAACAGGAGTCTCTCCGTCTCTCCAGCTCTTTAATAAACAGAAAATACATTTTTTGGTAGGTGTCAAAATCTCAGCCAATCAGGAGAAAGTACCCATTTTTAAGCTTCATTTTTATAGTGTTCCAGTTCAAATTTTGCCTGCTCATTTCTTAGTGTCATCACTTCCAATTTCACTTGTTTAATCTATATCCTGATTGATTTCTCTATCCTGATTGGATAAAATTGGAAATGAAACTGAAACTGACACGAAAATGAATTTTCTGTTTTATGAAGAGCTGGAGAGACATGGAGACTCCTTATATGGACAGGACACTCTATAGTAACGAGCACTGTCAGAACATAGACCCATTTTGCAATTATTTGAATAATTGCAAATCACTTACCCTACCTTTAACTCTATAACTGCCAAAGACGTTTATTAACGTCTTTGGGCCTTCAGCTATTGCCTGCCAAAGACGTTAAAAAACGTCTTAAAAAAAAAAAAAAAAAAAAAAAATTTTCAAAAAAAAAAATTTTCTAAAAAGATTCTCTAATTATTTAAGATTGACACCTTTTCGATATTCCAAACGAATAAGGAGATAACAATTCCCAAAGATTTGCTGCTCCATTCACTTCAATGTTAAAATTGAAACGGACAAACAATTCACAATGTTTTTTGGTTTGAAACTACTGGTTTTGAGCTATTTTCAAACATCAAACAACACATGACAACAAGGTCAAATTGACCTCGTTGACATTTGTGAAACCACACCTGAATCTCATCTGTGATTAGAAATTATCTGGGATCAATCATACTGGAGAAAAATATTCTGTGGCTATGCGAAAAGGTACCAAAATCGGTCAAAACCCTGGCAGAGGCTACAGACTTTTTGAAAAAACTCTGGCAGGGTAAGAGTTAAGTACAATTTTGAGGTATTTGTACTTTACTTGAGTATTTCCAATTTCCAATACTTTTACTTCTACTCCACTCATCTCAGAGGCAAATATTGTACTTTTACTCCACTACAATTATTTGAAAACTTTAGTTACTAGTTACTCTTCAGATATAAATTATGATATTATGAAATATACATTAACCACTTTAAACCTATTTTATACCTAGGATATTTGAAAATAGCAGATCTACAAGCTCACAACGCGTCGCATCGCGACGTGTTGTGAGCTTGTAGATCTGCTATTTTCAAATATTTTAATACTTTTACTTTTGGTACTTTAAATACATTTTGATGCTAATACTTTTGTACTTTTACTCAAGTACATTTTGAATTTTGGCTATTTCTATATTGCAGTATTGGTACTTTTACTTAGGTAAGGAATTTGAGTACTTTTTTCACCACTGAGTACAGGTAATTCAGTCAAAGATTATGCTAAATGGATAACACACAAAAGGCCACCAGGGGGCGTGTTTCCATTATAACTATTATCAGTGGCGGAAAAAGTACTCAGATATTTTACTTAGGTAAAAGTAGCAATACCAAAATATAAAAATACTCGGTTACAAGTAAAAGGCCTGTGTTCAAAATATTACTTGAGTAAAAGTGCCAAAGTATTGGCATCAGAATACTTCAAGTACTAAAAGTGAAAGTACTCAAATGTTTGAAAATAGCAGATCTACAAGCTCACAACGGGTCGCGTCGCGATTGATTTAGAAGTAAAAGTATTGAAAATCGTAAATGCTCCAGTAAAGTAAAAAATAATACATCAGAATTGTACTTAGGTACAGTACTTGAGTAAATGTACTTAGTTACTTTACACCACTGACTATGTATCATTCTTATTACCATTGCTTTGTACTCACTGGTGGCGATGGCTTCCAGGTCGATGTCCCCGTGTTCGTCTTTGAGGCTGACGGCCAATACAAACCCAGCGTCTACTTCTTCGGCCACGCCCTCCTCGTCAATAATCTGACAGCAGATCAACATTAAAAAGACTTTAATTAATCAATTAGACCGACGGGCCGATATCAACACCACCCGTTATGAGGATGTTTACTATGTAACACAGTGATGCTCATAGGCCTGACCTGATTGGTTTTTAGCCTTTTAACTTCTTTGCTCCTAAATAAAGTTGTTTATTTTGTTTTGTAAAGCGACCTAGGTTACTAAGAAAAGTGCTATATAAGTCTGTATTATTATTTTTATTATCATTATTATTATCATTATATTATTATCATCATCATCATCATCATCATTATTACTACTATATTAAAGAGGTGGTGCCATGGTTTTGCACTTTTTCTGTTTTTCATGTGTCTATGAGGTTGATAGAACTTCATTAAGCCCCCTGGTGGTGTTTTTATGGTGTTTTATGTCTTCTCTGACTATTTTGAGTTTCTTCCTGGAGGCTGAAACCTTGAGGGTCAAACGTGCCAATAGAAAAACAGCGCTTTAATGACACAGTAAAAATATACCCTCCCCCTCATCATCATAACACAACAGGTGTGGGCATGAGGAGGAGGAGGGACTAGGACAGGTGGGTGGTGCTAAGGTGGTGGAGGAGGTGCTAAGGTGAGAACCAGGTATTAGTGATGAGCGGGTCGACCCGTAACCCGCGGGACCCGCGGGTCAACCCGCGGCGCGGGTAGGTCGAGTCAGGATTTCAGAGAAAATTATGCGGGCTGAGGGTGAGCGGGTCAGCCGCTCTCCACGAAAAAAAAAAAAAAAAACCCTATTTTGACCAACATGCTTGTTTATTCAGCCCATGACAATGTTGTGCTACTGTAGACATTTAAAGGAACTTTGGGTACTTAAAAGAGCGCTATATAATATATATATATATTCCCACCGCGGGTCGCGGGGCGGGTTGAGCCATAGATTTATATATGGGTTCGCGGGGCGGGTTGAGGCGGGTCGCGTTCCGTCGCGGGTTGGGGCGGGGCGGGTCATGAAAAAACCCGACCCGCACATCACTACCAGGTATACTTAATGAACTGGAGGCGTGTCCACATAAAAACATAATTTTAACACTTTCTGTACACTTTTTGAAAAAAAAAACGTCCTCCTTGTACAACCATAATACCTGATGATTATGTTTTAGGGGGGGGGGGGGGATCACTGAAAATCATGTCTTTAATATTATTATGGGTCACACTTTTTAGTATAACACCCAGAGCTGAAAAAAGTTAATGTCTGTGCCGTGTACAGTCCCCGAAATCAATTGTAAATAGCACCATATTTAAATGCCACCAAAGTATTTAATTTGCAATGACTTTATTTCAATTCACTGTATTTTGGTGCCATTTACTTTATATAGCCTACTGTTCTATGTTCGCATACATTTATTTTGCAGATATTAAAGTTGATTTAAAAATTAAAGTTGATTTTAAAGTCAGATTTAAAATTGTGTTTATTTCTTTCAGATACATTTTCTACATTAATATAACTAATTTATTATGACTATATGAGATCAAACATAAGTTAAACGCTGCACTTGGTTAAGAATGACACGTTTTATTAGGACTCATTGAATGTCCCTGGGACCCACATCTAAAAGACCACCCTTGGGTGCCAGGACCCATTACATTGAAAACCTATCAACATCACTGTATACTGTATATAGATATCATCTCTCACCTCTTGTATGGGACTTCTTCCATAGCAGTGTTCATCCTCTGTGACACACAAGCATCATCACACTACAGATTAGAATGCAACACAAATCATTTGGAAACAACAGACTGGATATCGCCTGTGATTTTGGATATGGTACTATTCAGCGGCGGACTGGCCATTTGGCGTACCGGGCATTGGTGGGCCGCTGGGCCCACCGGGCATATTTTCGCTCCCGTTTTAGGATTATTACGGTCATTTTAGGGTCGCGTGGCCCAATTATTAGTTACGTTAATGTTTGGGCTGAGATGCTTTCCAGCAGGGGCCTCAGTGCGGCTGCAGAGTTCATGTGCTGGGCTGAAACAGTGAAACGCTCCCCCCCCCCCCCCCCGTTGACAAAACGGCCCGGGGAGTGGTGGGCCGGTCCGAACCAAAATGCCAGGGCTGAATTTTGGTCCCAGTCCGGCCCTGGTACTATTGTGACATGGCATAAGTGTTCTTTTCCTGGTCTAATCTTATTGGTACTCTGTATTGGCGAGTACACAAAATTAAGTACTTGTACTCGGCCTAATTTTTTTTTTCAATCATTTGTCACTCAGCGTGTCTAGGCCTGATTTGTTTTTAAATCATTTGTCACTCAGCATAATGATCATGTGGTAAACACTGTGACTCACCCACGCTGCCTCCAGACAGGATGTGGAGGACGCTGGTCTGAGGTCTCTTCCTCTTGCCTTTGGAGTCTTTGAAGAGCTTCTCCTCAAAGTCCATGAGGACCTTCACGTCTTCCACCATGTTCTGCAGCTTCCCCAAGGCCTCGTTCCCCAGGGTCTCCATGGTGGAGGCAAACAGACGCTGGAAACGCAGCTGGAAAACACAAAACGTAATTAAACTAGAAAAAGCGGCAAAATTGCGTGTGAAATTGCACGGCAATCGCACACTGCGTTCATGATTTGAGGCATTTTGTTCAAAACGGACCTATCCTGCAAACTTTGTAAGCCAATGTTAGCCAATTAAGATGGAATATGAAATATCGGACACATCCGTCTTGATGACATGACTATAGAGAAACTGTGTACCGATTTGCGTGATTTTTGGACAGAATCTGAAGGAGTAAGAGCAAAAAAGTCGGCGCAGGCGGGCGGGGACACACATTGGTGAAGCAATAGGAAGCGGCGCAGGAATCCCTGCGCCTGGGTTTGGATCCGCCCTTCAAGACCATCGATTGGGCTCGTTCTTTCAATCTAACCTTAGGCAATGAGGATGGAATATGGGAAATGGGACAGATCCGTGTTGATCACATGACTATAGAGATACTGTGTAATGATTTGCGTGACGTTTGGATAAAATCTGTAGGAGTAATATAAAAAAATCACACCCAGTGTGAAGTGGGCGGTGTGGTCACAGTGGTCATCACAGTGATGGAAGTTCACTTAAAGAAAAGTAATATTGAGCAACCATTGTACAGCCCTAACTTTAAAAAAAACATAAATGTGTTTTTTTTAAGTGCATAGTCCTATTTATAGGGCTATGCACATGTGTCATGTTTCACTAGCCAATCACAGTCCTGAATAGACTGTGATTGGCCAATCACGGTGCAGGGTTAGGGGGGTACACTGGTGGCCAATCACAGCGCAGGGTTGGGGGGGTGCAATTTCCAAACCTCACATATAGGGGCGGTTTCACCGACCAAAAATCACACCCAGTGTGAAGTGTTTTTTTGAAGTGCATAGTCCTATTTATAGGTTATTAATTTCATCATGTGTCTCGCTAGCCAATCACAGTGCTGAATAGTCAGCCAATCACAGTACAGCTAGGGGTGTACTAATGTAGGGGTGTACTAATGTATGAGCCAATCACAGTACAGCGAAGGGTGTACTAATGAGGTGTCCCAACCCCACTTAAAGGGGCGGCTACAGCGTCCCAAAAAATAAGGGTTTTGCACAAATTGGCCTGCTGGTGGCGCTCTAACAGGCCCATGTGAAAAATGTGGGGCAGAGTTTCTGAATTGGTATCCAGGGAGTGTGTGTGCACAGTTTCGCAGCGACCAGGCCAACGGTGCCGGAGATTAGCCACTCGCAGACAGATGGACACACGGACGGACAGGGGGTAAAACATACTCTCTCGCCATGCCTTCGGCCTGCCGGAGACAATAAATCTAATCATGTGCATCTCAGGATCCACATGGGGAGGGGTGTGGCTCCAAAGTGGATCTAGTTCATTGGTTCTCAAACATCTTCATTTCGAGGACCCCCAAATCAGGGGCGTAGCTACAGGTGGGCCTGGGCCCATCCAAACAAATAGCGTCTTTTTATTTTCCTACTATTATACTACTTACTATTATCTACTAAACTCACCTATTTCTTTCTATAATAATGACCTGCTCCCCATTGATAATCCCGCTTAATACACGGTAACACGGCTACAAAAAACAACGGGAAGTGATGATAAAATAGAATCAGTATTCGGTTACTGTATCGTCTATTTCTCGCTACAATATATATGATATGAGCGAGGTGCTCTGAGTCTTTGATTAGACAGAGGTCTGCTATTGAGCTCAGCAGTTATTATTCAAAAATAACACACCAATGAGAATCGAGCATTCAACCAAGCCATGTACTAATATAGATTAACTCATTCACTGCCAAAAACGACTTATGGCGATTTTTAGGGGGGGAGGGGTTTAGGGGGGGGGGGGGGGGGTTTGCACTCCGCAGCCTGTGAATGATCCAAGCACCACCGAAGAAGAGTACACCCAGAAATCACGTGATCACAATAAAAACTGTCTAGGCACCTTTCATGTTAAAGGATTTATAAAAGACACATTTTCTCGGCTTTCTGTTGTTTTTCTGCTGTTTTTAAAAAAAACAGCAGATAGTCACATTCAAACGGCCAGTCTGCCATAGCTCTGGAATGGAGGATCGCGACTGGACAATTTTTTCCCCTCTACCACGGCACCCCCGTGTGTGTAATGAGCCGATCTCCGTGAGGACGGCGGTGACAGAGAATATTCCATGATTTTTCAAAGGTTCAGTAAAATCGCTGTTTTCGCTGGCAAGAGGACCGGAGACGGATGAATGAATTAATGAATTCCTGGAAGTCAAAGAGTTCAAAACACATGGAAGTACCATAGCCTTCTTCACGTCGGGGTCCCGGCCCGGCTCAGTGTTGATGACTCCGCCCTCTCTGGTGTTGGCCCCTCCCTCTCTGGACAGGTGGAGGTGGAAGACGAACACGGTGCTGTCCTCCACCAGTTTACCCAGTTCAGCCACCGCCGCGTGGACCAGAGTCTCCATCACACTGGCCATCTGGGTCTGGAGAGCTGGGAAACTGGACATCTGAAACATAATATACATTATTATTATTATTATTACATTTATTACATCACACTGTGTCTGGAGAGCTGGGAAACTGGACATCTGAAACATAATATACATTATTATTATTATTATTACATTTATTACATCACACTGTGTCTGGAGAGCTGGGAAACTAGACATCTGAAACATAATATACATCTTACTATCTTATCTTATCTTACTATCTTACTATCTTACTACTTCTTACTACTATATAATTGACAAACGCTCCGAAGTTCGACAGCGATTCGCAAGCACAGGATCACTCCACATGCCTCCAAGACCCGTCACAGACTGTTGATCAGAGCTCTGGCTATGTTTTAGGCATCTTATCCCACCTCCATCAGTGATCAGACTGTCGGCTTGATTGATTATCTGATTCGCCTATCAGACCCTCAGCCTGATCTGGCAGGTTGCCATAGCAACCAGATACAGGAAGTCTGAACTCTTTATCACATGACCGAGGTTGGGAGGTTGGGACTAGAGGTTAGGGCCGCAAAGCAAAGCGGGGAGGGAGGAGAGGAGAGGAGCCGAGAGGAGAGGAGAGGAGAGGAGAGGAGAGGAGAGGAGAGGAGAGGAGAAGAGAGGCCAGAGAGGCTGGACTTCGCATGACGTGTGTGCAGAGCTATAATTAGGCCAGGTCGCCGTCATGGTTCATAAATATCTCTTACAGAGCCATGCCACGGATATACAATATAAGGTTACAATATAAGGTTGGGGCCTAAATGTGAAAGCCGCGAAGCATCTCCTCACATCCGCCTTTGGCGTTTTGGGTCTCTTGACCTGTATTTGTTAAACTAGATGTGAGGGCCGCCCTGAAGCATCTCCTCACACGTATACATTATTATTATTATTATTATTACATTTATTAGTTACATCACACTGTGTCTGGAGAGCTGGGAAACTGGACATCTGAAACGTAATTACACATTATTATTATTATTATTACATTTATTACATCACACTGTGGACATCTGGGTCTGGACATGACTCTGAAACTCATTAACACATTGACTGACAGAATGAAAACAAAACACGTTTTTCGTCCCCTTGCCAGCAAAACGAGCTATTTTATTTTACCTTTGAAAATTCATGGAATATTCTCTGTGACCGCCGTCCCCACGGAGATCAGATGTGTGCAAATCTTTGAATATATATATATATATATTTATTTTTAACTCAAATCTTTGCTTCTGGGGGGGGGGCCTCTGGAATACATATTTTGAGATGGGGGTCCGCAGCCAAATACATATAATTTTGGGGGTCCTTGATATGAGAAAGTTTGAGAACCACTGATATAGAAACATACGCTTTTTTTTGTTTTTTTTTAACTGTAAGGATTTAAAAGACATTTGTATAATCGGCCTCAGGTCTTAATGGGTTAATAAAACAAATTATAAAGTACATTTACTCCATGGAAAATTGGACATATTACTCTATCCCAACATCCATCTGGGTCTGAAGAGCTGGACAACTGGAATATGATTAGTCTGCCTGGCTGACTGAAGTGCTGGACAAACTCAAGTGAGTGAGTGAGTGAGTGAGTGAGTGAGTGAGTGAGTGAGTGTGTGTGTGTGTGAGTGTGTGTGTGTGTGTGTGAGGCAAACATTTTACTTTTACTCCACTACAATTATTTGAAAACTTTAGTTACTAGTTACTTTTCAGATATAAATTATGATATAATGAAACATACATTAACCACTTAAGCCCTATTTTATACCTAGGCTATTTGAAAATAGCAGATCTACAAGCTCACAACGTGTCGCATCGCGACGCGTTGTAAACTTGTAGATCGGCTATTTTCAACAAACATTTTACTACTTTTATTTTTGGTACTTTAAGTACATTTTCATACCAATACTTTTGTACTTTTATTTATGTAAAATTTGAATTCCAGACTATTACTTGTAACAGAGTACTTCTACATTGCAGTATTGATACTTTTACTTAAGTAAAACATTTGAGTACTTTTTCCACCACTGCAAGCTAGTATCTAAATATTCAAACATCATCATTAAGGGTTACAATACATTTACAAACATACAGTTACGTTGTGAGCTTGATCTGCTATTTTCAAATATTTAATACTTTTACTTTTGGTACTTTATGTACATTTTGATGCCAATACTTTTGTACTTTTACTCAAGTAAATTTTTAATTCTGCACTTTTACTTGTAACAGAGTATTTTTGTATTGCAGTATTGGTACTTTTACTTAAGTAGAGCATTTGAGTACTTTTCCCACCACTGCTTAAGCCGCTCTAAAGGAGCACTGCCTACATTTAGCTGTAATGCAGTACTGGCCCCTGTATGTCTACAGTCTAAAGCCTATTTCACCGGAAATGCGTGTTTAGTTTCTTACCGTTAAAGGAAGACACCGTGCCGTTCAGCTCATCTGTTATGAACGTCTCAAACAAAGCCTTAATAACGTTACTTTATGTTTAATAAAACAGGATTATGAACGTAAACATGGAGAGAAACGACGACGACATCCAGACGCGCACCAGCGTTTGAGGCACCCGGAAGTACCTCTACTTCCTGGACCGGGAGCCAATAGAGCATGCGCACTAGCGTTTCGGACGATAGAAGCATGCGCAGTAGCGTTTTAAATGTGGAAGCGTTGCGATCCTAGATTTGACCACCAGGGGACGGCAGCGTCACCGTTGGTTCTACCGCAGTTCTGGGGGCTCGCATCCATGATGCAACATTCATACGTCACTTCCGCGTGGCCAAAGGAGTACATTGAAGAAGGAGCGGTGACGTACGTCACGTTCTCCCGACGTTCTCTATCTATTCTACAAGCTTGGCTATTTGTGCAAATTGTTCACCTGGTTATTTTTTTCTTTTAAAAAAGGAACATTTCAAACAAAATAATAATAATAATAATAATAATAATAATAATAATAATAATAATAATAATAATAATAATAATAATAATAATAATTCCCCCTAGACCACACGGGACACCCGGGTTCGAATCCTGGGTGTTACATATTGGGCACGTTCTCGATTGGGTGCGCAATCTCTCATTTTTTGATGTGCTCATAACATTATTATATATTATATATTATATATATATATTAGAGTATTTAACCACTTAAGTCCCATTATGGGTAACAGTAGTCCCTCAGGGCTCAGTACTAGTGTATTTTCTGTTTTCTGTTATTGTGGGGAAAGCTTTCACTGAAAATAGCCGATCGACAAGCTCACACTTTTTTTCTCTGAAGATTTGCACCTATAATGACATAAAGCCCGAAATAGGGAGGCAAGGCTGAAAGTGGCTAAATGGGACCAATGGTTCTCAACCTGTGGGTCAGG